>NC_092235.1:34365752-34472595 GCF_036320965.1 Panulirus ornatus | reverse complement strand
GTCAGTACAGTTAACTGCTAGACGGCCACATTGTGCTCGCAATGTTGACTTTGACTTGTACTCGTAAGGAACCTCCTCAAGGAATCTGCCAACCAAATCTTGTGTAAAAATTTAGGAATAAATATCATAAATATTATAAATATTATAAATATTATAGATATTATAAATATTATAAATATTATAAATATTATAGATATTATAAATATTATAAATATTATAAATATTATAAATATTATGAATATTATAAAGTTTTTAAAGAAAATGAATGAAAGAAGCGCATGCGTAACATTATAATGCATGTCTTGGTCATTTAGAAACGAGACTTAGCAATAGATGATATGTGACCAATCAGTATGGAGCATGACGCTGGTTAACCACCTGAGGTCTCTACATCGCTGACAGCAGCCATAGCTAGTCAACTGGTCATCACGTGTTCTCAAATTCTATTGTTGAGTTTTTATAGCCAATATGGACATCTTCAATAACCAAATATCGCACTGAATTAAGGGAAACTCCTTTATCTTCCAACGTAGGTCAATGCCTATGTTGCTGCATCGCAAATGTGATCCTCTTTAGTAACTGTCAGAACGTTAAGACTCGCAGGCACAGAAAGCAGCTGCAGCATGAATAGCGGCGAAGGTTAATCTCAGAATACATTTTTCTTTTGCCGTAAATCAATGTCGGCAACAACGAAACCTGGAAAGATTTATGGTCTCTGCTGGCCACAGGTCGGCTGGCTGGGCAATGTGAGTGAAAGTCTGGCATGCGTTGTCGCCATGATGGGAACATTCTAAAAAGGAACCCTCTGTAACTCTCCCTATTACCACAGAAAAAAATTGCTTTACATCATGTGTTAGTTGCTGGTAATGTCACAGTAACACGTAACTCAGTATTTAATGAAACTCTGACACGAATGAAGTTTTGTTAAACATACTACATAAACAATATACTTTTACATGGAATCCAAGCTGTAGCAGATGGTATGTGACCTGCACAACTGCCGATGTAAAATCTTCCAAGAGATAGAGTTGTCTAATACCTCAACACTGTACCAGGAGCATGAGAATGACATGACCACAATGCCCAGATAACATGAACGGGGAGAGGTTGAGCTGGGGGGAGGGGGTGACTTTCGGTTGGGGTAGCGAGGGTTGCATGTGTGGATTTACAGTGGCGTGTGACAAGAATATTCTCAGTGATGTGTTGGCAACCTCTACCAGACGCTTGTACTGACGAGGTGCTACAACACAAACCATCTGCAGTTGACACACACACACGAGCTCCACTGGTGCGACTGCTTCTCTCGTGAAGGTAGTCACGTCTGGTAACATTACTCGGCACTGACGTATATCATCAGAATAATTCATGAAAGTGATCTCATTGTTTGCTAGGTTGGCCATGAAACTTTGTGGATAATGATATCAAGAATTATTGAGGTGATCAGTTGGACTTACGTGAGGCAAGTTTGAAATGAACAGTGAAGACTTGAGTTAGTGTTGACAGAACGTTAAAGGCTGCTCCACATAGAAGGCAATGGTAGTGATATTAAGGACAATATAGGTGGCTCATGATGTGAAAAGAATGTCACTATTCCTCATACTGTGATGGAGGAGACTCCTACTATGTTGCTTTCAGAAGCTCAGTACTTGCGATAGTTGACAGAAGGATGAGACTACTACTGAAGGAATCTGGAACCATAATGTTGCTTTCTTGTTAATACTGGCAGGTGTTGTTACAGTGAGAGGGTAACGTAATGTTTCTACGGTTCAAGAGAGGGTTGTGTCAAGTCAGGTCACAGTGATGTTGCTATTTTGACGACGGTAGAGTCGTTGCTGTCACTCTGAGGGAGATGGCCAAGCTACAACTACTGACGTGCGAGTGGCTACATTGGTGCTTTAGTACTGACGTCGCTGCTGCCGTTGTAGTGGTACGTTATGATCACTGGGCCAAAACAATTAGGATTATCTACTATTAGAGGAAAGGAAATATAAATGATGCATGGGATGGAGAAATTTAGACTTCTGATACTACGAGGGAGATGCACGAATGTTTGTGTTATGAAAGGTCTATTTCATATTTTCATGTACGTTGGAACCACCGCAGGTTGGATGAAGTAGTTCTAAAACTACCAAGAAAACTTACTATATTATTGCAAGAGAGGGATGAGACTCTGTTACACTTGCCGCAGGAAAGGTGGCAGTGTTCAGATTTTTCTTGCAACAAAGAAGTTACCGGTATACTATCTAGATAGAAAGTGACTGTGGTGCTGCTGGAGTAGATCAGGTGACTGTAGTGCTGCTGGAGTAGATCAGATGACTGTGGTGCTGCTGGAGTAGATCAGATGACTGTGGTGCTGCTGGAGTAGATCAGATGACTGTGGTGCTGCTGGAGTAGATCAGATGACTGTGGTGCTGCTGGAGTAGATCAGGTGACTGTGGTGCTGCTGGAGTGGTGCAGGTGACTGTGATGCTGCTGGAGTGATGCAGGTGACTGTGGTGCTGCTGGAGTGGGGCAGGTGACTATGGTGCTGCTGGAGTAGATCAGGTGACTGTGGTGCTGCTGGAGTAGATCAGATGACTGTGGTGCTGCTGGAGTAGATCAGATGACTGTGGTGCTGCTGGAGTAGATCAGGTGACTGTGGTGCTGCTGGAGTAGATCAGGTGACTGATGTGCTGCTGGAGTAGATCAGGTGACTGTGATGCTGCTGGAGTGGTGCAAGTGACTGTGGTGCTGTTGGAGTGGGGCAAGTGACTATGGTGCTGCTGGAGTAGATCAGGTGACTGTGATGCTGCTGGGGTAGATCAGGTGACTGTGATGCTGCTGGAGTAGATCAGGTGACTATGGTGCTGCTGGAGTAGATCAGGTGACTGTGATGCTGCTGGGGAAGATCAGGTGACTGTGGTGCTGCTGGAGTGGTGCAGGTGACTGTGGTGCTGCTGGAGTAGATCAGGTGACTGTGGTGCTGCTGGAGTGATGCAGGTGACTGTGGTGCTGTTGGAGTGGGGCAGGTGACTGTGGTGCTGCTGGAGTAGATCAGGTGACTGTGATGCTGCTGGGGTAGATCAGGTGACTGTGGTGCTGCTGGGGTAGATCAGGTGACTGTGGTGCTGCTGGAGTGATGCAGGTGACTGTGGTGCTGTTGGAGTGGGGCAGGTGACTGTGGTGCTGCTGGGGTAGATCAGGTGACTGTGGTGCTGCTAGAGTGTTGCAGGTGACTGTGGTGCTGTTGGAGTGGGGCAGGTGACTGTGGTGCTGCTGGAGTAGATCAGGTGACTGTGGTGCTGCTGGAGTAGATCAGGTGACTGTGGTGCTGCAAGAGTGATGCAGGTGACTGTGGTGCTGCTGGAGTAGATCAGGTGACTGTGGTGCTGCTGGAGTGATGCAGGTGACTGTGATGCTGCTGGAGTGGTGCAAGTGACTGTGGTGCTGTTGGAGTGGGGCAGGTGACTATGGTGCTGCTGGAGTAGATCAGGTGACTGTGATGCTGCTGGGGTAGATCAGGTGACTGTGATGCTGCTGGGGTAGATCAGGTGACTGTGGTGCTGCTGGAGTGATGCAGGTGACTGTGATGCTGCTGGAGTGGTGCAGGTGACTGTGGTGCTGCTGGAGTGGTGCAGGTGACTGTGGTGCTGTTGGAGTGGGGCAGGTGACTATGGTGCTGCTGGAGTAGATCAGGTGACTGTGATGCTGCTGGAGTAGATCAGGTGACTGTGGTGCTGCTGGAGTGGTGCAGGTGACTGTGATGCTGCTGGAGTGGGGCAGGTGACTGTGGTGCAGCTGGAGTGGTGCAGGTTACTGTGATGCTGCTGGAGTGGGGCGGGTGACTGTGGTGCTGCTGAAGTTGGGCAGATGACTGTGATGCTGCTGGAGTGGTGCAGGTGACTGTGATGCTGCTGGGGTAGATCAGGTGACTGTGGTGCTCTGGAATGGGGCAGGTGACTGTGGTGCAGCTGGAGTGGTGCAGGTGACTGTGGTGCTCTGGAATGGGGCAGGTGTCTGTGGTGCTCTGGAATGAGGCAGGTGACTGTGGTGCTGCTGGAGTGGGGCAGGTAATTGTGGTACTCCTGGAGTGGGCTAGGAAAATGTGGCGCTCTGGAGTGGGCAGGCGACTGTGTTGCCGCTCGAGTGAGACAGGTGACAGTGGCGCTGCTAGTGTGGAAGTTGTGTTTGTGCTGCTGGAGTGTGGAAGTGGAGTGTTTGTACTGCTGGAGTGTGGAAGTGGAGTGTTTGTGCTGCTGGAGTGAAGAAGTTGAGTGTTTGTTACTGCTGGAGTGTGAAAGTTTAGTGTTAGGTGCTACTGGAGGGTGGAAGGTGAGTATTTGGTGCTGTTAGAATGTGGTAATTGAGCTTTTTGTGCTTCTGGAGTGTGGAAGTTAAGTGTTTTGTGCTGCTGGTGTATGGAAATTGAGTGTTTGGTGCTTTTGGAGTGTGGAAATTCAGTGTTTGGTGCAGCTGGAGTGTGGAGGTTGAGTGTTTGGTCCTGCTAGATTATGGAAGTTGTTTGTCTGGAGCTGCTGGAGTGTGGGAATTGATTGTTTATTGCAGCTAGAGTATGGAATTTTTGTGGTTGGTGCTCATGGAGTGTGGAAGTTGAGTCTTTGATGGTAAGGGAGTGCGGAAGTTGAGTTTTGATGTTGCTAAAGTGTGGAAGTTGCGTCTTGGTGCTGCTGCAGTATGGAAGTTGAGTGTTTGGTGCTGCTGGAGTGTGGAAGATGAGTGTTTTCTGATGCTAGAGTGCAAAAGTTGAGTGTCTGGTGCTGCTGGGGTGAGGAAATTGAGTGTCTGGTGTTGCTAGAGTGTGGAAGGTGAGTGTTTGGTGCTTCTGAAGTGTGGAAATTTAGCGTTTGGTGCTGCTGGAGTGTTGAAATTGAGTGTTTGGCGCTGCTAGAGTGTGGAATTTTAGGGTTTTGTGCATCTGATTTGTGGAAGTTGAGTTTTAGGTGCTGGTGGAGTGAGGAAATTGAGTGATTGGTGCTGGGGAATTGTCGAAGTTGAGTGTTTGGTACTCTTTGAATGTGTAGGTTTAGTGTTTGATGCTGCTGGAGTGTGAAGGTTCAGTGTTTGGTGTTACTGGAGTTGGAAGTTCAGTGTTTTGTGCTACTGGAGTGTGGAAGCTGAGGATTTGGTGCTGCAGGAGCGTGGAAGTTCAATGTTTGGTGCTGCTGGAGTGCGGCAGTTGAGTGTTTGGTGCTTCGTGAGTGTGGAGTTTAAGTGTTTAGTGCTCCTCGTTTGTTTAAGTTGGGTTTTTGGTGCTGCTGGGGTGTGGAACTTGATTGGTTGGTGTTCCTGGAATGTGGGAGTTATGTGTTTATTGCTCCTGGTGTATGGAAGATGAGTTTTTGGTATTGCTGGAGTGTGGAAGATAAGTGTTTGGTGCTTCTGGAGCTGAGTCAGCGTATTTTGGTGGTATGGTGCTGATAGAGTAAAGGAGACGACTTTGGTACTCTTAGATTATGGTAGGTAAGTTTGATGATGCTGGAGTCTGGGAGATGACTGTTGTGCTGTTGTAGTGGGGGAGGGGCTTGGTGCTGCTGGGATAGGGCAGGTGACTAATGTGGTGTTGGAGCGGCAAGGTGGCTGAGGTGCTTCTGGAGGGGGGCAAGTGACTATGGTTGTGCTGGAGTTGGTGTAGGTGACTATGGTGGTGCTGGAGTGGAGCAGGTAACCATGGTTGTGCTGTAGTGGAGCAGGTAACCATGGTTGTGCTGTAGTGGAGCAGGTAACCATGGTTGTGCTGGAGTGGAGCAGGTGACCATGGTGGTGCTGGAGTGGAGCAGGTAACCATGGTTGTGCTGTAGTGGAGCTGGTGACCATGGTTGTGCTGGAGTGGAGCAGGTGACTATGGTGGTGCTGGAGTGGAGCAGGTAACCATGGTTGTGCTGTAGTGGAGCTGGTGACCATGGTTGTGCTGGAGTGGAGCAGGTGACTATGGTGGTGCTGGAGTGGGGCAGTGGTGGGGAACTGCCTTCTGTTCTACCGCTGTGAGTTCGATGTCAGTGTCTGCTTGGGTCATTGACGCGGGAAGTTTTTGCTCTTACAAGGGAGGTAACAGTCATCTGTTCCACTTATGTGGGAGTAATAACTGTGTCTGCTGTGGTGAATGTAGTGGTTGATTACTGTTGTCGTGAAGGAGGAAGCTGTATTTTGTTGTGTTACTAAGGAGTTATCAAATGTGGTGAGTGAAGTGGCTGGTTACTGTTGCCATGGCGGAGGCAGTAGTCTTGTGTTCTTCTAGTGTGAGATTGAGAACTGTGTCTGCTGTGTGAGTGGAGTGGATTGCCACTGCTGCCGTGAGAGAGGCAACTGTCTTCTTCTCTGCCGCTTTGATGTTGATAACTGTGTCTGCTGTGGCGAGTAAAGAAAATGGTCGTTTGCTGCTTGTGAGAGGGATATTATTGTGTTGTTATGATAGCGACGAAGGCTGTCGTGTTGCTGATAGTGAGGAGAAAGAGACCGTCTTGTTGCAGGAATGAAGAAATTGGCTGTGGTCCTTTCAGTGACGTATCATCATAACATTAAAGAAGGAGGTTGTGCTGTTGCCGGCAAAAGAGAGAGGTTCCTACTTTGGCATAGTAATGAAAAAGATTGTCTTGTTTTTGGCGATGAGAGGGAAATGACTGTGTTGTTGACTGAAGATGTTCGCCGTGTGGCTGATGGTAATAGGGAGGTGACTGTGTTGTTCTACGTGTTGTAAGATTTATGTGCTTGTGTTCCTGTCGGTGCAAGATTTATGTCCTTGTGTTGCCATCAGTGTAACATTTATGTCCTTGTGTTATCTGTTTTAGATTTAAGTCCTTATCTTGTTGTCAGTACCAGATTTATGTCTTGTGTTGCTATTCATTGAAGATATATTCCCTTGTGTTGCTATATGTGGAAGATCTGTGTCCTTATAATGCTCTTGTTGGAAGATTTATGTCCGCGTGTTGCTCTCATTAGAAAATTTGTTTAAGTTGCTCTCGGTGGAAGACTTATGCGCCTATGTTGCAGTCATTATTAGATTTATGTTGTTGTGTTCCTGCTGATTGGATATCTATGTACCTGTGTTACTGTCGGAGTAAAATTTATATCCTTATGCTGCTGTCGGTGAAAGATGTATGTCCTTGTGTTGCTGTCGGTGTAAGATGTAAATCCTTGTGTTGATGTCAGTGTAAGATGTATATCCTTGTGTACCTATCGGTGTAAGATGTATGCCGTTATGCTGCTATCGGTGTAAGATGTATATCCATGTGTAGCTGTCTGTGCAAGATGTATATCCTTGTATAGCTGTCGGTGTAAGATGTATGTCCTTGTGTTGCTGTCGATGTATATCCCTGTGTTGCTGTCGGTAAAAGATGTATGTCCTTGTGTTGCTGCCGGTGTAAGATGTATGTCCTTGTGTTGTTGTCGGTGTGAAATATATGTTCTTGTGTTGCTGTCGGTGTAAGATGCATGTCCTTGTATTGCTGTCGGAGTAAGATGCATGTCCATGCGTTGCGTGGGTGTAAGATGTATGTCCTTGTGCAAATGTCGGTGTAAAATGCATATCCATGTTTAGCTGTCGGTGCAAGATGTATATCCTTGTGTTGCTGTCGGTGTAAGAAGTATGTCCTTGCGTTGCTATGGGTGTAAGATGTATATCCTTGTGTTGCTGTCGGTGTAGGATGTATGGCCTTGTGTTGCTGTCTGTGTAATATGTACGTCCTTGTGTTGCTGTTGGTATAATATGTTTGTAATTGTGTTGCTGTCGGTGTGATTTGTAAATCCTTGTATTGCTGTCGGTGTAAGATTATGTCCTTGTACTGCTGTCGGTGTAAGATTATGTCCTTGTACTGCTGTCGGTGTAAGATTATGTCCTTGTACTGCTGTCGGTGTAAGATTATGTCCTTGTACTGCTGTCGGTGTAAGATTATGTCCTTGTGTTGCTGTCGGTGTAACGTGCAAGTCCTTGAGTTGCTGTCGGTATAAGAACCATATCCTTGTGTTGCTGTCGGTGCATAATGTATGTCCTTGTCTTGATGTCGGTGCAAGATGTATGTCCTTGTGTTGCTATCAGTGTAAGATTTATGTCCTTGTGTTGCTGTCAGTGTAATATATATATATATATATAATATATATATATATATATATATATATTTTTTTTTTTTTTTTTTTTTTGTTTTTTTTTTTTATACTTTGTCGCTGTCTCCCGCGTCTGCGAGGTAGCGCAAGGAAACAGACGAAAGAAATGGCCCAACCCCCCCCCCCATACACATGTACATACACATGTCCACACACGTGTATACATACCTACACAGCTTTCCATGGTCCACCCCAGACGCCTCACATGCCTTGATTCACTCCACTGACAGCACGTCCACCCCTGTATACCACATCGCTCCAATTCACTCTATTCCTTGCCCTCCTTACACCCTCCTGCATGTTCAGGCCCCGATCACACAAAATCTTTTTCACTCCATCTTTCCACCTCCAATTTGGTCTCCCTCTTCTCCTCGTTCCCTCCACCTCCGACACATATATCCTCTTGGTCAATCTTTCCTCACTCATTCTCTCCATGTGCCCAAACCATTTCAAAACACCCTCTTCTGCTCTCTCAACCACGCTCTTTTTATTTCCACACATCTCTCTTACCCTTACGTTACTTACTCGATCAAACCACCTCACACCACACATTATATATATATATATATATATATATATATATATATATATATATGTATATATATATACATATATATATATATATATATCTATGAGATGTTTGAGGACAACGTGTGGTGTGAGGTGGTTTGATCGAGTAAGTAATGTAAGGGTGACAGAGATGTGTGGAAATAATAAGAGCGTGGTTGAGAGAGCAGAAGAGGGTGTTTGAAATGGTTTGGGCACATAGAGAGAATGAGTGAGGAAAGATTGACCAAGAGGATATATGTGTCGGATGTGGAGGGAACGAGGAGAAGTGGGAGACCAGATTGGAGGTGGAAAGATGGAGTGAAAAGATTTTGAGTGATCGGGGCCTGAACATGCAGGAGGGTGAAAGGCGGGCAAGGAATAGAGTGAATTGGATCGATGTGGTATACCGGGGTTGACTTGCTGTCAGTGGATTGAATCAGGGCATGTGAAGCGTCTGGGGTAAACCATGGAATGTTGTTTGGGGCCTGGATGTGGAAAGGGAGCTGTGGTTTCGGGCATTATTGCATGACAGCTAGAGACTGAGTGTGAACGAATGGGGCCTTTGTTGTCTTTTCCTAGCGCTACCTCGCACACATGAGGGGGGAGGGGGATGGTATTCTATGTATGGCGAGGTGGCGATGGGAATGAGTAAAGGCAGACAGTGTGAATTGTGTGCATGGGTATATATGTATGTGTCTGTGTGTGTATATGTATGTGTACATTGAGATGTATAGGTATGTATATTTGCGTGTGTGGACGTGTATGTATATGCATGTGTATGGGGGTGGGTTGGGCCATTTCTTTAGTCTGTTTTCTTGCGCTACCTCGCAAACGCGGGAGACAGCGACAAAGCAAAATAAGTATAGATAAACATAATATATATATATATATATATATATATATATATATATATATATATATATATATATATATATATATATATATATATATATATATATATATATATATATATATATGGCCCAACCCACCCACATACACGTGTATGTACATACACGTCCAAACATGCATATATACATACCTATACACCTCAATGTATATATATATATATATATATATATATATATATATATATATATATATATATATATATATATATATATATATATATATCTTTCGTACTATTCGCCATTTCCCGCGATAGCGAGGTAGCATTAAGAACAGAGGACTGAGCCTTTGAGGGAATATCCTCACCTGGCCCCCTTCTCTGTTCCTTCTTTTGGAAAATTGAAAAAAATGAGAGGGGAGGATTTCCAGCCACCCGCTCCCTCCCCTTTTAGTCGCCTTCTACGACACGCAGGGAATACGTGGGAAGCATTCTTTCTCCCCTATCCCCAGGGATATATATATATATATATATATATATATATATATATATATATATATATATATATATATATATATATATATATATATATATATATATATATATATATATATATATATATATATATATATATATATATATATATATATATATATATATATATATATATATATATATATATATATATATATATATATATATATATGCACACACAGATATATACATATATACACAAGTGCATAATTCATACTGTCTCCCTTTATTTATTCCCATCGCCACCTCGCCACACATGGAATAACAGCCCCCTCCCCAGTCATGTGTGCGAGGTAGCGCTAAGAAAAGACAACAAAGGCCCCATTCATTCACACTCAATCTCTAGCTGTCATATAATAATTCACCGAAACTACACCTCCCTTTTCACATCCAGGCCCCACACAACTTTCCATGGTTTACCCCAAACGCTTCACATGCCCTGGTTCAATCCATTGACATCAAGTCAGCCCCAGTATACCACATCGTTCCAATTCACTCTATTCCTTGGACGCCTTTCACCCTCCTCCATGTTCAGGCCCCGATCACTCAAAATCTTTTTCACTCCATCTTTCCACCTCCAATTTGGTCTCCCACTTCTCCTCGTTCCCTCCATCTCTGACACATATATCCTCTTGGTCAATCTTTCCTCACTCATTCTCCCCATATGACCAAACCATTTCAAAACACCCTCTTCTGCTCTCTTAACAACACTCTTTTTATTTCCATACATCTCTCTTACCCTTACATTACTTACTCGATCAAACCACCTCATATCACATATTGTCCTCAAACATCTCATTTCCAGCACATCCAACCTCCTGCGCACAACTCTATCCATAGCCCACGTCTCGCAATCATACAACATTGTTGGAACCACTATTCCTTCAAACATACCCAATTATGCTTTCCAAGATAATGTTCTCGACTTCCACACATTCTTTAAGGCTCCCAGAATTTTCGCCCCCTCCCCCACTCTGATTCACGTCCGCTTCCATGGTTCCATCCGCTGTCAGATCCACTCCCAGATATCTAAAACACTTTACTTCCTCCAGTTTTTCTCCATTCAAACTTACCTCACAATTGACTTGACCCTCAATCCCACCGTACCTAATAAAGTTGCTCTTATTCACATTTACTCTTAACTTTCTTCTTTCACACACTTTACCAAACTCAGTCACCAGCTTCTGCAGTTTTTCACATGAATCAGCCACCAGCGCTATATCATCAGCGAACAACAACTGACTCACTTCCCAAGCTCTCTCATCACAACAGACTGCATACTTGCCCATCTTTATATATATATATATATATATATATATATATATATATATATATATATATATATATATATATATATATATATATATATATATATATATATATATATATATATATATGGGTTTTCAGAAAAGAAGACTGAATGTTGGGGTGAAGAGGGTGGTGAGAGTAAGTGAGCTTGACAAGGAGACCTGTGTGAGGAAGTACCAGGAGAGACTGAGTACAGAATGGAAAAAGGTGAGAACAATGGAAGCAAGGGGAGTGGGGGAGGAATGGGATGTATTTAGGAAATCAGTGATGGATTGCGCAAAAGATGCTTGTGGCATGAGAAGAGTGGGAGGTGGGTTGATTAGAAAGGGTAGTGAGTGGTGGGATGAAGAAGTAAGAGTATTAGTGAAAGAGGAGAGAGAGGCATTTGGACGATTTTTGCAGGGAAAAAATGCAATTGAGTGGGAGATGTATAAAAGAAAGAGACAGGAGGTCAAGAGAAAGGTGCAGGAGGTGAAAAAAAGGGCAAATGAGAGTTGGGGTGAGAGAGTATCATTAAATTTTAGGGAGAATAAAAAGATGTTTTGGAAGGAGGTAAATAAAGTGCGTAAGACAAGGGAGCAAATGGGAACTTCAGTGAAGGGCGCAAATGGGGAGGTGATAACAAGTAGTGGTGATGTGAGAAGGAGATGGAGTGAGTATTTTGAAGGTTTGTTGAATGTGTTTGATGATAGAGTGGCAGATATAGGGTGTTTTGGTCGAGGTGGTGTGCAAAGTGAGAGGGTTAGGGAAAATGATTTAGTAAACAGAGAAGAGGTAGTGAAAGCTTTGCGGAAGATGAAAGCCGGCAAGGCAGCAGGTTTGGATGGTATTGCAGTGGAATCTATTAAAAAAGGGGGTGACTGTATTGTTGACTGGTTGGTAAGGTTATTTAATGTATGTATGACTCATGGTGAGGTGCCTGAGGATTGGCGGAATGCGTGCATAGTGCCATTGTACAAAGGCAAAGGGGATAAGAGTGAGTGCTCAAATTACAGAGGTATAAGTTTGTTGAGTATTCCTGGTAAATTATATGGGAGGGTATTGATTGAGAGGGTGAAGGCATGTACAGAGCATCAGATTGGGGAAGAGCAGTGTGTTTTCAGAAGTGGTAGAGGATGTGTGGATCAGGTGTTTGCTTTGAAGAATGTATGTGAGAAATACTTAGAAAAGCAAATGGATTTGTATGTAGCATTTATGGATCTGGAGAAGGCATATGATAGAGTTGATAGAGATGCTCTGTGGAAGGTATTAAGAATATATGGTGTGGGAGGAAAGTTGTTAGAAGCAGTGAAAAGTTTTTATCGAGGATGTAAGGCATGTGTACGCGTAGGAAGAGAGGAAAGTGATTGGTTCTCAGTGAATGTAGGTTTGCGGCAGGGGTGTGTGATGTCTCCATGGTTGTTTAATTTGTTTATGGATGGGGTTGTTAGGGAGGTAAATGCAAGAGTTTTGGAAAGAGGGGCAAGTATGAAGTCTGTTGGGGATAAGAGAGCTTGGGAAGTGAGTCAGTTGTTGTTCGCTGATGATACAGCGCTGGTGGCTGATTCATGTGAGAAACTGCAGAAGCTGGTGACTGAGTTTGGTAAAGTGTGTGGAAGAAGAAAGTTAAGAGTAAATGTGAATAAGAGCAAGGTTATTAGTTACAGTAGGGTTGAGGGTCAAGTCAGTTGGGAGGTGAGTTTGAATGGAGAAAAACTGGAGGAAGTGAAGTGTTTTAGATATCTGGGAGTGGATCTGGCAGCGGATGGAACCATGGAAGCGGAAGTGGATCATAGGGTGGGGGAGGGGGCGAAAATTCTGGGGGCCTTGAAGAATGTGTGGAAGTCGAGAACATTATCTCGGAAAGCAAAAATGGGTATGTTTGAAGGAATAGTGGCTCCAACATTGTTGTATGGTTGCGAGGCGTGGGCTATGGATAGAGTTGTGCGCAGGAGGATGGATGTGCTGGAAATGAGATGTTTGAGGACAATGTGTGGTGTGAGGTGGTTTGATCGAGTGAGTAACGTAAGGGTAAGAGAGATGTGTGGAAATAAAAAGAGCGTGGTTGAGAGAGCAGAAAAGGGTGTTTTGAAGTGGTTTGGGCACATGGAGAGGATGAGTGAGGAAAGATTGACCAAGAGGATATATGTGTCGGAGGTGGAGGGAGCAAGGAGAAGAGGGAGACCAAATTGGAGGTGGAAAGATGGAGTGAAAAAGATTTTGTGTGATCGGGGCCTGAACATGCAGGAGGGTGAAAGGAGGGCAAGGAATAGAGTAAATTGGAGCGATGTGGTATACCGGGGTTGACGTGCTGTCAGTGGATTGAATCAAGGCATGTGAAGCGTCTGGGGTAAACCATGGAAAGCTGTGTAGGTATGTATATTTGCGTGTGTGGACGTATGTATATACATGTGTATGGGGGGGGGTTGGGCCATTTCTTTCGTCTGTTTCCTTGCGCTACCTCGCAAACGCGGGAGACAGCGACAAAGTATAAAAAAAAAATATATATATATATATATATATATATATATATATATATATATATATATTTTTTTTTTTTTTTTTTTTTTTTTTTTTTTTTATACTTTGTCGCTGTCTCCCGCGTTTGCGAGGTAGCGCAAGGAAACAGACGAAAGAAATGGCCCAACCCCCCCCATACACATGTACATACACACGTCCACACACACAAATATACATACCTACACAGCTTTCCATGGTTTACCCCGGACGCTTCACATGCCTTGATTCAATCCACTGACAGCACGTCAACCCCTGTATACCACATCGCTCCAATTCACTCTATTCCTTGCCCTCCTTTCACCCTCCTGCATGTTCAGGCCCCGATCACACAAAATCTTTTTCACTCCATCTTTCCACCTCCAATTTGGTCTCCCTCTTCTCCTCGTTCCCTCCACCTCCGACACATATATCCTCTTGGTCAATCTTTCCTCACTCATTCTCTCCATGTGCCCAAACCATTTTAAAACACCCTCTTCTGCTCTCTCAACCACGCTCTTTTTATTTCCACACATCTCTCTTACCCTTACGTTACTTACTCGATCAAACCACCTCACACCACACATTGTCCTCAAACATCTCATTTCCAGCACATCCATCCTCCTGCGCACAACTCTATCCATAGCCCACGCCTCGCAACCATACAACATTGTTGGAACCACTATTCCTTCAAACATACCCATTTTTGCTTTCCGGGATAATGTTCTCGACTTCCACACATTTTTCAAGGCTCCCAAAATTTTCGCCCCCTCCCCCACCCTATGATCCACTTCCTCTTCCATGGTTCCATCCGCTGACAGATCCACTCCAAGATATCTAAAACACTTCACTTCCTCCAGTTTTTCACCATTCAAACTCACCTCCCAATTGACTTGACCCTCAACCCTACTGTACCTAATAACCTTGCTCTTATTCACATTTACTCTTAACTTTCTTCTTCCACACACTTTACCAAACTCCGTCACCAGCTTCTGCAGTTTCTCACATGAATCCGCCACCAGCGCTGTATCATCAGCGAACAACAACTGACTCACTTCCCAAGCTCTCTCATCCCCAACAGACTTCATACTTGCCCCTCTTTCCAAGACTCTTGCATTTACCTCCCTAACAACCCCATCCATAAACAAATTAAACAACCATGGAGACATCACACACCCCTGCCGCAAACCTACATTCACTGAGAACCAATCACTTTCCTCTCTTCCTACACGTACACATGCCTTACATCCTCGATAAAAACTTTTCACTGCTTCTAACAACTTGCCTCCCACACCATATATTCTTAATACCTTCCACAGAGCATCTCTATCAACTCTATCATATGCCTTCTCCAGATCCATAAATGCTACATACAAATCCATTTGCTTTTCTAAGTATTTCTCACATACATTCTTCAAAGCAAACACCTGATCCACACATCCTCTACCACTTCTGAAACCACACTGCTCTTCCCCAATCTGATGCTCTGTACATGCCTTCACCCTCTCAATCAATACCCTCCCATATAATTTACCAGGAATACTCAACAAACTTATACCTCTGTAATTTGAGCACTCACTCTTATCCCCTTTGCCTTTGTACAATGGCACTATGCACGCATTCCGCCAATCCTCAGGCACCTCACCATGAGTCATACATACATTAAATAACCTTACCAACCAGTCAACAATACAGTCACCCCCTTTTTTAATAAATTCCACAGCAATACCATCCAAACCTGCTGCCTTGCCGGCTTTCATCTTCCGCAAAGCTTTTACTACCTCTTCTCTGTTTACCAAATCATTTTCCCTAACCCTCTCACTTTGCACACCACCTCGACCCAAACACCCTATATCTGCCACTCTGTCATCAGACACATTCAACAAACCTTCAAAATACTCATTCCATCTCCTTCTCACATCACCACTACTTGTTATCACCTCCCCATATATATATATATATATATATATATTATTTTATATGTTCATTTTCCTTTGTCGCTGTCTCCCGCGTTTGCGAGGTAGCACAAGCAAACAGACGAAAGAAATGGCACAACCCACACCCATACACATGTATATATATTATACATATACGTCCACACACGCAAATATACGTACCTATACATCTCAATGTACACATATATATACACACAGATATATACATATATACACATGTACATAATTCATACTGTCTGCCTTTATTTATTCCTATCGCCACCTCGCCACACATGGAATAACATCCCCCTCTCCTCATGTGTGCGAGGTAGCGCTAGGAAAAGACAACAAAGGCCCCATTCGTTCACACTCAGTCTCTAGCTGTCATGTAATAATGCACCGAAACCACAGCTCCCTTTCCACATCCAGGCCCCACACAACTCTCCATAGTTTACCCCAGACGCGTCACATACCCTGATTCAATCCATTGACAGCACGTCGACCCGGTATACCACATAGATCAATTCACTCTATTACTTGCCCGCCTTTCACCCTACTGCATGTTCAGGCCCCGATAACTCAAATTCTTTTTCACTCCATCTTTCCACCTCCAATTTGGTCTCCCACTTCTCGTTCCCACCACCTCCGCCACATAAATCCTCTTGGTCAATCTTTCCTCACTCATTCTCTCCATGTGCCCAAACCATTTCAAAACACCCTCTTCTTCTCTCTCAACCACATTCTTTTTATTTCCACACATCTCTCTTACATTACTTACTCGATCAAACCACCTCACACCACATATTGTCCTCAAATATCTCACTTCCAGCACATCCACCCTCCGGCGCACCACTCTATCCATAGCCCACGCCTCGCAACCATACAACATTGTTGGAACCACTATTCCTTCAAACATAGCCATTTTTGCTTTCCGAGATAATGTTCTCGACTTCCACACATTCTTCAAGGCTCCCAGGATTTTCGCCCCCTCCCCCACACTATGATTCACTTCCGCTTCCATGGTTTCATCCGCTGTCAGATCCACTCCCAGATATCTAAAACACTTTACTTTCTCCAGCTTTTCTCCATTCAAACTCACCTCCCAATTGACTTGACCCTCAACCCTACTGTACCTAATAACCTTGCTCTTTTTCACATATACTTTTAACTTTCTTCTTTCACACACTTTACCAAACTCAGTCACCAGCTTCTGCAGTTTCTCACATGAATCAGCCACCAGCGCTGTATCATCAGCGAACAACAACTGACTCACTTCCCAAGCTCTCTCATCCCCAACAGACTACATACTTGCCCCTCTTTCGAAAACTTTTGCATTCATCTCCCTAACAACCCCATCCATAAACAAATTAAACAACCATGGAGACATCACACACCCCTGCCGCAAACCTACATTCACTGAGAACCAATCACTTTCCTCTCTTCCTACACGTACACATGCCTTACATCCTCGATACATACTTTTCACTGCTTCCAACAACTTGCCTCCCACACCATATATTCTTACTACCTTCCACAGAGCATGTCTATCAGCTCAATCATATCCCTTCTCCAGATCATAAATGCTACATACAAATCCATTTGCTTTTCTAAGTATTTCTCACATACATACTTCAAAGCAAACACCTGATCCACACAACCTCTACCACTTCTGAAACCACACTGCTCTTCCCCAATCTGATGCTCTGTACATGCCTACACCCTGTCAATCAAGACCCTCCCATATACTTTACTAGGAATACTCAACAAACCTATAACTCTGTAATCTGAGCACTCACTCTTATCCCCTTTGCCTTTGTACAATGGCACTATGCAAGCATTCCGCTAATCCTCAGGCACCTCACCATGAATCATACATACATTATATATATATATATATATATATATATATATATATATATATATATATATATATATATATATATATATATATATATATATATATTATTTCTATTTTGCTTTGTCGCTGTCTCCCGCGTTAGCTAGGTAGCACAAGGAATCAGACGAAAGAATGGCCCAACCCGCCCACATACACATGTATATACATACACGTCCACACACGCAAATATACATACCTATACATCTCAATGTACACATATATATACACACACAGACATATACATATATACACATGTACATAATTCATACTGTCTGCCTTTATTTGTTCCCATCGCCACCCCGCCACACATGGAATAACAACCCCCTCCCCCCTCATGTGTGCGAGGTAGCGCTAGGAAAAGACACCAAAGGCCCCATTCGTTCACACTCAATCTCTAGCTGTCATGTAATAATGCATCGAAACCACAGCTCCCTTTCCACAACCAGGCCCCACACAACTTTCATTGGTTTACCCAAGACGCTTCACATGACCTGGTTCAATCCATTGACAGCACGTCGACCCCGGTATACCACATCGTTCCAATTCACTCTATTCCTTGCACGCCTTTCACCCTCCTCCATGTTCAGGCCCGATCACCCAAAATCTTTTTCACTCCATCTTTCCACCTAAAATTTGGTCTCCCACTTCTCCTCGTTCCCCCCACCTCTGATACATATATCCTCTTGGTCAATCTTTCCTCACTCATCCTCTCCATGTGACCAAACCATTTCAAAACACCCTCTTCTGCTCTCTCAACCACACTCTTTTTATTTCCACACATCTCTCTTACCCTTACATTACTTACTCGATCAAACCACCTCACACCACATATTGTCCTCAAACATCTCATTTCCAGCACATCCACACTCCTGCGCACAACTCTATCCATAGCCCACGCCTCGCAACCATACAACATTGTTGGAACCACTATTCCTTCAAACATACCCATTTTTGCTTTCCGAGATAATGTTCTCGACTTCCAAACATTCTTCAAGGCTCACAGAATTTTCGCCCCCTCCCCCACCCTATGATTCACTTCCGCTTTCATGGTTCCATCCGCTGCCAGATCCACTCCCAGATATCTAAAACACTTTACTTCCTCCACTGTTTCTCCATTCAAACTTATATCCCAATTGACTTGACCCTCAACCCTACTGTACCTGATATCCTTGCTCTTATTCACATTTACTCTTAACTTTCTTCTTCCACACACTTTACCAAACTCAGTCACCAGCTTCTGCAGTTTCTTACATGAATCAGCCACCAGTGCTGTATCATCAGCGAACAACAACTGACTCACTTCCCAAGCTCTCTCATCCACAGCAGACTTCATACTTGCCCCTCTTTCCAAAACTCTTGCATTCACCTCCCTAACAACCCCATCCATAAGCAAATTAAACAACCATGGAGACATCACACATCCCTGCCGCAAACCTACATTCACTGAGAACCATTCACTTTCCTCTCTTCCTACACGTACACATGCCTTACGTCCTCGATAAAAACTTTTCACTGCTTCTAACAACTTCCCTCCCACACCGTATATTCTTGAAACCTTCCACAGAGCATCTCTATCAACACTATCGTATACTTTCTCCAGATCCATAAATGCTACATATAAATCCATTTGCTTTTCTAAGTATTTCTAACATACATTCTTCAAAGCAAACACCTGATCCACACATCCTCTACCAATTCTGAAACCACACTGCTCTTCCCCAATCTAATGCTCTGTACATACCTTCACCCTCTCAATCAATACCCTCCCATATAATTTACCAGGAATACTCAACAAACTTATACCTCTGTAATTTGAGCTCTCACTCTTATCCCCTTTGCCTTTGGACAATGGCACTATGGAAGCATTCCGCCAATCCTTAGGCACCTCACCATGAATCATACATACATTAAACAACCTCACCAACCAGTCAACAATACAGTCACCCCCTTTTTTAATAATTTCCACTGCAATACCATCCAAACCCGCTGCCTTACCGGCTTTCATCTTCCGTAAAGCTTATACTACCTCTTCTCTGTTCACAAAATCATTTTCCCTAACCCTCTCACTTTGCACACCACCTCGACCATTCCATCATCAAACACATTCAACAAACCTTCAAAATACTGTCTCCATCTCCTTCTCACATCACCACTGCTTTTTATCACCTCCCCATTAGCCCCCTTCACTGAAGTTCCCATTTGCTCCCTTGTCTTACTCACTTTATTTACCTCCTTCCAAAACATCTTATTATTCTCCCTGAAATTTAATGATACTCTCTCACCCCAACTCTCATTTGCCCTCTTTTTCACCTCTTGCACCTTTCTCTTGACTTCCTGCCTCTTTCTTCTATACCTCTCCCAATCATATGCATTTTTTCCCTGCAAAAATCGTCCAAATGCCTCTTTGTTCTCTTTCACTAATAATCTTACTTCCTCATCCCACCATTCACTACCTTCTCTAATCAACCCACCTCCCACGCTTCTCATGCCACAAGCATCTTTATGCAAGCAATCACTGCTTCCCTAAATACATCCCATTCCTCCCCCACTCCCCTTACCTCCTTTGTTCTCACCTTTTTCCATTCTGTACTCAGTCTCTCCTGGTACTTCCTTCCCAAGCTCACTTACTCTCACCACTCTCTTCACCCCAACATTCTCTCCTCTTTTCTGAAAACCCCCACAAATCTTCACCTTCGCCTCCACAAGATAGTGATCAGACATCCCTCCACTTGCACCTCTCATCACATTAACATCCAAAAGTCTCTCTTTCGTGCGTCTATCAATTAACACGTAATCCAATAACGCTCTCTGGCCATCTCTCCTACTTACCTAAGCATACTTATGTATATCTCGCTTTTTAAACCAGGTATTCCCAATCACCAGTCCTTTTTCAGCGCATAAATCCACAAGCTCTTAACCATTTCCATTTACAACACTGAACACTCCATTTATATCATGTATATATATATATATATATATATATATATATATATATATATATATATATATATATATATATATATATAGATATTTTTTTTTATTATTATACTTTGTCGCTGTCGCGCAAGGAAACAGACGAAAGAAATGGCCCAACCCCCCCCCCATACACATGTATATACATACGTCCACACACGCAAATATACATACCTACACAGCTTTCCATGGTTTACCCCAGACGCTTCACATACCTTGATTCAATCCACTGACAGCACGTCAACCCCGGTATACCACATCGCTCCAATTCACTCTATTCCTTGCCCTCCTTTCACCCTCCTGCATGTTCAGGCCCCGATCACACAAAATCTTTTTCACTCCATCTTTCCACCTCCAATTTGGTCTCCCTCTTCTCCTCGTTCCCTCCACCTCCGACACATATATCCTCTTGGTCAATCTTTCCTCACTCATTCTCTCCATGTGCCCAAACCACTTCAAAACACCCTCTTCTGCTCTCTCAACTACGCTCTTTTTATTTCCACACATCTCTCTTACCCTTACGTTACTCACTCGATCAAACCACCTCACACCACACATTGTCCTCAAACATCTCATTTCCAGCACATCCATCCTCCTGCGCACAACTCTATCCATAGCCCACGCCTCGCAACCATACAACATTGTTGGAACCACTATTCCTTCAAACATACCCATTTTTGCTTTCCGAGATAATGTTCTCGACTTCCACACATTCTTCAAGGCCCCCAGAATTTTCGCCCCCTCCCCCACCCTATGATCCACTTCCGCTTCCATGGTTCCATCCGCTGCCAGATCCACTCCCAGATATCTAAAACACTTCACTTCCTCCAGTTTTTCTCCATTCAAACTCACCTCCCAATTGACTTGACCCTCAACCCTACTGTACCTAATAACCTTGCTCTTATTCACATTTACTCTTAACTTTCTTCTTCCACACACTTTACCAAACTCAGTCACCAGCTTCTGCAGTTTCTCACATGAATCAGCCACCAGCGGTGTATCATCAGCGATCAACAACTGACTCACTTCCCAAGCTCTCTCATCCCCAACAGACTTCATACTTGCCCCTCTTTCCAAAACTCTTGCATTTACCTCCCTAACAACCCCATCCATAAACAAATTAAACAACCATGGAGACATCACACACCCCTGCCGCAAACCTACATTCACTGAGAACCAATCACTTTCCTCTCTTCCTACACGTACACATGCCTTACATCCTCGATAAAAACTTTTCACTGCTTCTAACAACTTGCCTCCCACACCAAATATTCTTAATACCTTCCACAGAGCATCTCTATCAACTCTATCATATGCCTTCTCCAGATCCATAAATGCTACATACAAATCCATTTGCTTTTCTAAGTATTTCTCACATACATTCTTCAAAGCAAACACCTGATCCACACATCCTCTACCACTTCTGAAACCACACTGCTCTTCCTCAATCTGATGCTCTGTACATGCCTTCACCCTCTCAATCAATACCCTCCCATATAATTTACCAGGAATACTCAACAAACTTATACATCTGTAATTTGAGCACTCACTCTTATCCCCTTTGCCTTTGTACAATGGCACTATGCACGCATTCCGCCAATCCTCAGGCACCTCACCATGAGTCATACACACATTAAATAACCTTACCAACCAGTCAACAATACAGTCACCCCCTTTTTTAATAAATTCCACTGCAATACCATCCACCTGCTGCCTTGCCGGCTTTCATCTTCCGCAAAGCTTTCACTACCTCTTCTCTGTTTACCAAATCATTTTCCCTAACCCTCTCACTTTGCACACCACCTCGACCAAAACACCCTATATCTGCCACTCTATCATCAAACACATTCAACAAACCTTCAAAATACTCACTCCATCTCCTTCTCACATCACCACTACTTGTTATCACCTCCCCATTTGCGCCCTTCACTGAAGTTCCCATTTGCTCCCTTGTCTTACGCACTTTATTTACCTCCTTCCAGAACATCTTTTTATTCTCCCTGAAATTTAATGATACTCTCTCACCCCAACTCTCATTTGCCCTTTTTTTCACCTCTTGCACCTTTCTCTTGACCTCCTGTCTCTTTCTTTTATACATCTCCCACTCAATTTCATTTTTTCCCTGCAAAAATCGTCCAAATGCCTCTCTCTTCTCTTTCACTAATACTCTTACTTCTTCATCCCTCCACTCACTACCCTTTCTAATCAACCCACCTCCCACTCTTCTCATGCCAGAAGCATCTTTTGCGCAATCCATCACTGATTCCCTAAATACATGCCATTTCTCCCCCACTCCCCTTACTTCCATTGTTCTCACCTTTTTCCATTCTGTACTCAGTCTCTCCTGGTACTTCCTCACACAGGTCTCCTTCCCAAGCTCACTTACTCTCACCACCCTCTTCACCCCAACATTCACTCTTCTTTTCTGAAAACCCATACAAATCTTCACCTTAGCCTCCACAAGATAATGATCAGACATCCCTCCAGTTGCACCTCTCAGCACATTAACATCCAAAAGTCTCTCTTTCGCGCGCCTGTCAATTAACACGTAATCCAATAACGCTCTCTGGCCATCTCTCCTACTTACATAAGTATACTTATGTATATCTCGCTTTTTAAACCAGGTATTCCCAATCATCAGTCCTTTTTCAGCACATAAATCTACAAGCTCTTCACCATTTCCATGTACAACACTGAACACCCCATGTATACCAATTATTCCTTCAACTGCCACATTACTCAACAAACTTTCACCTCTATAATTTGAGCACTCACCTTTTTCCCCTTTGCCTTTGTACAGTGGCACTATACAAGCATTCCGCCAATCCTCAGGCACCTCACCATGAGTCATACATACATTAAATAACCTTACCAACCAGTCAACAATGCAGTCACCCCCTTTTTTTAATAAATTCCATAGCAATACCATCCAACCGTATATATATATATATATATATATATATATATATATATATATATATATATATATATATATATATATATATATATATATATATATATATATATATATATATATATATATATATATATATATATATATATATATATATATATATATATATATATATAAATCCCTGGGGATTGGGAGAAAGAATACTTCCCACGTATTCGCTGCGTGTCGTATAAGGCGACTAAAAGGGGAGGGAGCGGGGGGCTGGAAATCCTCCTCTCTCATTATTTTTTTTTTCCAAAAGAAGGAACAGAGAAGGGGGCCTGGTGAGGATATTCCCTCAAATGCCCAGTCCTCTGTTCTTAATGCTAGCTCCCTAACGCGGGAAATGGCGAATAGTTTGAAAGAATATATATATATATATATATATATATATATATATATATATATATATATATATATATATATATATATATATATATATATATCCCTGGGGATAGGGGAGAAAGAATACTTCCCACGTATTCCCTGCGTGTCGTAGAAGGCGACTGAAAGGGAAGGGAGCGGGGGGCTGGAAATCCTCCCCTCTTGTTTTTTTGGTTTTTTTTCCCCAAAGAAGGAACAGAGAAGGGGGCCAAGTGAGGATATTCCCTCAGAGGCCCAGTCCTCTGTTCTTAACGCTACCTCGCTAATGCGGGAAATGGCGAATAGTATGAAAGAAAGAAAGAAAATATATATATATATATATATATATATATATATATATATATATATATATATATATATATATTTATATATATATATATCCATTTGTAGCTCTCGGTGTAAGATGTATGTCCTTGTGTTGCTGTCGGTTTAACATGTATGTCCTTGTGTTGCTGTCGGTGTAAGATGTATGTTCTTGCGTTGCTGTCGGTGTAAGATATATGTCCTTGAGTTGTTATCGGTGAGCAATGCATGTCCTTGTTTTGCTGTCTGTGTGATATGTATATCCTTGTGTTGCTGTAGGTGTAAGACGTATGTCCTTGCGTTGATGTCAGTGTAAGATGTTTATATTGTTTTGCTGTCGGTATAAGATGTCTGTACTTATGTTGCTGTCAGTGTACGATGTATGTATTCTGTTGCCGTCAGTGTAAGATGTATATCCTTGTGTAGCTCTTGTTTTGAGATGTATATCCTAGTGTAGCTGTAGTGTAAGTGTAAGGTGTATCTCCTTGTGTTGCTGTCGGTCTAAAATGTATGTATTTGTGTTCCTGTCGGTGTAAGATGTATGTCGTTGTGTAACTGTCGGTATAAGATTTATGTCGTTGTGTTGCTGTCGGTGTAAGATGTATGTCCTTGTGTTGCTGTCGGTGTAAGATGTATGCCCTCGTGTTGCTGTCGGTTTGAGAAGTGTGTCCTTGTATTGCTGCAAGTGTAAGATGTATATCCTTGTGTCGTTCTCAGTGTCAGATGTATGTTCTTGTGTTGCTGTCGATGTAAGAGGTATGTCCTTGTGTTGCAGCCGGTGGAAGATGTATGTCTTTGCGTTGCTGTCGGGGTAAGATATATGTCCTTGTGTAACTGTCGGCGTAAGATATATATCCTTGTGTAGCTGTTGGTGTAAGATGTATCTCTTTGTGACGCAATCGGTTTAAGATATATGTCCTTGTGTTGATGTCAGTGTAAGATGTATGTCCATATGTTGCTGTCGGTGTAAGATGTATGTTCATTTGCGGCTGTCGATGTAAGATATATGTCCTTGTGTTTCTGCTTGTCGGTGTAATATGTGTGTCCTTAGTTGATGTCAGTGTGAGATGTACGTCCTTGTGTTGCTGTCGGTGTAAGATATATGTCATTGTGTTGATGTCGTTGTAAGATGTGTGTCCTTGTGTTGCAGTCGGTGTCAGATGTATGTCCTTGTGTTGCTGTCGGTGATAGATTATATGTCCTTTTGTTGCGGTCTGTGTGATATGTATATCCTTGTGTTGCTGTAGGTGTAAGATGTAAGTCCTTGCGTTGAAGTCAGTGTGATATGTATATATTGCGTTGCTGTTGATGTAAGATATATGTCCTTGTGTTGTTGTCAATGTAAGATATATGTATTGTGTTGTTGTCGGTGTAAGATGTATGTCCCTGTGTAGCTGTCTTTGTAAGATGTATATCCTTTTTGTAGCTTTCGGTATAAGATGTATGTCCTTGTGTTGCTGTCGGTGTAAGATTTATGTCGTTGTGTTGCTGTCGGTGTAAGAGGTATGTCCTTGTGTTGGCGTCGGTGTAAGATGTATGTTCTTGTGTTGCTGTCGGTGTAAGATGTATGTACTTGTGTTACTGTCGGTGTAAGATCTATGTCCTTTTGTTGCTGTCGGTGTATGATGTATGTCCTTGTGTAGCTGTCGGTGTGAGATATATATCCTTGTATAGCTGTTGATGTAAGATATGTGTGTTTGTGTTCCTATCGGTGTAAGATGTATGTCCTTGTGTTACTGTCGGTGTAAGATGTATGTCCTTGCGTTACAGTCGGTGTAAGATGTATATCCTTGTGTAGTTGTTGATGTAAGATATATGTTCTTGTGTTGCTGTGGGTGTACGATGTATGTCCTTGTGTAGCAATAGATGTAAGATGTATGTCATTGTCCTGCTCTCTGTATAAAATGTATGTTCTTGTGTTGCTGTCGGTGTAAGATGTATGTCATTGTATTGCTGTCGGAGTAAGATGTATGTTCTTATGTCGCTGTCGGTGTAAGATGTACGTCATTGTGTTGCTGTCAGTATAAGATGTATGTGCTCGTGTAACTTTCGGTGTAAGATATGTATATCCTTGTGTAGCTGCTGTCGGTGTAAGAAGTATGTCCTTGTGTTTCTATAAGATATATGTCCTTCTGTGGCTGTTGGTGTAGGATATATGGCCTTGTGTTGCTGTCGGTGTGAGCTATATGTTCTTGTGTTGCTGTCAGTGTAAAATGTATATCCTTGTGTTGCTCATGGTATAAGATGTATGTCCTTGAGTTGCTGTCGATGTGATATATAAATCCTTATGTTGCCCTCGGTGTAAGACGTCTCTCCTTGTATTGCTGTCGATGTAAGATGTATGTCCTTGTGTTGCTGTCGGTGTAAGAAGCATATCCTTGTGTTGCTGTTGGTGTAAGATGTATGTCCTTGTGTTGCTGTCGGTGTAAGATGTATCTCTTTGTGTTAGCTGTGGCATAGATATATGCCTTGTACTGTCGTGTAAGATGTATTCCTGTAGTTCTGTCGGTGTAAGATGTATGTCCTTTGTTGCTGTCGGTGTAAGATGTATGTCTTGTGTTGCTGTCGGTGTAAGATTATGTCCTTGTGTAGCTGTCGGTGTAAGATGTATATCCTTGTGTAGCTGTCGGTGTAAGATGTATCCTTGTGCAGTTATCGATGTAAGATGTATGTCCTTGAGTTCTGTTGGTATAAGATGTATGTCCTTGTGTTGCTGTCGTGTAAGATGTATGTCCTTGTGTTGCTGTCGGTGTAAGATATATGTCCTTGTGTTGCTGTCTTTGTAAGATGTATGTCCTTGTGCTGCTGTCGGTGTGAGATGTATGTCCTTGTGTAGATGTCGGTGTAAGATGTATATCCTTGTGTAGCTCTCGATGTAAGATGTATGTCTTTGCGTTGCTACTGGTGTAAGATGTATGTCCTTGTGTAGCTGTTGGTGTAAGATGTATGTCCTTACGTTGCTTTTGGTGTAAGATGTATGTCCTATTGTTGTTGTCGGTGTAAGATGTATGTCCTTGTGTTTCTGTCGGTATATGATATATGTTCTTGAGTTGCTGTCGGTATGAGATGTATGTCCTTGTGTTTCTGACGTTGTAAGATGTAAATCTTTGTGTTGCTGTCGGTGTAAGATGTATGTCTTTGTATTGCTGACGGTGTTAGATGTATGTCCTTGTGTTGCTGTCGGTGTAAGATGTATGTCCCTGTGTTGCTGTCGGTGTAAAATGTATGTCCTTGTGTTGCTGTTGGGGTAAGATGTATGTCCTTTTGTTGCTGTCGGTGTAAGGTGTATGTTCTTGTATTGCTGTCTGTGTAAGATGTATATCCTTGTGTTGCTGTCGGTTTAGATGTATGCCCTTGTCTTGCTGTCGGTGTGAGATGTATGTCCTTGTCTCGCTGTCGGTGTAAGATTCATATCCGTGTGTTGCAGTCGGTGAAAGATGTATGTCCTTGTATTGCTGTTGGTGTAAGATGTATGTCCTTGTGCTGCTGTCGGTGTAAGATTTATGTCCTTTGTGTTGCTGTTGGTATAAGATGTATGTCCTTGTATTGCTGTCGGTGTGAGATGTATTTCCTTGTTTTGCCGTCGGTGTGAGATGTGTGTCCTTGTGTTGCTGTCGGTGTAAGATGTATGTCCTTGTTTAGCTGTTGGTATAAGATGTATGTCCTTGTGTTGCTGTCGGTGCAAGGTGCATGTCCTTGTGTTGCTGTCGGTGTAAGTTGTATGTATTTGTGTTGCTGTTGGTGTAAGATTTATGTCCTTGTGTTGCTGTTGATGTAAGATGTATGTCCTTGTGTCGCTATCGGTGTAAGATGTATATCCTTGTGTAGCTGTCGGTGTAAGATATATGTATCTGTGTTGCTGTCGATGTAAGATGTATGTCCTTGTGTTGCTGTCGGTGCAAAATGTTATGTCCTTGTTTTTCTGTCGGTCTGAGCTTTACGTACTTGAGTGAGCCTCGACCTGGACAAGCGCCAGAGTGTGGTGGTGTGGAGCCTTGTAGGTTGTGCGGTGAAGGTTTTGGCAAGTATAGAGTTACAATGGCAGTTTGATGGGCCTTCACACTACTGGCAAGGACCGGAGGGAGGGAAGGAGAGCCAGCCATAATCGCAGGTAACACTGTGACAATGATAAGGGTATAGCTGAGGGAAGTCGTGCCTGCCAGTATACAGAAAATGTAAGATCACTGGACATAGTCTCCTCTGGGATCACTGGACGTATTCTCCTTCAGGATCACTGAACATATTCTTCTCTAGGATCACCGGACATATTCTCCCCCAGGATTACTGGACATTATTAGCAGGAGCGACAATGTCTGGACAAGAAGGTGGCAAGAGTCTCAAGTTGATGGTCATGCTCAAGAGGGTAGGTGTATATCCTTTATCTCACTGCTCACATTTACGCTTCATCTCTGTCCTTACCATCATACTACTACTACAGTGATTCCTATATGCATCCCTCATGACCAACAGTATAGTTAGTTGTATGATTGTAGTTGACTGTTTGTGTACTTGCGAGGGTATGTAGTGACCAGGTTGCGTAGTGGCCTAGTTGGGTAGTGACCAGTTTATGTTGTGACCAGAGTGCTTAGTGACCATGTGTAGTGGCCAGGTTGTGTAGTTGCCAGTTTGTGTAGTTGCCAAGTTGTATAGAGATCGGGTTGTGTAGTGGCCAGGTTATGTTGTGACCAGAGTTTTTAGTGACCAAGTTGTGAAGTGGCTAGGTTGGGAAGTGGCTCGATTATGTAGTGACGAAGATGTGTACTGGTAAGGTTGTGTCGCGACCAAGTTGTGTACAAACCAGGTTGTGTAGTGGCCATGTTGAGAAGTGGCCAGATTGTGTATTGACCAAATTATGTAGTGACAGGTAGGGTAGTGAACATAATATATAGTGGTCAAGTTGTGTAGAGGCCAAGTTGTGTAGTGACCAGGTCGTAAAGGGGCCAGGTTGTGTAGTGACCAGGTTGTATAGTGGACTTATTGTATAGTAGTCAGGTTGTGAAGTGGCTAGGTTGTAAAATGGCTAGGTTCTATAGTGGACTTATTGTAAAGTGGTCAGGTTGTGAAGTGGCCAGGTTGTAAAATGGCCAGGTTGTAAGGTTCTCAGATTCTGTAGTGGCCAGGTTGTGAATTGAACTGGTAGTGAAAAGGCCAGTTTATGTAATAGCCAGGTTGTGTAGTGGCCTGGTGCTGTAGAGGCTAGGTTGTGTAGTGGCCAAGTTGTGTAGAGCCAAATTGTGTTGCGACCTAGTTGTGTAGTGGCCAAGGTATATAGTGGTCAGGTTGTGTAGTGGCCAGGTTGTGAATTGGCTAGGCTGTGAAGTGGTAGGATGTGTAGTGGCCAGTTTGTGTAGAGCTAAGTTGTGTCGTGGCCAAGTTGTATAGTGGCCAAGTTATGTAGAGGTCAAGTTGTGTGTTGGCCAAGTTATATAGTGGTCAGGTTGTGTAGTGGCCAGGTTGTGAATCGGCTAAGCTGTGAAGTAGTCAGGTTGTGTAGTGGCCAGTTTGTGTAGAGCCAAGTTGTGACGTGAACAAGTTGTGAAGTGGCCAAGTTATATAGTGGTCAGGTTGTGTAGTGGCTGTGTTGTAGTCAGGCTGTAAAGTCGGCAATTTATGAAGTGGCTAGGTTCTGATATAGCAAGATTGCGTAGTGGTCAGGTTCTGTACAAGGTAGGTTTTGTAGAGACCAGGCTGTGTAGCGGTCAAGTTGTGAGGTGGTCAGTTTGTGAAGTGGCCAGGTTGGGAAGTGGATAAGTTTTGTAGTGGCCTTGTCATATAATGGCCAGTTGTGTAGTGACCAGATTGTGGAGTGGACAGGTTGTGAAGTAACCTGGTTGTGTAGTGGGCAAGCTGTGTATTGACCAAATTGTGTAGAGACCAGGCATTGTGGTGACTGACTAGGTAATGAAATGGCTTGATTATGTAGTGGCCAGATTGTTTAGTGGCCAGGTTGTAAAGTAGCTAAGTTGTGTAGGACCAGGTTGTGTAGTGACAAGGTTGTGTAGTGACCGGGTTGTCCAGTGGCGAGTTTGTAAAGTAGCCATTTTGTGTAGTGACCGAGCTGTCCAGTGGCAAGTTTGTCTAGTGGCCAAGATATATAGTGACCAGATTGTTTAGTGAGCAGGTCTTGTAGTAGTAAAGTTGTGTAGTGGCCAGGTTGTGCACTGGCGTAGTTGTTTACTGGCCAGGTTGTGAAGTAGCCATGTTGTGTAGTGACCAGATTATGAAGTAGACAGTTTGTAAAGCGGCGAATTTGTGTGGTGGTCAAGTTGTGTATTGACCAAATTGTGTAGTGACCAGGTTTTGTGGTGACCTGGTTGTGAAACGACAAGTCTGTGTAGAGGACAGGTTGTGTAGCGGCCAGCTTGTGTTGTGGCCAGGTTGTGTAATGGCTAGGTTGTGTAGAGCACAAAGTGTTTAGTGTCCAGGCTGCGTAGTGGCTAAATTGTGAAGTGGCCAGGTTGTGTAGTGGTCATGTTGCGTAGTGGTCAGGGTGTGTAGTGGCCAGGATTTGTAGTGGCAAGGTGCAGTGGCCAGGTTTTGCAGTGACAAGGTTGTTCAGCGATCAGGTTGTGAGTGTGTATAGTGACCAGGTTTGTAATGACAAGGTTGTGAAGTAGCCAGATTGTGTAGTGGTCATGTTGTGTAGTTATCATGTGTAGTGGCCGGGAATTGTAGTGGCCAGATTGTCTATTGGCCAGGTTTTGCAGTGGCAAAGTTATATAGTGGCCAGGTTGTGTAGTGGCCAGGTTGTGCAGTAGCCAGGTTGTGTTGTGGTCAGGTCGTGTTATAGCCAAGTTTGTGGTGGCTAGGTTGTGCAGTGGCACGGTTGTTTAAAGGGCAGGTTGTGCAATGGCCAGGGTGTGTAGTGGCCAAGTTGTGTAGTGGTCATTTTGTGTAATGATCAGGTTGTGTAGTGGTCAGTTTGTGTAATGGTCATGTGATGTAGTGATCATGCTGTGTAGCGGCCGGGGTTTGTAGTGGCCAGGTTGCGTAGTGGCCAGGTTTTGCAGTGGCAAAGTTGTATATTGGCCAGGTTGTGTAGTAGTCAGGTTGTGCAGTGGCCAGTTTGCGTAATGGTCAGGTTGTGTAGTGGCCAGGTTGTGTAGTGGTCAGGTTGTGCAATGGCCAGGTTGTGTAGTGGCCGAGTTGTGTAATGACCAGGTTGTGAAGTGGTCAGGTTACATATTGACAAGTTTGTGTTGTGGTTAAATTCTGCAGTGACCAGGTTTTATGGTGACCAGGTTGTGAAATGGCAAGGGTGTGTAGAGGCCAGGTTGTGCAGTGGACAGATTGTGATCAGGTTGTGGAGTGGTCTGCTTATACAGTGGAAACGTTTTTTTTTAGAGGGGAAACTTATATAGTGGAAAGGTTGTGTAGTGGTCAGGGTGCGTAGTTGCTAAGTTGTGTAGTGACCAGGTTGTGAAGTGACCAGGTTATGTATTGACAACTTTGTGTAGTGGTCAAATTGTTTATTCATCTGGTTTTGTGGTAACCAGGTTGTAAATTGGCAAGGCCGTGTAGAGGCCAGGTTGTGTAGTGGCCAAGTTGTGTAGTGGCTAGGTTGTGTAACGATTAGGTTTTGTAGTGGTCTGCTTATAAAATGGACATTTTTTTGAGGAAGTTATACTGTGGCCAGGTTGTGTGGTGGACAGATTTTGTAGTGGCCAGGTTGTGTAGTGAACAAGTTGTGAAGTCGCCAGGTTACGTATTGACAAGTTTGTGTATTGGTCATATTGTTTATTGACCGGGTTTTGTGGTGACCAGATTGTAGAATGACAAGGCTGTGTAGAAGCCAGGTTGTGTAGTGGCCAGGTTGTGCAGTGGCCAAATTGTGTAGTGGTCAGGTTGTGTAATGATCAGCTTGTGTATTGGTCAGCTTATGCAGTGGACAAGTTTGTTTAGTGGGGAAGTTATATAGAGGTTAGGTTGTGTAGTGTTCAGGTTGCGCATTGGCCAGGTTCTGTAGTGGACAGGTCTGTAGTAAACAGAATGTGCAGTGACCGTGTTGTGTAGTAGCCAAATTGTGAAGTGGCCAGGTTGTGCATGTGTAGTGAACATTGTGTGAAGTGACCAGGTTTGTAGTGGCCAAGTGTGTGGTGGGCATGTTGTGCAGTGGTGAGGGTGAGTAGTGGCAGGGATTTGTAGTGGCCAGATTTTGCAGAGGCCAAGTTTTGGAGCGACAAGGCTATATAGTTGTAAGGTTGTGTAGTGGTCAGTTTGTGTTGTGGCCATGTTGTGCAGAGGACAGCTTGTGTAGTGAAAAGTGTGTGTCGTGAAAAGGTTTGTAGTGGCCAGGTTGTAAAGTGGCCAGGTTGTGTAGAGGTCATGTTATATAGTTATCATGTGTGGAGGCACGATTTGTAGTGGCCATGTTGGTTATTGGCCAAGTTTTGCAGTGGCAAAGTTTTGTAGTGGCCAGGTTGTGTAGCAGTCAGGTTGTGTAGTGGACAGGTTGTGTAGTGGACAGGTTGAGTAGTAAATAGTGTGCAGTGACTAGGTTGTGTAGTGGCCAAATTGTGAAGTGGTTAGGTTGTGTAGTGGACAGGTTATGTAGTTAACACTGTGTGTAGTGACCAGGATTGTGGTGGCCAGATTGTGAAGTGGCTGGGTTGTGTAGTGGACAGGTTGTGTAGTTAACAGTGTGTGTAGTGACCAGGTTTGTAGTGGCCAGGTTGTGAAGTTGCCAAGTTGTATAGTGGTCATGTTGTGTAGTTATGTTGTGTAGTGGCACGATTTGTAGTGGCCAGGTTGGTTATTAGCCAAGTTTTGCAGTGGCAAAGTTTTGTAGTGGCCAGGTTGTGTAGTGGTCAGGTTGTGTATTTCCAGGTTTTGCAGTGGCAATGTTATATAGTGGCTAGGTTGTGTAATGGTAGGTTGTGCAGTTGCTAGGCTGTGTGGTGGTCAGGTTGTGTAGTGACTAGGTTGTGAATTGACCCTGTTATGTATTGACAAGCTTTTGTAGTGCAGTGACCAGGTTTTGTGGTAACCAGGCTGTGAAATGGCGAGGATGTGTAGAGGCCAGGTTGTACAGTGGCCAGGCTGTGTGGTGAACAGGTTGTGAAGTGGCCAGATTATGTATTGACAAGTTTGTGTAGTGGTCAAATCATTTATTAACCAAGTTTTGTGATGACCAAGTTGTAAAATGAGAAGGGTGTATAGAGGTCAGTTTGTGTAGTTACCAAGTTGTGTAGTGGTCAGGTTGCGTAATGATCAGGAAGCGTAGCGGTCAGATCATAGAGTGGGCACTTTTCTAGGGGCAAGGTTATACAATGGCCACGTTCTGTAGTGGTCCGGATGTGTAGTGGCCAGGCTGTGTAGTGGACAGGTTGTGTAGTTGTCAGGTTGTGCAGTGGCCAGGTTGTGTGGTAGTCAAATTTTCTAGTGGTAAGGTTATGTAGTGTCCACGTTGTGTAATGGTCAAGTTGAGCAATTGCAAGGTTGTGCAGTGGCCAGGTTGTGTAGTGACCAGGTTCTGTAGTGCTCAGGTCATGTAGATGCCAAATTGTGTACTCGCCAGGGTGTGTAGTGCTCAGTTTATGTAGTGGCCAGGTGGTGTGGTGACCAGGTTGTTTAGCGGTCATGGTGTGTAGTGACCAGGTTGCAAATTGGCCAGGTTATGTATTGACAGGTTTGTGTAGTGGACAAGTTAAGTAGTGACCAGGTTTTGTGGCGACCAGGTTGTGAAATGGCAAGAATGGGTAGAGGCCAGATTGTGTAGTGGCCAGGTTGCGTGATGACAAGGTTTTGTAGTGGCCAGGTTGTGCAGTGACCAGGATGTGAGGTGCAAGGGTTACGTATTGACAAGTTTGTGTAATGGTTAAACTATGTGGTGAGGTTTTGTGGTGACCTGTTTGTGAAATGCCTAGGGTGTGTAGAGGCCAGGTTGTGTAGAGGCCAGGTTGTGTAGTGGTCAGGTTGTATGGTGACCAGGTTTTGTAGTGGCCAAGTTGTGTAGTGACCAGGATGTGAGGTGGCCAGGTTATGTAATGATAAGTTTGTGTAGTGGCTGAATTGTGTAGAGACCATGTTTTGTGGTGACCAGGTTGTGAAACGGCAAGGGTGTGTAGAGGTAAGGTTGTGCAGTGGGAAGGTTGTGTAGTGGCCAAGTTGCGTCGTGACCAGGATGCGTAGTGGCCACGTTGTGTAGTGACCAGGTTGTGAAATTGACAGTTTATGTATTGACAAGTTTGTGTAGTGGACAAGTTGAGTAGTGACCAGGTTTCTGTGGCGACCAGGTTGTGAAATGATAAGGGTGTGTAGAGGCCATGTTGTTTAGTGGCCAGGTTGCGTGGTGACAAGGTTTTGTAGTGGCCAGATTGTGTAGTGACCAGGTTGTAAAGTGGCCTGGTTATGGACTGACAAGTTTTTGTAGTGGTTAGATTGTGTGGTGAGAAGGTTTTGTGATGACCAGTTTGTGAAATGGCTATGGTGTGTAGGGGGCCAAGTTGTGTAGTAGCGAGATTGTGTAGTGGCTAGGTTGCCTGGTGACTAGGTTGGCTGGTGACCAGGTTGTCTAGTGACCAGGTTGTGAAGTGGCCAAGTTATGTATTGACAAATGTGTAAAGTGGTCATTTTGTTTATTGACCTGGTTTTGTGGTGACCAGGTGTAAAATGACAAGGCTGTGTAGAAGCTAGGTTGTGTAGTGGCCAGGTTGAGTAGTGGCCAAGTTGTGTAATGATCAGGTTGTGTACTGGTCAGCATATACAGTGGACAAGGTACTTGGTGGGAAAGTTATATACTGGCCAGGATGTGTAGATGTCAGACTTTGTAGTGGCCAGGTTCTGTAGTGGTCTGGTTGTGTAGTTGTCAGGTTATGCAGTGACCAGGTTGTGTGGTAGTTAGATTTTCTTGTGGCCACGTTGTGTGGTGGCCATGTTGTCTGGTGGTCAGGCTGTGTAATGACCGGGTTGTGTAGTGGCCAGGTTGTATAGTGACCAAGTTGTGAAGTGGCCAGCTTATGTGTTGACTAGTTTGTGTAGTGATCAAATTGTTTATTGACCTGGATTTGTGGTGACCAGATTGTAAAATGGCAAGGCTGTGTAGAGGTTAGGCTGTGTATTGTCCAGGTTACGTACTGGCCAAGTGGTCAGGTTGCGTAATGATCAGGTTGTGTACTGGTCAGCTTATACAGTAGACAAGGTAATTAGTGGGAAAGTTATATAGTGGCCAGGAGGTGTAGTGGTCAGGTTGTGTAGTGGCCAGGTTCTGTAGTGGACTGGCTGTGTAGTTGTCAGGATGTGCAGTGACCAGGTTGTTTGGTAGTTAGATGTTCTTGTGACCAGGTTGTGTAGTGGCCATGTTGTCTAGTGGTCAGGTTGTGCAATAACCAGGTTGTGTAGTGGCCATGTTGACTAGTGGTCAGGTTGTGCAATAACCAGGTTGTGTGGTGGCCAGGTTGTGCAGTGCTCAGATTATGTAGTGGCCAAGTTGTGTGTTCACCAGGTTATGTAGTGCTCAGTTTGTGTAGTGGCCAGGTTGTGTGGTGACAAGGTTTTGTAGAGGCCAGGTTGTGTAGTGACCAGGTTGTGAAGTGGCCAGGTTATATGTTGACAAGTTTGTGTAGTGGTTAGATTGTGCAGTGACAAGGTTTTGTGGTGAACAAGTTGTGAAATGGCTAGGGTGTGTAGAAGCCAGGTTGTGTAGTGGCCAGGTTGCCTGGTGACCAGCCTGTGCAGTAGATAGATTGTGTAGTGATCAGGTTGTGAAGCGGCCCGCTTATGTACTGACAAATGTGTAAAGTGGTCATTTTGTTTATTGACCTGGTTTTGTGGTGACCAGGTTGTAAAATGGCAAGGCTGTGTAGAAGCTAGGTTATGTAGTGACCAGGTTGTGAAGTGGCCTGCTTGTGTATTGACAAATGTGTAAAGTGGTCATTTTGTTTATTGATCTGGTTTTGTGGTGACCAGGTGTAAAATGGCAAGGCTGTGTAGAAGCTAGGTTGTGTAGTGGCCAGGTTGAGTAGTGGCCAAGCTGTGTGGTAGTCAGGTTGTGTAATGATCAGGTTGTGTAGTGGTCAGCTTATACAGTGAGCAAGCTTCTTAGTGGGAAATTTATGTAGTGGCCAGTCTGTGTAGTGGTCAGGTTGTGTAGTGGCCAGGTTGTGTAGTGGCCAGATTGTATAGCGCTCAGGTCATGTAGAGTCCAAGTTGTGTGCTCGCAACGGTGTGTAGTGGCCAGGTTGTGTAGTGCTCAGTTTATGTTGATGCCAGGTAGTGTGGTGGTCATGTTGTTTAGCGGTCATGGTGTGTAGTGACAAGGTTGGGAATTGGCCAGGTTATGTATTTGCAAGTTTGTGTTATGGACAAGTTAAGTAGTGACCAGGTTTTGTGGCGACCAGGTTGTGAAATGGCAAGGATGTGTAGAGACCAGATGGTGTAGTGGCCAGGTTGCGTGATGACAATGTTTTGTAGTGGCCAGGTTGTGCAGTGACCAGGATGTGAGGTGCAAGGGTTACGTATTGACAAGTTTGTGTAATGGTTAAACTATGTGGTGAGGTTTTGTGGTGACCTATTTGTGAAATGGCCAGGGTGTGTAGAGGCCAGGTTGTGTAGAGGCCAGGTTGTGTAGTGGTCAGGTTGTATGGTGACCAGGTTTTGTAGTGGCCAAGTTGTGTAGTGACCAGGATGTGAGGTGGCCAGGTTATGTAATGATAAGGTTGTGTAGTGGCTAAATTGTATAGAGACCAAATTTTGTGGTGACCAGGTTGTGAAATGGCAAGGGTGTGTAGAGGTAAGGTTGTGTAGTGGGAAGGTTGTGTAGTGGCCAGGTTGTGTAGTGGCCAGGTTGCGTGGTAACCAGGTTGTGTAATGGCCAGATTGTGTAGTGAACAGGTTGTGAAGTGGCCAGCTTATGTATTGACAAATTTGTGAAGTGGTCAAAATGTTTATTGACCTTGTTTTGTGGTGACCAGGTTGCGTGGTGACTAAGATGCGTAGTGGCCAGGTTGTGTAGTGACCAGGTTGAGAAATTGACAGTTTATGTATTGATAAGTTTGTGTAGTGGTCAAAGTGTTTATTGACATGGTTTTGTGGTAACTAGGTATTAAGATGACAAGGCAGTGTAAAAGCTAGGTTGTGCAGTGGTCAGGTTGTCTAATGGCCAAGTTTTGTTGTGGTCAGGTTGAGTAATGATCATGTTGCGTGGTCCGCTTATACAGTGGACAGGTTTTTTTTAGTGGGGAAGTCATATAGTGGCCAGGTTGTGCAGTGATCAGGTTGTTTAGTGGCTAAATTATAAGGTGGCCAGGTTGTGTAGTGGACAGGTTGTGTAGTGAATAGTGTGTTGTGACCAGGCCAGGTTGTGAAGTGGCCAAATTGTGTGGTGGTCATGTTGTGTAGTGGTGAAGGTGTGTAGTGGCAGGTATTTGTAGTGGCGAGGTTTTGCAGAGGCCAGGTTTTGCAGTGACAAGGTATCCAGGTTGTGTAGTGGTCAGGTTGTGTAATGGCCAGGTTGTGTAGCAGACAGGTTGTGTAGTGAACAGTGTGTTTAGTGACCAGATTTGTTGTCCTCAGGTTGTGAAGTGGCCAGGTTGTGCAGTAGTCATATGTAGATATCATGTTGTGTAGAGGCGGGATTTGCGGCCAGGTTGTGTTTTGGCCAAGTCATATAGTGGCCAGGTTGTCTGGTGGTCAGGTTCTGCGATGGCGAGGTTGTTTAGTGGTCAGTTTGTGCAGTGGTCAGGTAGTGTAGTCGCCAGGTTGTGTAGTGCTCAGGTTGTGTAGTGTAATGCCATGTTGCGTAGTGACCAGGTTGTGCAGTGGTCAGATTGTGTAGTGACTAGGTTGTGAATTAGCCGTGTTATGTATTGACAATTTTTTTGTAGTGGTTAGATTATGCAGTGAGCAGGTTTTGTGATGACAGGTTTTGTGATGACCAGGTTGTAAAATAACAAGGGTGTGTAGAGTCCAGGTTGTGTAGTAGCCAGGTTGTGTAGTGGCCAGGTTGTGTAGTGGCCAGGTTGCGTGGTGGTTAGGTTTTCTAGCGGCCAGGTTGTGTAGTCGCCATGTTGTGTAGTGGTCTGGTTGTGTAATGGCCAGGTTGTGTAGTGGCTAGGTTGTGAGGTGGCCAGGTTATGTATTGACAAATTTGTGAAGTGGTCAAATTGTATATTGACCTGGTTTTGTGGTGTCCAGATTGTGAAATGGCAAGGCTGTGTAGAGGCTAGGTTGTGTAGTGGCCAGGTTGAGTAGTGGCCAAGTTGCGTACTGACCAGTTTGTGTAATTATCAGCTTATACATTGAGCAGGGTTTTTAGTGGGAAAGTTATATAGTGGCCAGTCTCGTAGTGGTCAGGTTGTGTAGTGGGCAGGTTGTGTAGTGACTAGGATGGGAAGTGGCCTGGTTATGTGTTGACAAGTTTGTATAGTGGTTAAATGTTGTAGTGACCAGGTTTTGTGATGACCAGGTTGTGAAATGGCAAGGGTGTGTAGAGGCCAGGTTATGTAGTGGAGGTTGTATAGTGGCCAGGTTGCATGGTGAGCAGGTTGTGTAGTGGCCAGGTTGTATAGTGACCAAGTTGTGAAGTGGCCAGCTTATGTGTTGTGGACAAGTTGTGTAGCGGTCAAATGTGTAGTGACCAGGTTGGAAAATGGCGGCCAGGCTTGCGTAGTGGCAAAGTTGTGTAGTCGTCAAGTTGTGTAATGATTTAGGTTGTGAATGGTCGCTTATACAAGGAGAAGTTTTCTAGTAGGGATAATTAATATAGGGGTCAGGTTGTGTGTGGCCCGGTTGTGTAGAGGTCAGGGTTGTATAATTGCCAGGATTTTGCAGTGGACAGGTTTTAGTGAACAGCGTGTGTAGTGACCCGGTTTGTAGTGGCCAGGCTGGGAAGCGGCCAGGTTGTGTAGTGGTCATGTTGTGTAGTTATCCAAGTTGTGTAGTGGTCGGATTTGTAGTGGGCCCAAGTTGTGTAGTGGACAGGTTTTGCAGTGGCAAGGTTATAAGGTGGCTATTGTTTTGTCTTGGTCAGGTTGTTGCCGAAGGGCTAGGTTGGCGGTGATCTTGTTCCAAGTTGTGTAATGGTTATGTTGTGCACTGGCCAGGTTTTATAGTCGCCAGATTGTGTAGTGGAAGGTTGTGTAGTGAACAGGGAGCTTTTAAACTTTGTTTTAAGTGGGCCAGGTTGTGTGGTGGTTATGTTGTTAGTGATCATTTTTGTTGTTTTTAGTGGCCAGGTTGTGTAGTGGCAAGGTTTATTGTGGCCTGGTTGTGTAGTGGTCAGGTTTGCAGTGGCCAGGTTGTGTGTTGGTCAGGTTGTAAGTGGCCAGAGTTTAGTGGCTAAGTTGCGTATGATAAGTTTGTGCAATGGCCAGGTTGTGTAGTGCCAAGCTTTTGGAGTGGTTAGGTTGTGTAGTGGCCAGGTTGTAAGTTGGCAGGTTGTGTCGTGGCCAGGTTGCGTATGCTTAGGTTGTGTAGTGGCCCGTTTGTGTGGTGACCTGTTGTGGGAAATGGCCAGGTTGTGAAGTAACAAGGTTGTATTGTGGCCAGGTCGGTAGTTATGTAGTGATAGGTTTTGTAGGGCCAGGGTTTGAAGTCCAGGCTGTTTAAACGGCCAGTTGGAAATGGCCAATTTGTGTAATGGCTAGACTGTGTAGAAGCCCAGGTTGTGTAAATTCAGGTTTTATGTGGCTAGTTTTGTAATGGCCGGTTTGTGTAGTGGTCCTGTTTGTTTAGGGCTAGGTTGTGAAGTGGCAAGGATGTTAGTGGCCAGTGTGTAGTGGCAGGCTGTTTTGTGGCCATGGTATGTAGTGGGTCAGTTTGTGTAGTGTTCCCGGTCTCTTTGTTTAGTGGCTAGGTTGTGAAGTGGCAGGATGTATAAGTGGTCCGGTTGTGTTAGTGCTTTAGGTTATTTAGTGCTCAAGGTTGTTTTGTGGCCATGTTGTGAAATGGCAAGGTTGTTGTAACAGGTTGTGTGGGCTCAGATTGTGTAATGGCCAGGTTGCATGGTGATCAGGTTGTTAGTTGTTAGGAAGTGTAAGTGAATAGGTTGTGAAATTGGTTGTGAATTTAGTGTAGTGATCAAATTGTGTAGTGACCGGTTATGTGGTGACCAGTTTTGAATGGCAAGGGTATGTAGCGGCTAAGTTGCGTTGCGGCAAGTTTTTTTTGTGGCCAATTGCGTGGTAACCCCGGTTTTGAGTGGGCCCGGTTGTTTGTGCCAGGTTTAAAAAGGTGGCCAGGTTAGTATTGACAAATTTTTGGGTGGTCAAATTGTGAAGTGAAAAGTTGGAAATGGCGGCCGGTTGTGGGTGGCAAAGTTTTTGGGAGGGCCGGTTGTGCAAAGATCAAGTTGTGAAGTGTTTAGCTTTACAAGGACAAATTTCAGTAGCATAAATTTTATAGTGGCCCCGGTTTTGTAGTGGTTGGTTTTGAGGGCCGGGTTTTATATGAAAGGTTTGTAGTAAAAAGAGTGTAGGTGGAAAAAGGGTTTCGTGTGGCAAAAAATTTTGGATTTGGCAGGTTGTGTAGGGGGGCAGGTTTTGTGTAAATAGTGTTTTAGTGTAGGTTGTGTGTAGCCAAAAAAATGAAATGGCGATTGTGGCGTGGCATGTTGTGTGGGGGAGAGGGTGTGAAGTGGTGGGGTTGCAGTGGCCCTTTTTTAAGTGTTAGGTTTTGCAGTGAACAAGTTCAATATTTGGGGTTAGTTGTGAGTTTAGGTTGTGTATGGCCCCGTATGTGGGGCCAGGTGGTTCCCGTTTTAGTGAAAGTTTGTAGTGCCAGGTTGTGTAGGGGTCCAGTTTCATGGAAGTTTATGGAGGTGAGGGTGGGGCCCGGTTTGTGGGGTTCCAGTTGGTGTGCAGGTTGTGAGGGCCTTTTAAGTAGTCGCCAGGTTTGTGGTTCAAGTTGTGATGGCAGGTTGTGGGCCGTTTGTGTTGGCCGGTTGTTGGGCAGTTGTGATTGGCCATTTAGGGTTTGACAATTTGTTGGGGGTTTCAAATTTTGTGTGACCATTTTTTGGAAAATGGCATCCAGGTTGTGTAGGGGTCGTGCGTAATGATCAGGGGAGGGTCATTTTATAAAGGGGCATTTTTTTAGGGGCAAATTTCGGGCCAGGTTTTGAGGGGTTTGGTTTTTATGGCCCGTGTAGTGGAAAGGTTTGTATCAGAGGTGGAATGGGGGTTTTTGTGTGGCAAATTTTAAGTGAGGTTTTTTGGGGTCCTTGTTATTATCATGTGTAGTGGCCAATTTGTAGGGGCCAGGTTGTTTGGGTGCATGTTCTGTGGGGAAGATTGTGTAGTCCCTTGGTATGTCTGTGGCCAGGTTGTGTGGTGGTCAGGTTGCGAAATGGCCGGTTGGGTAGCGGCCAGGTTTTTTTAGCGGGTTTTTTTGGGGGCCAGTTTGTAGTCCCAGTTTAGTGGCCAGGTTGTGGGTGCAGGTTTTTTTTAGGGGGAAAAGGGGTATTGCCAGGTTGTAAAGTGCCTGGTATTTACAAGTTTATATAGTGGTCAAGTTTTGAGGTGCCAGGTTTTGTGGCGACCCGGTTTTGAATGGCAAGGTTTTGTAGGGCAGATTTGAATGGCCCGGGTTGTATGCCAGGTTGTGTAGTGGCCAGGTTGTTATTTACAGGTTGTGAGGGCCAAAGGGTTTTGTATGACCAGGTTTTTAGTAGCCAGGTTAATGTGTGGGTTTGTTGGGTGAGATCCCCGTTGTTTTATGGCATTTGTTTGTGGCCAGGTTTGTAGTGGCAGGTTTTAAAAGTTTACCCGGTTTGTATTTGGCAGGTTGTGAGGGCCAAGGTTGTGGGAGGAGGTGTAGATGCAGTTGTGGTTTGGTCCAATTGTGTAGGCCTGGTTGTGGAGGCCAGGTTTGTAGTGGCTAGGTTGTAAGTGCCAGGTTGTGTAGTGTCAAGGGTTTTGTAGTGGCCAAGGGTTTGTGGTGACCAGGTTTGGTATGGCCAGTTGTGTAGTGACCAGGGTTGTGAAGTCGCCAGGTTACGCATTGACAAGTTTGTGTATTGGTCATATTGTTTATTGACCGGGTTTTGTGGTGACCAGATTGTAGAATGACAAGGCTGTGTAGAAGCCAGGTTGTGTAGTGGCCAGGTTGTGCAGTGGCCAAATTGTGTAGTGGTCAGGTTGTGTAATGATCAGCTTGTGTATTGGTCAGCTTATGCAGTGGACAAGTTTGTTTAGTGGGGAAGTTATATAGAGGTTAGGTTGTGTAGTGTTCAGGTTGGGCATTGGCCAGGTTATGTAGTGGACAGGTCTGTAGTAAACAGATGTGCAGTGACCGTGTTGTGTAGTAGCCAAATTGTGAAGTGGCCAGGTTGTGCATGTGTAGTGAACATTGTGTGAAGTGACCAGGTTTGTAGTGGCCAAGTGTGTGGTGGCGATGTTGTGCAGTGGTGAGGGTGAGTAGTGGCAGGGATTTGTAGTGGCCAGATTTTGCAGAGGCCAAGTTTTGCAGCGACAAGGCTATATAGTTGTAGGTTGTGTAGTGGTCAGTTTGTGTTGTGGCCATGTTGTGCAGAGGACAGTTTGTGTAGTGAAAGTGTGTGTAGTGAAAAGGTTTGTAGTGGCCAGGTTGTAAAGTGGCCAGGTTGTGTAGAGGTCATGTTATATAGTTATTATGTGTGGAGGCACGATTTGTAGTGGCCATTGTTGGTTATTGGCAAGTTTTGCAGTGGCAAAGTTTTGTAGTGGCCAGGTTGTGTAGCAGTCAGGTTGTGTGTAGTGGACAGGTTGTGTAGTGACAGGTTGAGTAGTAAATAGTGTGCAGTGACTAGGTTGTTGTAGTGGCCAAATTGTGAAGTGGTTAGGTTGTGTAGTGGACAGGTTATGTAGTTAACTGTGTGTTGTGACCAGGATTGTTTGGGGGCCAGATTGTGAAGTGGCTGGGTTGTGTAGTGGACAGGTTGGGGTTTGTTAACAGTGTGTGTAGTGACCAGGTTTGTAGTGGCCAGGTTGTGAAGTTGCCCAAATTGTATTTGTGGTCATGTTGTGTATTATGTTGTGTAGTGGCACGATTTGTAGTGGCCAGGTTGGGGTTTTTAGCCAAGTTTTGCAGTGGCAAAGTTTTGTATGGCCAGGTTGTGTAGTGGTCGGTTGTGTATTTCCAGGTTTTGCAGTGGCAATGTTATATAGTGGTAGGTTGTGTAATGGTAGGTTGTGCAGTTGCTAGGCTGTGTGGTGGTCAGGTTTGTGTAGTGACTAGGTTTTGAATTGACCCTGTTATGTATTGACAAGCTTTTTTAGTGCATGACCAGGTTTTTTTTGGGAAAACCGGTGTGAAAGGGGAGGATGTTAGAGGCCCCGTTGTACGTGGCCCCGGCTTGTGGTGAACAGGTTTGAAATGGCCAGATTATGTTTGACAATTTTGGGTAGGGTCAAAAAACATTTATTTAACCCAAATTTTGTGATGACCCCAAATTGTAAAAAGAAAGGGTGTATAGAGGCATTTGTTAGTTTTCCCTTGTGTAGTGGTAGGGTTTGGGAATGATCAGGAAGCGTAGCGGTCAGTTTAAAAGGGGGGACTTTTCTAGGGGCAAGGTTATACAATGGACGTTTTGTGGTCCGGTGTGTGTGGCCAGGCTGTGTATGGAAGGTTGTGTAGTTGTCAGGTTGTGCAGTGGCCAGGTTGTGTGGTAGTCAAATTTTCTAGTGGTAAGGTTATGTAGTGTCCACGTTGTGTAATGGTGTTGAGCAATTGCAAGGTTGTGCAGTGCCAGGTTGTGTAGTGACCAGGTTCTGTAGTGCTCAGGTCATGTAGATGCCAAATTGTGTACTCGCCAGGGTGTGTAGTGCTCAGTTTTGTAGTGGCCAGGTGGTGTGTGACCAGGTTGTTTAGCGGTCATGGTGTGTAGTGACCAGGTTGCAAATTGGCCAGTTATGTATTGACAGGTTTGTGTAGTGGACAAGTTAAGTAGTGACCAGGTTTTGTGGCGACAGGTTGTGAAATGGAAGAATGGGTATGTAGGCAGATTGTGTAGTGGCCAGTTGCGTGATGACAAGGTTTTGTAGTGGCCAGGTTGTGCAGTGACCAGGATGTGAGGTGCAAGGGTTACGTATTGACAAGTTTGTGTAATGGTTAAACTATGTGGTGAGGTTTTGTGGTGACCTGTTTGTGAAATGCCTAGGGTGTGTAGAGGCCAGGTTGTGTAGAGGCCAGGTTGTGTAGTGGTCAGGTTGTATGGTGACCAGGTTTTGTAGTGGCCAAGTTGTGTTAGTGACCAGGATGTGAGGTGGCCAGGTTATGTATGATAAGTTTGTGTAGTGGTGAATTGTGTAGAGACCATGTTTTGTGGTGACCAGGTTGTGAAACGGCAAGGGTGTGTAGAGGCCAGGTTGTGTAGTGGGTAGATTGTGTAGTGGCCAAGTTGCGTGGTGACCAGGATGCGTAGTGGCCACGTTGTGTTAGTGACCAGGTTGTGAAATTGACAGTTTATGTATTGACAAGTTTGTGTAGTGGACAAGTTGAGTAGTGACCAGGTTCTGTGGCGACCAGGTTGTGAAATGATAGAGGGTGTGTAGAGGCCATGTTGTTTAGTGGCAGGTTGCCGTGGTGACAAGGTTTTGTAGTGGCCAGATTGTGTAGTGACCAGGTTGTTAAAGTGGCCTGGTTATGGACTGACAAGTTTTTGTAGTGGTTAGATTGTGTGGTGAGAAGGTTTTGTGATGACCAGTTTGTGAAATGGGCTATGGTGTGTAGGGGGCCAAGTTGTGTAGTAGCGAGATTGTGTAGTGGCTAGGTTGCCTGGTGACTAGGTTGGCTGGTGGACCAGGTTGTCTAGTGACCAGGTTGTGAAGTGGCCAAGTTATGTATTGACAAATGTGTAAAGTGGTCAATTTTGTTTATTGACCTGGTTTTGTGGTGACAGGTGTAAAATGACAAGGCTGTGTAGAAGCTAGGTTGTGTAGTGGCCAGGTTGAGTAGTGGCCAAGTTGTGTAATGATCAGGTTGTGTACTGGTCAGCATATACAGTGGACAAGGTACTTGGTGGGAAAGTTATATACTGGCCAGGATGTGTAGATGTCAGACTTTGTAGTGCCAGGTTCTGTAGTGGTCTGGTTGTGTAGTTGTCAGGTTATGCAGTGACCAGGTTGTGTGGTAGTTAGATTTTCTTGTGGCCACGTTGTGTGGTGGCCATGTTGTCTGGTGGTCAGGCTGTGTAATGACGTTGCATGGTGAGCAGGTTGTGTAGTGGCCAGGTTGTATAGTGACCAAGTTGTGAAGTGGCCAGCTTATGTGTTGACTAGTTTGTGTAGTGATCAAATTGTTTATTGACCTGGATTTGTGGTGACCAGATTATAAAATGGCAAGGCTGTGCAGAGGTTAGGCTGTGTATTGTCCAGGTTACGTACTGGCCAAGTGGTCAGGTTGCGTAATGATCAGGTTGTGTACTGGTCAGCTTATACAATGGACAAGGTATTTAGTGGGGAAGTTATATAGTGGCCAGGATGTGTAGTAGTCAAGTTGTGTAGTGGCCAGGTTCTGTAGTGGACTAGTTGTGTAGTTGTCATGTTGTGCAGTGACCAGGTTGTATGGTGGTTAGATGTTCTTGTGACCAGGTTGTGTAGTGGCCATGTTGTCTAGTGGTCAGGTTGTACAATGACCAGGTTGTGTAGTGTCCTGGTTGTGTAGGGGCCAGGTTGTGCAGTGCCCAGGTTATGTAGTGGCCAAGTTGTGTGCTCACCAGGTTATGTAGTGCTCAGTTTGTGTAGTGGCCAGGTTGTGTGGTGACAAGGTTTTGTAGAGGACAGGTGTAGTGACCAGGTTGTGAAGTGGCTAGGTTATGTGTTGACAAGTTTGTGTAGTGGTAAGATGTGCATTGACAGGGTTTTTTGGTGACCAGGTTGTGAAATGGCAAGGGTGTGTAGACGCTAAGTTGTCTTGTGGCCAGGCTTTGTAGTAGCTAGATTGCTTGGTGACCAGATTTTGTAGTGGCCAGGTTGTTTAGTGTCCAGGTTGTGAAGCGGCCATGTTATGTATTGAAAAGCTTGTGTAGCGGTCAAATCGTGTAGTGACCAGGTTGGAAAATGGCGGCCAGGCTGCGTAGTGGCAAAGTTGTGTAGTCGTCAAGTTGTGTAATGATCAGGTTGTGAGTGGTCAGCTTATACAATGGAGAAGTTTTCTAGTAGCATAATTATATAGGGGTCAGGTTGTGTAGTGGCCAGGTTGTGTAGAGGTCAGGTTGTATAATTGCCAGGATCTGCAGTGGACAGGTTGTGTAGTGAACAGCGTGTGTAGTGACCAGGTTTGTAGTGGCCAGGCTGTAACGCGGCCAGGTTGTGTAGTGGTCATGTTGTGTAGTTATCATGTTGTGTAGTGGTCGGATTTGTAGTGGCCAAGTTGTGTAGTGGACAGGTTTTGCAGTGGCAAGGTTATAAGGTGGCTATGTTGTGTCTTGGTCAGGTTGTGCAGAGGCTAGGTTGTGCGGTGATCTGTTCCAAGTTGTGTAATGGTTATGTTGTGCACTGGCCAGGTTTTATAGTCGCCAGATTGTGTAGTGGACTGGTTGTGTAGTGAACAGTAGGCATATAAACTTTGTTTTAAGTGGCCAGGTTGTGTGGTGGTTATGTTGTGTAGTGATCATGTTGTGTAGTGGCCAGGTTGTGTAGTGGCAAGGTTATATTGTGGCCTGGTTGTGTAGTGGTCAGGTTGTGCAGTGGCCTGGTTGTGTGTTGGTCAGGTTGTATAGTGGCCAGAATGTGTAGTGGCTAAGTTGCGTCATGATAAGTTCGTGCAATGGCCAGGTTGTGTAGTGGCCAAGCTGTGGCGTGGTTAGGTTGTGTAGTGGCCAGGTTGTAAAGTTGACAGGTTGTGTCGTGGCCAGGTTGTGTACTGCTTAGGTTGTGTAGTGGCCAGTTTGTGTGGTGACCATGTTGTGAAGTGGCCAGGTTGTGAAGTAACAAGGTTGTATTGTGGCCAGGTCGGGTAGTTATGTAGTGACTAGGTTTTGTAGTGGCCAGATTGTGAAGTCCAGGCTGTGAAACGGCCAGGTTGTGAAATGGCCAATTTGTGTAATGGCTAGACTGTGTAGAAGCTAGGTTGTGTAAAGTCCAGGTTTTATAGTGGCTACGTTATGTAATGGCCGGTTTGTGTAGTGGTCTGTTTGTTTAGTGGCTAGGTTGTGAAGTGGCAAGGATGTATAGTGGCCAGGTTGTGTAGTGGTCAGGCTGTTTTGTGGCCATGGTATGTAGTGCTCAGTTTGTGTAGTGTCCAGGTCTCTTTGTTTAGTGGCTAGGTTGTGAAGTGGCAAGGATGTATAGTGGTCAGGTTGTGTAGTGCTCAGGTTATTTAGTGCTCAAGTTGTTTTGTGGCCATGTTGTGAAATGGCAAGGTTGTGTAGTAGCCAGGTTGTGTGGTGCTCAGATTGTGTAATGGCCAGGCTGCATGGTGATCAGGTTGTTTAGTTGTTAGAATGTGTAGTGAATAGGTTGTGAATTGGTTGTGAATTTAGTGTAGTGATCAAGTTGTGTAGTGACCAGGTTATGTGGTGACCAGGTTTTGAAATGGCAAGGGTATGTAGCGGCTAAGTTGCGTTGCGGCAAGTTTTTATAGTGGCCAGATTGCGTGGTAACCAGGTTTTGTAGTGGCCAGGTTGTTTAGTGACCAGGTTGTGAGGTGGCCAGGTTATGTATTGACAAGTTTGTGTGGTGGTCAAATTGTGAAGTGACAAAGTTGGAAAATGGCGGCCAGGTTGTGTGGTGGCAAAGTTGTGTAGTGGTCAGGTTGTGCAATGATCAAGTTGTGAAGTGATGAGCTTCTACAATGGACAAGTTTCAGTAGCATAATTATATAGTGGCCAGGTTCTGTAGTGGTTAGGTTCTGTAGTGGCCAGGTTGTATAGTGAAAAGGTTATGTAGTAAACAGAGTGTAGAGTGAGAAGGTTGCGTAGTGGCAAAATTGTGAAGTGGCCAGGTTGTGTAGGGGACAGGTTGTGTAGTAAATAGTGTGTAGTGATCAGGTTGTGTGATAGCCAAAATGTGAAGTGGCCAGATTGTGGCGTGGTCATGTTGTGTGGTGGAGAGGGTGTGAAGTGGCTGGGAATTGCAGTGGCCAGGTTTTGAAGTGTCTAGGTTTTGCAGTGACAAGTTCATATAGTTGTTAGGTTGTGAAGTATTCAGGTTGTGTATTGCTCAGGCTATGTGGTGTCCAGGCTGTGTATGGACAGCTTGTATAGTGAACAGTGTGTGTAGTGACCAGGTTGTGTAGTGGTCAGATTGTGCAGTGGTAAGGTTGTATGGAGGTGAGGTGTAGAGGCCAGGTTGTGTGGTTCCCAGCTTGTGTAGTGGTCAGGTTGTGCAATGGCCAGTAATGTAGTCGCCAGGTTGTGTAGTGTTCAAGTTGTGTAGTGGCCAGGTTGTGTGGTGACCAGTTTGTGTATTGGTCAGGTTGTGTAGTGGCCAGATTGTGATGTGGCCAGGTTATGTATTGACAAGTTTGTGTGGTGGTCAAATTTTGTAGTGACCAGGTTGGAAAATGGCATCCAGGTTGTGTAGTGGTCAGGCTGCGTAATGATCAGGTTGTGCAGTGGTCAGCTTATGCAATGGACAGATTTTTTAGTAGCATAGTTGCATAGTGGCCAGGTTGTGCAGTGGTTAGGTTCTTTAGTGGCCACGTTGCATAGTGGAAAGGTTATGTAGTAAACAGAGCGTGGAATGAGAAGGTTGTGTAGTGGGCAAATTGTGAAGTGCCAGGTTGTGTAGTGGTCTTCTTGTGTAGTTATCATGTGTAGTGGCCGGAATTTGTAGTGGCCAGGTTGTTTAGTGACCATGTTCTGCAGTGGATAGATTGTGTAGTGCTTAGGTTGTGCTGTGGCCATGTTGTGTGGTGGTCAGGTTGCGTAATGGCCAGGTTGTGTAGTCGCCAGGTTTTGTTATGCTTAGGTTGTGTTGTGGCCAGATTTTGTAGTCGCCAGTTTCCATAGTCGCCAGGTTGTGCAGTGCTTAGGTTGTTTAGAGGGCAAATTGCGTATTGACCAGGTTGTGAAGTGACCTGGCTATGTACTGACAAGTTTATATAGTGGTCAAGTTATGAGGTGCCAAGGTTTTGTGGCGACCAGGTGTTGAAATGGCAAAGGTGTGTAGAGGCTAGATTTTGTAATGGCCAGGGTATGTAGTGACCAGGTTGTGTAGTGGCTAGGTCGGTTATTTGACAGGTTGTGTAGAGGCCAGGTTGTGTAGTGACCAGGGTTGAAGTAGCCAGGTAATGTAGTGGTCTTGTTGCGTAGAGATCATGTTGTGTAGTGGCGGGATTTGTAGTGGCCAGGTTTTGAAGTGGCAAGGTTATATAGTGACCAGGTTGTGTAGTGGTCAGGTTGTGCAGCGGCAAGGTTGTGCGGAGGTGAGGTGTAGAGGCCAGGTTGTGTGGTTCCCAGGTTGTGTAGGGGTCTGGTTGTGCAATGGCAAGGTTATGTAGTCGCTAGGTTGTATAGTCGCCAGGTTGTGTAGTGTTCAAGTTGTGTAGTGGCCAGGTTGTGTGGTGACCAGTTTGTGTATTGGCCATGTTGTGTAGTGACCAAGTTGTGAAGTGGCCAGGTTATGTATTGACAAGTTTGTGCAGTGGTCATATTGTCTAGTGACCAGGATTTTTAGTGACCTGGTTGTGAAATGGTGAGGCTGTTTAGACGCTAGATTCTGTAGTGGACAGTTTGTGTAGTGGTCTGGTTGTGTAATGATCAGGTTGTGTAGTGGTCAGGTTATATAGTTGACAAGTTTTTTTTAGATGCTAAGTTATATAGTGGCCAGGTTATATAGTGCTTAGATTATTTAGTGGCCAGGTCATGCAGCTGACAGGTTGTGTTGTCAACAGAGTGTGTAGTGACTAGTTTGAATAGTGGCCAAATTGTGAAGAGGCAAGGTTGTGTAGTGGTCACGTTGTGTAGTGTTGAAGGTGTGAAGTGGCCGGGATTTGTAGTAGCCAAGTTGTGCAGTGGCCAGGGTTTGCAGTGACAAGGTTACAGTGGCCAGGTTGTGTAGTGGCCAGGTTGTGTAGTGGTCAGGTTGTGTATTGGCCAAGTTGTGTAGTGCAATGGCCAGGATCTGTAGTGGACAGGTTGTGCAGTGAACAGCGTGTGTAGTGACCAGGTTTGTAGTGGCCAGGCTGTGAAGTGGCCAGGTTGTGTAGTGGCCATGTTGTGTAGTTATTATGTTGTGTAGTGGTCGGGATTTGTAGCGGCCAGGTTGTGTAGTGGACAGGTTTTGCAGTGGCAAGGTTATAAGGTGGCTATGTTGTGTCTTTGTCAGTTTGTGCCGAGGCTAGGTTGTGCGGTGATCTGGTTGTGTTGTTGCCAGGTTGTGTAGTGGTAAGTTTGTACAATGCCTAGGTTGTGTTTTAGCCAAGTTATGTAGTGGTCATGCTGTGCACTGGCCAGGTTTTGTAGTCGCCAGGTTGTGTAGTGGACTGGTTGTGTAATGAACAGTGTGCGTAGTGACCTGGTCTGAAGTGGCCAGGTTGTGAAGTGGCCAGGTTGTGTGATGGTCATGTTGTATAGTGATCATGTTGTGCAGTGGCCGGAGTTTGTAGTGGCCAAGTTGTATAGTGGCTGGGTTTTGCAGTGGCATGGTTACATTATGGCCTGGTTGTGTAGTGATCAGGTTGTGCAGTGGCATGGTTGTGTGTTGGTCAAGTTGTACAGTGGCGAGAATGAGTAGTGGCCAAGTTTTGTCGGGATAAGGTCGTGCAATGGCCAGGTTGTGTAGTGGCCAGGTTGTGTAGTGGCCAGGTTGTGCAGTGGTTAGGTTGTGCAGTGGCCAGGTTGTATAGTTGCCAGATTGCGTCGTGGCCAGATTGTGTAGTACTTAGGTTGTGTAGTGGCCAGTTTATGCGGTGACCATGTTGTGAAGTGGCCAGGTTGTGAAGTAACAACTTTGTATAGTGGCCAGGTTGGGTCGGGACCACGTTATGTAGTGGCCAGGTTTTGTAGTGGCCAGATTGTGAAGTCCAGGTTGTGAAACGGCCAGGTTGTGAAATGACCAATCTTTGTAATGGCTAGACTGTGTAGAGGCTAGGTTGTGTAAAGTCTAGGTTTTATAGTGGCTACGTTATGTAATGGCCGGTTTTTGTAGTGGTCTGTTTGTTTAGTGGCTAGGTTGTGAAGTGGCAAGGATGTATTGTGGCCAGGTTGTGTAGTACTCAGGTTCTGTAGTGGTCAGGCTGTTTAGTGGCCATGTTGTGAATTGGCAAGGTTGTGTAGTGGCCAGGTTGTGTAGTGCTCAGATTGTGTAGTGTCCAGGTTGCGTGGTGGCCAGGTTACGTAGTGGCCAAGTTTTAAAGTGGTCAGGGTGTGTAGTGATCAGTTTTCGAAGTGACCTAGTAGTGTAGTGATCAGGTTGTGAAGTCTCTAGATTGTATGGTGGTCAGGTTTATTAGTGGCTAAGTTGCATAGTGGCCAGGTTGTGTGGTTGCCAAATTGTGTTGTGGCTAGGGTGTGAAGTGACCAGTTTGTGTAGTGGAAACGTTTTATAGGGGCCACGTTGTGTTGAGGAGAGGTTGTGTGGTGACCAGGTAGTGTAGTTGCCATTGTATAGTGACCGGGTATGTCGTGGCCAGGTTATGTAGTGGCCAGGTTACGTAGTGAACAGAGTTTGTTGTGATCAGGTTGTGCAGTGGCCAGGTTGTGCAGTGGCCAGGTTGTGAAGTGTCCAGGTTGTGTAGTGGTCAGGTTTGTAGTGGCCAAATTATGTAGTGACTAGGTTGTGTAGTGACTAGGTACTGTAGTGACTAGGTTGTGTAGTGCCCAGGTTGTGAAATGGTTCAGTTATGCAATGGCTTAGTTGTGTAATGGCCATGTTGTGAAGTGAGGAGGCTGTCTAGCGGCCAAGCTGTGTAATGGCCAGATTATGTATTTGCCAGGTTGTATAGTGGCCAGGTTCTGAGGTGGCAAGGTCATGTAGTAGCCAGGTTGTGTTGTGCTCAGGTTTTGTAGTGGCCAGGTTGCGTGTTGACCACGTTGTGTAGTAGCCAGGTTATTCATTGCCGAGGTTGTGTTGTGGCCAAGTTTTGTAGTGGCCATATTGTAAAATGACCAAGTTGTGTAGTGGTCAGGGTGTGTATTGACCAGATTTTGTAATGACCAAGTTGTGCAGTGGCCAGGTTGTGAAACCGCTAGATTGTGTGGTGGTCAGGTTGATTAGTGGTTAGGTTGTATAATGATCAGATTGTGTAGTGAAAACGTTTTGTTGGGGCTAGGTTGTGTAGCGACCAGGTTGTGTAGCGACCAGGTTGTGTAGTGACCAGGCCGTGGTCAGTTTGTGTAGTGGTTATGTTGTGTAGTAGCCAGTTTTTGCTGTAACCAGGTTGTGTAGTGACCAGGTTGTGAGGTGGTTATTTCGTCTAGTGGCCAAATTGTGAAGCGGCAATGTTGTGAGGTGAGGAGGCTGTGTAGTGGCCAGGTAATGTAGTTACCAGGTTGCATAGTGGCCAGATTGTGAAGTGGCAAGATTGTATAGTGACCAGGTTGTGTAGTGGCCAGGTTGCGTAGTGGTCAGGTTGTGTAGTGGTCAGTTTTTGCAATGGCCAAGTTGTGTATTGACCAGGTTGTGAAATGGTTATGCAGTGTCGTGACCAAGCTATGTAACTGTAATGTTGTGAAATGAAGAAGCTGTGTAGTGGCCAAGTTGTATAGTGGCCAGGTAGTGCAGTTGCCAGCTGTGTAGTGACCATGTTGTGAAGTGGTAAGATTGCGTACTGGCCAGGTTGTGTTGTGCTAACGTTGTGCAGTGGTCAGGTTGCGTGGTGACCAAGTTGTGTAGGGGCCAGGTTGTGAAGTGGCAAGTTGTGTAGTGATCAGGGTGTGTATAAACCAATTTTTGTAGTGACCAGGTTGCGAAGTCGTCAGGTTGTATGGTGGTCAAGTTGATTAATGGCTAGGTTGTATAGTGGCCAGGTTGTGAAGTAACTAGGTTATGAAGTGGCCAAGTTGTGTTGTGGCTAGGTTGTATAATGGCCAGGTTGTGAAGTGGCTAAATTGTGAAGTGGCCAAATTGTGTAGTGGCCCGATTTTGGAGTGGCAAGGTTGTTTTGTGGTAAGGTTGTGTAGTGGCCAGGTTAAGTATTGTGAAGGTTGTGTCGTGACCTGGTTTTGTAAAGGCTAGGTTGTGTAGTGGCCAGGTTGTTGAGCGACAATGTTCTGTAGGGGTTAAGTTGCTCAATGGCCAGGTTGTGAAATGCCCAGGATGTTTAGTCGAATAGTTGTGTTGTGGCCAGCTTGCGTATTGGCCAGGTTTTATAGTTGCCTGTTGTGTTATTGTCATGCTGTGTAGTTGTCAGGTTGTGTACTGCTCAAGTTATTTAGTGGGCAAGCTCTGCAGTGGCCAGGCTGTTCATTGACTGGGTAATAGCGTGGCCAGGTTGTGTAGTGGCAAGGTCTGGAAGTGGCCATGTTGTGAAGTTGCCAGGCTGCGTGGTGACTATGTTGTATAGAGATACATGTTATGCAATGGCGAACTTGTGAAGTGGCCATGTTGTGTAGTGGTCATGTTGTGTAGTGGTCAGATTGTGTATTGGCCTGGTTGTAAAGTGGCCAGGTTGTGAATTGGTTAGGTTGTGATTTGTTAAGTTGTGAAGTGGTCAGGTTGTGTAGTGGCCAGTTTGAGTAAACGTCATGTTGTTTAATGGACAGGTTGTGCAGTGGACGGGTTGGGTAATGGCCAGGTCTTTTAATGGTCAGGTTATACAGTGACCAGGTTGTTAAGTTGGCAAGTTGTGTAGTGAACAGGTTGTGCAGTGGGCTGGTAGTGAAATGAACAGGTTGTGAAGAGGGCAGGTTGTGCAGTGGTCAGGTTGTGTAGTGGTTTGTGGTGTATCAGTCAGGCGGTGTTCGTTCAGTTTGTGTAGTGGCCGGGTTGTGTAGTGGCCAGGTTATGAAGTGGTCAGGTTGCGAAGTGGTTAGATTGTGAAGTGGTTAGGTTGTGAAGTGGTCAGGTTGTGTAGTGGCCAGTTTGTGTAAGGGCCATGTTGTTTAATGGAAAGGTTGTGTAGTGGTCGGGTTGGGTAATGGCCAGGTTGTTTAATGGTCAGGTTATGCGGTAGGCAGGATGTTAAGTTGGCAAGTTGTGTAGTGAACAGGTTGTGTAGTGGGCTGGTGGTGAAATGACCAGGTTGTGAAGAGGGCAGGTTGTGCAGTGGTCAGGTTGTGTAGTGGTCACGTGGTGTATTAGCCAGGCTGTGTGTGTTCAGTTTGTGTAGTGGCCAGGGTGTGTAGTGGCCAGGTTGTGTAGTGGCCAGGTTGTGTAGTGGCCAGGTTTTAGCTTCAAAAGCTACGTTGAGATCTACTGAGTGAGGTTGAGAAATAATACTCTAGGGCAAACATCCCGTACTGTTTGTGGTTTTGACGACTATGGTGGCCAGGCTGGCCATGTGCAGCACTCCCTCCATTTGGTGGTTATATCACTGGTGCCAGGCCTGGACATGAGCAGCACTCCCTTCATGTGGTAATGATGCCACTGGTGGCCAGGCAAGGTATAAGAAGCACTCCCTCAGTAGATGCACCGGAAACATTTTTACTATTGTGTCGAAATCAGCTGCTATTCGATTGCACCAGTCCATAGTTACAACGGTAAGCGTTCCTGACCATGACACTTTTACGACCCGGCCGGGTTCGAGCCCGCAGAGGCTCGTTTCGGTAATGGCAGTCGGCCCAAAGTCAACCCACCTGTTCATCCTTACCAATGGTACCTGGCAAAGATTACGATACATATATATATATATATATATATATATATATATATATATATATATATATATATATATATATATATATATATTTTTTTTTTTTTTTTTTTTTTTTGCTTTGTCGCTGTCTCCCGCGTTTGCGAGGTAGCGCAAGGAAACAGACGAAAGAAATGGCCCAACCCACCCCCATACACATGTATATACATACGTCCACACACGCAAATATACATACCTACACAGCTTTCCATGGTTTACCCCAGACGCTTCACATGCCTTGATTCAATGCACTGACAGCACGTCAACCCCGGTATACCACATCGCTCCAATTCACTCTATTCCTTGCCCTCCTTTCACCCTCCTGCATGTTCAGGCCCCAATCACACAAAATCTTTTTCACTCCATCTTTCCACCTCCAATTTGGTCTCCCTCTTCTCCTCGTTCCCTCCACCTCCGACACATATACTCTCTTGGTCAATCTTTCCTCACTCATTCTCTCCATGTGCCCGAACCATTTCAAAACACCCTCTTCTGCTCTCTCAACCACGCTCTTTTTATTTCCACACATCTCTCTTACCCTTACGTTACTTACTCGATCAAACCACCTCACACCACATATTGTCCTCAAACATCTCATTTCCAGCACATCCATCCTCCTGCGCACAACTCTATCCATAGCCCACGCCTCGCAACCATACAACATTGTTGGAACTACTATTCCTTCAAACATACCCATTTTTGCTTTCCGGATAATGTTCTCGACTTCCACACATTTTCAAGGCTCCCAAAATTTTCGCCCCCTCCCCCACCCTATGATCCACTTCCGCTTCCATGGTTCCATCCGCTGACAGATCCACTCCCAGATATCTAAAACACTTCACTTCCTCCAGTTTTTCTCCATTCAAACTCACCTCCCAATATATATATATATATATATATATATATATATATATATCTTTCTTTCTTTCAAACTATTCGCCATTTCCCGCATTAGCGAGGTAGCGTTAAGAACAGATGACTGGGCCTTTGAGGGACTACCCTCACCTGGCCCAATTCTCTGTTCCTTTTTTTGGAAAATTAGAAAAAAAATGAGAGGGGAGGATTTCCAGCCCCCCGCTCCCTCCCCTTTTAGTCGCCTTCCACGACACGCAGGGAATACGTGGGAAGTATTCTTTCTCCCCTATCCCCAGGGATAACATATATATAAATATATATATATATATATATATATATATATATATATATATATATATATATATATATATATATATATATATATATATATAAGAGTAAACGTGAATAAGAGCAAGGTTATTAGGTACAGTAGGGTTGAGGGTCAAATCCTCCCCTCTCGTTTTTTTTTTTTAATTTTCCAAAAGAAGGAACAGAGAAGGGGTCCAGGTGAGGATATACCCTCAAAGGCCCAGTCCTCTGTTCTTAACGCTACCTCGCTATCGCGGGAAATGGCGAAGTATGAATATATATATATATATATATATATATATATATATATATATATATATATATATATATATATATATTATATATATATATATATATATATATATATATATATATATATATTGGAAAGGATCACAATTTTGCGCGTGATCAAGATATTCCCATGAGTCCACGGGGAAAATGAAACACGATAAGTTCCCAAGTCGACTTTCGTGTAATAATCACATCATCAGGGGAGACACAAGAAAGGAATATAACAGTCAGTTGATATACATCGAAGAGACGAAGCTAGGACGCCATTTCGCAAACATGTGATTGTCCAAAACATAAAACCAGCGTTCATAAACTTATCATTTTACAGATTTTATCAACAATAAAGTTATCTAATTTGTTTAGACCATCACTAGTATTAAGATTATAATTCTTTGTGTATCTAATAATAGAAGATTCAATGATATTTCTCTTGGTAATAGAGTTAGAGTTAATAAATGAGATGGCGTTACTCCAGTCAATACAATGATCATAGTTTTTAACGTGATCAAACAAGGCATTTGATTCTTGTTCCGTTCTTATACTATATTTATGTTGCTTAAGTCTAACAAAAAGATCCTTACTAGTCTGACCAACATAAAATTTATCACAGTTTCCACAAGGCACTTCATAGATGCATCCAAGAGAATTTTCTGGTGAATTCCTGATTAAGATATTGTTTATAGTATTATTGTTGCTAAAGGCAACATTTACATTAAAGGATTTAAGCAACATGGGAAGCAAAGTGAAATTATTATTAAAAAGGAGAACTAAAAGATTCTTGGTGTCAATGGGAGGTTTGGGCTCAACTCTATAAAATGATTTCTTTGCTAACTTATTGGATTTATCAGTGAAAGATCTAGGGTACTTTAACTTAGATCCAATAGAATATATCTTCTCAAACTCATCATCAATAAACTCTGGACTGCAAATACGTTATGCCCTTAGGAACATAGATTGAAATGATGATAATTTAACTCTGACATGTTGAGATGAGTAATAATGGATATGTGAGCATACATTGGTGGGTTTTCTGTATATGCTAACCTTAAACTTGTTTCCTTGTCTATGGATTATGCAATCTAAAAATGGTAATATACCACCATTTTCATTTTCTACAGTAAATTTGATGGATGGTACTAAATTGTTAAGTAAGGGAAGAAATATTTGTAAATTTTCATTTGTTGGCCAAACACAAAGAACATCATCTACATACCTAAACCAAATTGCATTAGAAGGTAAGATATCCTTTAGTAGTTTTGTTTCAAAAAAATTCCATATAAAGATTACTTAGTACAGGTGAAAGAGGGTTACCCATTGCCATACCAAATTTTTGAGCATAATAATCTCCATTAAATTGAAATACACAGTCTTTTATACACAGTTTTATCAGTTCAGTGAGATTAGACTTTGAAATAGGTAAATGAATGTCATCCAAGACATCAAATAAGTATTCTAAAAGTTCATTAACTGAAACTTTAGTGAAAAAAGTCAGGGAACATCAAAGCTAACTAGTTTGAAATCAAAATTAACATTGATATTGTTTAGCTTGTTGACTGAATCTACATTGTTCATGATATTAGAATATGATACCTTACCCACTAAAGGGCTTAATAAAGAAACTAACCATTCTGAAAATCTATATGTGATGGAGCCTACTGAACTCACTATAGGTCTTGCTGGAAAATTCTGTTTATGTGTTTTGATAAGTCCATTCATATATGGCAATGAAAGGGACAAAGATGACAGACTGTGGCCTTTGTTGTCTTTTCCTACCGCTACTTTGCGCATATGCGGCGGGAGTGGGTTGTTATTTCATGTGTGGCGTGGTGGTGATGGGAATGAATAAAGGAAGAGAGTATGTATTATGTACATGTGTATACATGAATACGTTGAGATGTGCAGGTATGTATATTTGCGTGTGTGGACGTGTATATATATACATGTGTATGTTGGTGGGTTGGGCCATTCTTTCGTCTGTTTCCTTGCGCTACCTCGCTAAAGTAATATATAAATATATATATATATATATATATATATATATATATATATATATATATATATATATATATATATATATATATATATATATATATATATTCCCATTTTAGAAAGTTAATACAAGGAGGGGAGGATTTCTGGCCCCCTGCTCCCGTCCCCTCTAGTCGCTTTCTACGACACGCGAGGAATACGTGGGAAGTATTCTTTCACCCCTATCCCCAGGGATAACATACATATATATATACATATACACATACACACACATACACATACATACGCACATATACACACACACACACATACATATATATACATATGAAAAATGTAAGAAACAATCCAGAAAACTGAAACTTCCAGCTTGAAATGAATGAACAAATGAATGTCACACAATGGTTCAACCTCTGGCTATGGAAAAAGGAAATGTATAACCTATCCACACAAACGTCAATAGCAGTTTTGGAAAGAGGGGCAAGTATGAAGTCTGTTGGGGATGAGAGAGCTTGGGAAGTGAGTCAGTTGTTGTTCGCTGATGATGCAGCGCTGGTGGCTGATTCATGTGAGAAACTGCAGAAGCTGGTGACTGAGTTTGGTAAAGTGTGTGGAAGAAGAAAGTTAAGAGTAAATGTGAATAAGAGCAAGGTCATTAGGTACAGTAGGGTTGAGGGTCAAGTCAATTGGGAGGTGAGTTTGAATGGAGAAAAACTGGAGGAAGTGAAGTGTTTTAGATATCTGGGAGTGGATCTGGCAGCGGATGGAACCATGGAAGCGGAAGTGGATCATAGGGTGGGGGAGGGGGCGAAAATTCTGGGGGCCTTGAAAAATGTGTGGAAGTCGAGAACATTATCTCGGAAAGCAAAAATGGGTATGTTTGAAGGAATAGTGGTTCCAACAATGTTGTATGGTTGCGAGGCGTGGGCTATGGATAGAGTTGTGCGCAGGAGGATGGATGTGCTGGAAATGAGATGTTTGAGGACAATGTGTGGTGTGAGGTGGTTTGATCGAGTGAGTAACGTAAGGGTAAGAGAGATGTGTGGAAATAAAAAGAGCGTGGTTGAGAGAGCAGAATAGGGTGTTTTGAAGTGGTTTGGGCACATGGAGAGAATGAGTGTGGAAAGATTGACCAAGAGGATATATGTGTCGGAGGTGGAGGGAACGAGGAGAAGAGGGAGATCAAATTGGAGGTGGAAAGATGGAGTGAAAAAGATTTTGTGTGATCGGGGCCTGAACATGCAGGAGGGTGAAAGGAGGGCAAGGAATAGAGTGAATTGGAGCGATGTGGTATACCGGGGTTGACGTGCTGTCAGTGGATTGAATCGGGGCATGTGAAGCGTCTGGGGTAAACCATGGAAAGCTGTGTAGGTATGTATATTTGCGTGTGTGGACGTATGTATATACATGTGTGTGGGGGTGGGTTGGGCCATTTTCTTTTGTCTGTTTCCTTGCTGTTTCCGCTGACAGATCCACTCCCAGATATCTAAAACACTTCACTTCCTCCAGTTTTTCTCCATTCAAACTCACCTCCCAATTGACTTGACCCTCACCCCTACTGTACCTAATAACCTTGCTCTTATTCACATTTACTCTCAACTTTCTTCTTCCACACACTTTACCAAACTCAGTCACCAGCTTCTGCAGTTTCTCACATGAATCAGCCACCAGCGCTGTATCATCAGCGAACAACAACTGACTCACTTCCCAAGCTCTCTCATCCCCAACAGACTTCATACTTGCCCCTCTTTCCAGGACTCTTGCATTTACCTCCCTTACAACCCCATCCATAAACAAATTAAACAACCATGGAGACATCACACACCCCTGCCGCAAACCTACATTCACTGAGAACCAATCACTTTCCTCTCTTCCTACACGTACACATGCCTTACATCCTCGATAAAAACTTTTCACTGCTTCTAACAACTTTCCTCCCACACCATATATTCTTAATACCTTCCACAGAGCATCTCTATCAACTCTATCATATGCCTTCTCCAGATCCATAAATGCTACATACAAATCCATTTGCTTTTCTAAGTATTTCTCACATACATTCTTCAAAGCAAACACCTGATCCACACATCCTCTACCACTTCTGAAACCACACTGCTCTTCCCCAATCTGATGCTCTGTACATGCCTTCACCCTCTCAATCAATACCCTCCCATATAATTTACCAGGAATACTCAACAAACTTATACCTCTGTAATTTGAGCACTCACTCTTATCCCCTTTGCCTTTGTACAGTGGCACTATGCACGCATTCCGCCAATCCTCAGGCACCTCACCATGAGTCATACATACATTAAATAACCTTACCAACCAGTCAACAATACAGTCACCCCCTTTCTTAATAAATTCCACTGCAATACCATCCAAACCTGCTGCCTTGCCTGCTTTCATCTTCCGCAAAGCTTTTACTACCTCTTCTCTGTTTACCAAATCATTTTCCCTAACCCTCTCACTTTGCACACCACCTCGACCAAAACACCCTATATCTGCCACTCTGTCATCAGACACATTCAACAAACCTTCAAAATACTCATTCCATCTCCTTCTCACATCACCGCTACTTGTTATCACCTCCCCATTTACGCCCTTCACTGAAGTTCCCATTTGCTCCCTTGTCTTACGCACCCTATTTACCTCCTTCCAGAACATCTTTTTATTCTCCCTAAAATTTACTGATAGTCTCTCACCCCAACTCTCATTTGCCCTTTTTTTCACCTCTTGCACCTTTCTCTTGACCTCCTGTCTCTTTCTTTTATACTTCTCCCACTCAATTGCATTTTTTCCCTGCAAAAATCGTCCAAATGCCTCTCTCTTCTCTTTCACTAATACTCTTACTTCTTCATCCCACCACTCACTACCCTTTCTAAACAGCCCACCTCCCACTCTTCTCATGCCACAAGCATCTTTTGCGCAATCCATCACTGATTCCCTAAATACATCCCATTTCTCCCCCACTCCCCTTACTTCCATTGTTCTCACCTTTTTCCATTCTGTACACAGTCTCTCCTGGTACTTCCCCACACAGGTCTCCTTCCCAAGCTCACTTACTCTCACCACCTTCTTCACCCCAACATTCACTCCTCTTTTCTGAAAACCCATACTAATCTTCACCTTAGCCTCCACAAGATAATGATCAGACATCCCTCCAGTTGCACCTCTCAGCACATTTCGTATTCCCTGCGTGTCGTAGAAGGCGACTAAAAGGGGAGGGAGCGGGTGGCTGGAAATCCTCCCCTCTCATTTTTTTTTAATTTTCCAAAAGAAGGAACAGAGAAGGGGGCCAGGTGAGGATTTTCCCTCTAAGGCCCAGTCCTCTGTTCTTAACGCTACCTCGCAAACGCGGGAAATGGCGAATAGTATGAAAAAAAAAAAATATATATATATATATATATATATATATATATATATATATATATATATATATATATATATATAAGTATCCCTGGGGATAGGGAAGAATGAATACTTCCCACGCATTCCCCCCATGTCGTAGAAGGCGACTGAATGGGACGCAAGCGGGGGGCTAGAAACCCTCCCCCTCCTTGTTTTCTATATTTACTCGAAGGCTCAGATGGGGTGTCTAAATGTGTGTGGATGTAACCAAGATGAGAAAAAAGGAGAGATAGGTATTATATCTCAGGAAAGAAACATGGATGTTTTGGCTCTGAGTGAAACGAAGCTCAAGGGTAAAGGGGATGAGTGGTTTGGGAATGTTTTGGGGGTAAAGTCAAGGGTTGCTGACAGGAAAAGAGCAAAGGAAGGAGTAGCACTACTCCTGTAAGAAGAGTTATGAGAGTATGTGATAGAGCGTAAGAAACTAAACTCTAGATTGATATGGGTAAAACTGAAAGTGGAAGGAGAGTGATGGATGATTATTGGTGCCTCTACACCTGGGCATGAGAAGAAAGATCATGAGAGACAAATGATTTGGGAGCAGCTGAGTGAGTGTGTTAGCAGTTTTGATGCACGAGACTAGGTTATAGTGATGGGTGATTTGAATGCAAAGGTTAGTAATGTGGCAGTTGAGGGAATAATTGGCGAACATGGGGTGTTCAGTGTTGTAAATGGAAACGTTGAAGAGCCATGGAAGCGGAAGTGAGTCACAGGGTGGGGGAGGGGGTGAGAGTTCTAGGAGCGTTGAAAAATGTTTGGAAGGCGGGAACATTATCTCAGAAAGCAAAAATGGGTATGTTTAAAGGAATAGTGGCTCCAACAATGTTATATGGTTGTGAGACGTGGGCTATAGATAGAGGTGTGAGGTGGAGGGTGGATGTGTTAGAAATGAGATGTTTGAGGACAATATGTGGTGTGAGATGGTGTGATCGAGCAAGTTATGAAAGGGTAATAGAATGTTTGGTAAAAAAGATAATGTGCTTTAGAGAGCAGAAGAGGGTGTATTGAAATGGTTTGGTCACATGGAGAGAATGAGTGAGGAAAGATTGACAAAGAGTATATATATATATATATATGTCAGAGGTGGAGGGAACGAGAAGTGGGAGACCAGATTGGAGGTGGAAGGATGGAGTGAAAGGGACTTTGAGCAATCGGGGCCTGAACATGCAGGAGGGTGAAAGGCGTGCAAGGAATAGAGTGAATTGGAACTATTTGGTATACCGGGGTAGACGTGCTGTCAGTGGATTGAACCAGGGTATGTGAAGCGTCTGGGGTAAACCATGGACAGTTTTGTTTGGGCCTGAATGTGGAAAGGGAGCTGTGGTTTTGGTGCATTATACATATGACAGCTAGAAACTGAGTGTGAACGAATGTGGCCTTTGTTGTCTTTTTCCTAGCGCTACCTCGCGCGTGTGCAGGGGGAGCGGGTTGTCATTTTATGTGTGGCGGTGTGGCGAAGAAATGAATGAAGGTAGAAAGGAAGAATTATGTACATGTGTGGAAAGGATCACAATTTTGCGCGTGATCAAGATATTCCTATGAGTCCACGGGGAAAATGAAACACGAAAAGTTCCCAAGTGCACTTTCGTGTAATAATCACATCATCAGGGGAGACACAAGAAAGGAATATAACAGTCAGTTGATATACATCGAAGAGACGAAGCTAGGACGCCATTTCGTAAACATGTGATTGTCCAAAACATACAACAAGCGTTCATAAACTTATCATTTTACAAATCTTATCAACAATAAAGTCATCTAATTTGTACAGACCATCACTAATATTAAGATTATAATTCTTTGTGTATTTAATAATAGAAGATTCAATTATATTTCTCTTGGTAATAGAGTTAGAGTTAACAACTGAGATGGCGTTACTCCAGTCAATACAATGATCATAGTTTTTAACATGATTAAACAAGACATTTGATTCTTGTCCCGTTCTTATACTATATTTATGTTGCTTAAGTCTAACAAAAAGATCCTTACCAGTCTGACCAACATAAAATTTATCACAGTTTCCACAAGGAACTTTATAGATGCAACCAAGAGAATTATCTGATGAATTCCTGATTAAGATATTCTTTATAGTATTATTGTTGCTAAAGGCAACATTTACATTAAAAGATTTAAGCAACATGGGAAGCAAAGTAAAATTATTGTTAAAAGTGGAACTAAAAGATTCTTGGTGTCAATGGGAGGTTTCGGCTCAACTGTATAAAATGATTTCTTTGCTAACTTAAGGGATTTATCAATGAAAGATCTAGGGTACTTTAACTTAGATCCAATAGAATATATCTTCTCAAACTCATCATCAATAAACTCTGGACTGCAAATACCTAATGCCCCTAGGAACATAGATTGAAATGATGATAATTTAACTCTGTCATGTTGAGATGAGTAATAATGGATATATGAGCATACATTGGTGGGTTTTCTGTATATGCTAAACTTAAACTTTTTTCCTTGTCTATGGATTATGCAATCTAAAAATGGTAGTATACCATTACTTTTATTTTCTACAGTAAATTTGATGGAAGGTACTAAATTGTTAAGTAAGGGGAGAAATATTTGTAAATTTTCATTTGTTGGCCAAACACAAAGAACATCATCTACATACCTAAGACAAAATGCATTAGAAGGTAAGATATCCTTTAGTAATTTTGTTTCAAAAAATTCCAAATAAAGATTACTTAGTACAGGTGAAAGAGGGTTACCCATTGCCATACCAAATTTTTGAGCATAATAATCTCCATTAAATTGAAATACACAGACTTTTATACACAATTTTATCAGTTCAATGAAATTAGACTTTGAAACAGGTAATTGAATATCATTCAAGACATCAAATGAATATTTTAAAAGGTCATCAAATGGAACTTTAGTGAAAAGTGAGGAAACATCAAAGCTAACTTGTTTGAAATCAAAATTGAGATTGATATTGTTTAGCTTGTTGACTAAATCTACATTGTTCATGATATTAGAATCTGATACCTTACCCACAAAAGGTCTTAATAAGAAAACTAACCATTTTGATAATCTATATGTGATGGAGCCTATTGAACTCACTATAGGTCTTGCTGGAAAATTTTGTTTATGTGTTTTGATAAGTCCATACATATATAGCAATGAAGGGGACAAAGATGACAAATTTTTGATAAGAGAAATGTTACCTTTCAACAACAACTTCATTTCTTTATTGAAGTGAGAATTATCTGCTTCTAAGGGATTTTTACTAAGTTTAGAATATGTTGTGTTATCATTTAGAAGATCTTTCATTTTAGATAAATAGTTACTTTTGTTTAAATTCACAACAGTGTTTGCCTTATCTGCTTTAGCAATATGTATATCCTTGTCTTTTTTTAAGGTGTTAATAGCTCTTATGAATCTTTAGCTTCACTGGTTTTGACAAACTGGCATACACTAAACCTTTGCAAATGTTAATATCATCATTACTTAAATTACTGTATTTTTCTAAATTACATAGAGACTGTGACATCAACAGAGCTGGCTTCTCTGTTAGAGCATACAAAACTTAAACCATAGCCTAATGCACACAAGGAATCTTTATCTAGTTGTTTACTATACAGGTTTACCACAAAAGATGGGTTTGTGTTCTTAGTCCAGTCACTGTTTTCAATAAGATGGTCCAACTTACAGTTTAGTGACACTTGTAGCCTATTGCGTTCTTTCCTTAATTCATCTTAGCAACAGTCCAACATCCGGTTCTTCCAGTGTGTCGGTATTGTCATTTGAAAGGCACGTTTCTTCTCTCTTGAAATATAAAAACCCTCCTCCGTTTCAAGTTTCTTTAATTCAATATTTTTCTTTAAAATAATATTTTGAAATTGGTCAAATGGTCGACCAGACAGCTGCAACAAACGTTGAGGTAGGACAGATCTTGGCATCACTTGTTCATCATGGCATATCCTAAGGAATTCAAATCGTAACTTCAGTTGGTGAGCCTTTATTAGCGATTTGGACAAATCAGCAACGAAAGGAGAAAGTCCAGGACAGCTTGTAGAGAAGTAACAGAAGAGCCGTGTGGAATCCATGCTAGAAAGCATCACAATTTTGCGCGTGATCAAGATATTCCTACGAGTCCACGGGGAAAATGAAACACGAAAAGTTCTCAAGTGCACTTTCGTGTAATAATCACATCATCAGGGGAGACACAAGAAAGGAATATAACAGTCAGTTGATATATATCGAAGAGACGAAGCTAGGACGCCATTTGGTAAACATGCTATGATGAATTAAGGAAAGAACGCAATAGGCTACAAGTGTCACTAAACTGTAAGTTGGACAATCTTATTGAAAACAGTGACTGGACTAAGAACACAAACCCATCTTTTGTGGTAAACCTGTTTAATAAACAACTAGATAAAGATTCCTTGTATGCATTAGGCTATGGTTTAAGTTTTGTATGCTCTAACAGAGAAGCCAGCTGTGTTGATGTCACATTCTTTATGTAATTTAGAAAAATACAGTAATTTAAGTAATGATGATATTAACATTTGCAAGGGTTTAGTGTATGCCAGTTTGTCAAAACCAGTGGAAGCTAATTGCCCTAAAAGATTCATAAGAGCTATAAACACCTTAAAAAAAGACAAGGATATACATATTACTAAAGCAGATAAGGCTAACACTGTTGTGAATTTAGACAAAAGTAACTATTTATCTAAAATGAATGATTCATTCATTGATAACACAACATATTCTAAACTTAGTAAAAATCCCTTAGAAACAGTTAATTCTCACTTCAATAAAGAAATGAAGTTGTTGTTGAAAGGTAACATTTCTCTTATCAAAAATTTGTCATCTTTGTCCCCTTCATTGCCATATATGTATGGACTTATCAAAACACATAAACAAAATTCTCTAGCAAGACCTATAGTGAGTTCAGTAGGCTCCATCACATATAAATTATCAAAATGGTTAGCTTCCTTATTAAGCCCTTTAGTGGGTAAGGTATCAGATTCTAATATCATGAACAATGTAGATTTAGTCAGCAAGCTAAACAATATCAATATTAATTTTGATTTCAAACAAGTTAGCTTTGATGTTTCCTCACTTTTCACTAAAGTTCCAGTTGATGACCTTTTAGAATATTCATTTGATGTCTTGAATGATATTCAATTACCTGTTTCAAAGTCTAATTTCATTGAACTGATAAAATTGTGTATAAAAGACTGTGTATTTCAATTTAATGGAGATTATTATGCTCAAAAATTTGGTATGGCAATGGGTAACCCTCTTTCACCTGTACTAAGTAATCTTTATATGGAATTTTTTGAAACAAAATTACTAAAGGATATCTTACCTTCTAATGCAATTTGTTTTAGGTATGTAGATGATGTTCTTTGTGTTTGGCCAACAAATGAAAATTTACAAATATTTCTCCCCTTACTTAACAATTTAGTACCTGCCATCAAATTTACTGTAGAAAATGAAAGTAATTGTATACTACCATTTTTAGATTGCATGATCCATAGACAAGGAAAAAAGTTTAAGTTTAGCATATACAGAAAACCCACCAATGTATGCTCATATATCCATTATTACTCATCTCAACATGAAAGAGTTAAATATTCATCATTTCAATCTATGTTCCAAAGGGCATCACGTATTTTCAGCCCAGAGTTTATTGATGATGAGTTTGAGAAGATATATTCTATTGGATCTAAGTTAAAGTACCCTAGATCTTTCATTGATAAATCCCTTAAGTTAGCAAAGAAATCATTTTATAGAGTTGAACCCAAACCTCCCATGGACCCAAGAATCTTTTAGTTCCACTTTTAACAATAATTTAACTTTGCTTCCACTGTTGCTTAAATCCTTTATTGTAAATGTTGCCTTTAGCAACAATAATACTATAAAGAATATCTTAATCAGGAATTCACCAGAAAATTCTCTTGGTTGCATCTATAAAGTTCCTTGTGGAAACTGTGATAAATTTTATGTTGGTCAGACTGGTAAGGATCTTTCTGTTAGACTTAAGCAACATAAATATAGTATAAGAACGGGACAAGAATCAAATGTCTTGTTTAATCATGTTAAAAACTATGATCATTGTATTGACTGGAGTAACGCCATCTCAGTTGTTAACTCTAACTCTATTACCAAGAGAAATATCATTGAATGTTCTATTATTAGATACACAAAGAATTACAATCTTAATATTAGTGATGGTCTGTACAAATTAGATGATTTTATTGTTGATAAGATATGTAAAATGATAAGTTTATGAACGCTTGTTGTATTTTTTGGACAATCACATGTTTACCAAATGGCGTCCTAGCTTCGTCTCTTCGATGTATATCAACTGACTGTTATATTCCTTTCTTGTGTCTCCCCTGATGATGTGATTATTACACGAAAGTGCACTTAGGAACTTTTCGTGTTTCATTTTCCCCGTGGACTCATAGGGATGTACATGTGTATATATGCATATGTCTGTGTATTTATATACATGTATACGTAGAAATGTATAGGTATATTTATGTGCGTATGTGGACGTGTATGTATATACATGTGCATGAGGGCGAGTTTCGCAATTCTTTCGTCCGTTTCCTTGCGCTACCTCGCTATCGCGGAAGACAGCGACAAAATATAATAATAATAATAATAATATTGATAATAATAATAATAATAATAATAATAATAATATATATATATATATATATATATATATATATATATATATATATATATATATATATATATATATATATATATATATATATATATATATATATATAAGATGTGAAAAAAGGAGAGATAGGTAGTATGTTTGAGGAAAGGAACCAGGATGTTTTGGCTCTGAGTGAAACGAAGCTCAACGGTAAAGGGGAAGAGTGGTTTGGGAATGTCTTAGGAGTAAAGTCAGGGGTTAGTGAGAGGACAAGAGCAAGGGGAGGAGTAGGACTACTCCTGAAACAGGAGTTGTGGGAGTATGTGATAGAATGTAAGAAAGTAAATTCTAGATTAATATGGGTAAAACTGAAAGTTGATGGAGAGAGATGGGTGATTATTGGTGCATATCCACCTGGACATGAGAAGAAACATCATGAGAGGAAAGTGTTTTGGTAGCAGCTGAATGAGTGTGTTTGTGGTTTTGATGCACAAGACCGGGTTATAGTGATGGATGATTTGAATGCAAAGGTGAGTAATGTGGCAGTTGAGGGAATAATTGGTATACATGGGGTGTTCAGTGTTGTAAATGAAAATGGTGAAGAGCTTACAGATTTATGTGCTGAAAAAGGACTGGTGATTGGGAATACCTGGTTTAAAAAGCGAGATATACATAAGTATACGTATGTAAGTAGGAGAGATGGCCAGAGAGCGTCATTGGATTAAGTATTAATTGAAAGGCGCGCGAAAGAGAGACTTTTGGATGTTAATGTGCTAAGAGGTGCAACTGGAGGGATGTCTGATCATTATCTTGTGGAGGCGAAGGTGAAGATTTGTATGGATTTTCAGAAAAGAAGAGAGAATGTTGGGGTGAAGAGGGTGGTGAGAGTAAGTGAGCTTGGGAAGGAGACTTGTCTGAGGAAGTACCAGGAGAGACTGAGTACAGAATGGAAAAACGTGAGAACAAAGGAGGTAAAGGGAGTGGTGGAGGAGTGGGATGTATTCAGGGAAGCAGTGATGGCTTGCGCAAAAGATGCTTGTGGCATGAGAAGCATGGGAGGTGGGTTGATTAGAAAGGGTAGTGAGTGGTGGGATGAAGAAGTAAGATTATTAGTGAAAGAGAGGAGAGAGGCATTTGGACGATTTTTGCAGGGAAAAAATGCAAATGAGTGGGAGATGTTTAAAAGAAAGAGGCAGGAGGTCAAGAGACATGTGCAAGAGGTGAAAAAGAGGGCAAATGAGAGTTGGGGTGAGAGAGTATCATTAAATTTTAGGGAGAATAAAAAGATGTCCTGGAGGGAGGTTAATAAAGTGCGTAAGACAAGTAAGCAAATGGGAACTTCAGTGAAGGGGGCTAATGGGGAGGTGATAACAAGTAGTGGTGATGTAAGAAGGAGATGGAGTGAGTATTTTGAAGGTTTGTTGAATGTGTTTGATGATAGAGTGGCAGATATAGGGTGTTTTGGTCGAGGTGGTGTGCAAAGTGAGAGGGTTAGGGAAAATGATTTGGTAAACAGAGAAGAGGTAGTAAAAGCTTTGCGGAAGATGCAAGCTGGCAAGTTAGCAGGTTTGGATGGTATTGCAGTGGAATTCATTAAAAAAGGGGTGACTGTATTGTTGACTGGTTGGTAAGGTTATTCAATGCATGTGTGATTCATGATGAGGAGCCTGAGGATTGGCGGAATGCTTGCATAGTGCCATTGTACAGAGGCAAAGGGGTAAGAGTGAGTGCTCAAATTACAGAGGAATAAGTTTGATGAGTATTCCTGGTAAATTATATGGGAGGGTATTGATTGAGAGGGTGAAGGTATGTACAGAGCATCAAATTGGGGAAGAGCAGTGTGGTTTCAGAAGTGGTAGAGGATGTGTGGGTCAGGTGTTTGCTTTGAAGAATGTAGGTGAGAAATACTTAGAAAAGCAAATGGATTTGTATGTAGCATTTATGGATCTGAAGAAGGCATATGATAGAGTTTATAGAGATGCTCTGTGGAAGGTACTAAGAATATATGGTGTGGGAGGCAAGTTGTTAGAAGCAGTGAAAAGTTCTTATCGAGGATGTAAGGCATGTGTACGTGTAGGAAGAGAGGAAAGTGATTGGTTCTCATTGAATGTAGGTTTGCGGCAGGGGTGTGTGATGTCTCCATGGTTGTTTAATTTGTTTATGGATGTAGATGTTAGGGAGGTGAATGCAAGAGTTTTGGAAAGAGAGGCAAGTATGCAGTATGCTGTGGATGAGAGAGCTTGGGAAGTGAGTCAGCTGTTATTCGCTGATGATACAGCGCTGTTGGCTGATTCATGTGAGAAACTGCAGAAGCTGGTGAATGAGTTTGGTAAAGTGTGTGAAAGAAGAAAGTTAAGGGTAAATGTGAATAAGAGCAAGGTTATTAGGTACAGTAGGGTTGAGGGTGAAGTCAATTGGGAGGTAAGTTTGAATGGAGAAAAACTGGAGGAAGTAAAGCGTTTTAGATATCTGGGAGTGGATCTGGCAGCGGATGAAACCATGGAAGCGGAGGTGAATCATAGGGTGGGGGAGCCTTGAAGCCTGGGAGCCTTGAAGAATGTGTGAAGTCGAGAACATTATCTCGGAAAGCAAAAATGGTTATGTTTGAAGGAATAGTGGTTCCAACAATGTTGTATTGTTGCGAGGCGTGGGCTATGGATAGAGTTGTGCGCAGGAGGGTGGATGTGCTGGAAATGAGATGTTTGAGGACAATATGTGGTATGAGGTTGTTTGATCGAGTAAGTAATGTAAGGGTAAGAAAGATGCGTGGAAATAAAAAGAGTGTGGTTGAGAGAGCAGAAGAGGGTGTTTTGAAATGTTTTGGGCACATGGAGAGAATGAGTGAGGAAAGATTGACCAAGAGAATATATGTGTCGGAGGTGGAGGGAACGAGGAGAAGTGGGAGACCAAATTGGAGGTGGAAAGATGGAGTGAAAAATATTTTGAGTGATCGGGGCCTGAACATGCAGGAGGGTGAAAGGCGGGCAAGGAATAGAGTGAATTGGATCGATATGGTATATAGGGGTCGACGTGCTGTCAATGGACTGAATCAGGGCATGTAAAGCGTCTGGGGTAAACCATGGAAAGTTGTGTGCGGCCTGGATGTGGAAAGGGAGCTGTGGTTTCGGGCATTATTGCATGAGAACTAGAGACTGAGTGTGAACGAATGGGGCCTTTGTTGTCTTTTCCTAGCGCTACCTCGCACACATGTGTGGGGAGGGGGATGTTATTCCATGTGTGGCGAGGTGGCGATGGGAATAAATCAAGGCAGACAGTATGAATTATGTACATGTGTATATGTGTATATGTATGTGTTTGTATATATATATATATATATATATATATATATATATATATATATATATATATATATATATATATATATGTGTACATTGAGATGTATAGTTATGTATATTTGAGTGTGTGGACGTGTATGTATATACATGTGTATGGGGGTGGGTTGGGCCATTTCTTTTGTCTGTTTCTTTGCGGTACGTCGCAAACGCGGGAGACAGCGACAAAGCAAAATAATAAATGAAATAAAAGATATATATATATATATATATATATATATATATATATATATATATATATATATATATATATATATATATATATATATCATTTTCTTGTCATGTTGAAATCTTTTTTCCAGACAACCCAGTCATGGGCCACTCAGGCCACCTGTTGTCTGTCTTTCTCATGTAAACACATTTTTCTCTTAAATCTGTATCATCAAGCTGTATAGCATATTTTTTTCATATTACTCATGGTAAAATTATGTACAGTGTGAATATAATATCTGTAGTAAACATTGTCCAGAACTGAGGGAACTGTCATGGACTGTAAGTCACAGTGGGGCTTGGGCATGAGCAGGAACAGGGACAAAACATCAAATGTGTGGTCCAACATACATACAGTATTATAGTCCTTAAGACATAACATATTAGTACTTTCAGTGATCAGATATTCCAGCTAGGTAATCTGGGAAAAGGAAATGGACTGTATTTATATTTTAGATGAAAACAAACTCGTTAGAAATGAACATTTAACATATGAGAATTGAAATTAAAGGAAATCTACAATATTTTCTGTGCTTTTATAGACTCACCAGTGAAAGTGAATAGTAATACAACTTTTAAGAAGTGGGACATGTATATTCAAGAATTCAGGTAAAAAAGAAAATTTAAGTTTGAATTAGATAAATTTTTAAACTTTCTCAATTTTCTGTATTTATGTAAGGGAGCGGGGGGCTGGAAATCCTCCCCTCTCATTTTTTGAATTTTCCAAAAGAAGGAACAGAGAAGGGGGCCAGGTGAGGATATTTCCTTAAAGGCCCAGTCCTCTGTTCTTAACGCTACCTCGCTAATGCGGGAAATGGCGAATAGTATGAAAGAAAAGAAAGATATATATATATATATATATATATATATATATATATATATATATATATATATATATATATATATATATATATATATATAGATATATATATATATTCATATATATATATATATATATATATATATATATATATATATATATATATATATATATATATATATATATATATATATATATATATATATATATATATATATATATATATATATATTCATATATATATATATATATATATATATATATATATATATATATATATATATATATATATATATATATATATATATATATATATATATTCATATATATATATATATATATATATATATATATATATATATATATATATATATATATATATATATATATATATTCTTCTGGAAAATAAAAAAAAAAAAAGAAAAAAAAAACGAGAGGGGAGGATTTCCAGCCCCACGCTCCCTCCCCTTTTAGTCGCATTCTACGACACGCAGGGAATACGTGGGAAGTATTCTTTCTCCCCTATCCCCAGGGATAATATATATATATATATATATATATATATATATATATATATATATATATATATATATATATATATATATATATATATATATATATATATATATAACTTCTCCCAATTTCTACATGGCACTTTATAGATGCATCGAGGAGACTTTTCTGGTGAGTTCACGATTAAGATATTGTTTATAGTATTAATGTTGCCGAAGGCAACATTTACATTAAAGATTTAAGCAGCATGTGAAGTAAAGTAAAATCATTATCAAAAGGGAGAGCTTTTGAGTGGTTCTTGATGTGTGGCATACTGACATATTAGGTGAAGTAGTCGTGCATGGAGCTGACAAGAGAGAAATAATGTTTTTTCCGGGAGACTCTAAATCAAGTGTGGGAAGGAGGGTAGACATATATGTAATGTAGTTAGGGCAGCAATTAGGAGGAATACTGATGCGAGCACAATCATAGACAGAGGAAGGTGCAATCGGGACTGAGTAACGGAGGCCGAGGGAAAGGTGATTCGAGAAAATGGCAGGTACAGATGAACACGACCTGGGACGCCACGAGTCCGGATGAAAGGATGTGGTCAACAGTGCTTCCTCGAGAGTGCGTGGCTCCACCTATGACTCAACAAAAGAGTTGGTTGTGGCGAATGTATTCAACAAGTCGCATCATCCAAGCGGAGAGCAAGGTAGTGGAGAATCATCTCACCTATCGGAGGCAACCAATTCCTGGCACCTTGCACCAATACCAGTTGTCCAGTAATGACTTAGTTGTCCTACAACAATGTGTCTACACCGAAACCTGGCACAAATACACAAATAACATCAGTCATCAAACAAGCGTAGTGTCCACGTGGCATCTCATCAGTAAGGCAATAAGGAAGAAGACTGCCAGTGCTCTTCACCACAGTCCAGCTCAATACACTTAAGATCTCGTTGATACCTGGACTGAACAATCTAGGGTCTGCAACCTCCCCGCACACATACAAGAGACGACTCCCTTCTAAGAAAAGTCATAGTGCGAGACTCCGCCTGACTGCAGCATTACTGAAGACGGACGAAAAAGATAAAGAATTTAAACCAAGGGCGAAATACGCCGTGCCCTTGCCAGTGGTAAAACAACAGCTCTAAGTGATGACGGCATCTCGTAGTGCTCAGTCCTACGCCTTCTGGAAGTACCTGGTCACTCCCTTCTCCGGCTCTACAACCTTTCCTTCCGACAAAGGTACGTGCCGCAAGCCTGGACCTCAGGAAAGTACTGGAACGTATCTTCCTCACACGCCCCTTGTTTAGGTGCAAGGACAAGCTCTCACCCAGACTCTACGAATCTTTGCTGCAACGAAGCACATATCACTGTCACCTAGAGCTGTACACCCGCCTCTCCTCTACCAGTGTTGTGACCTTTATTGATTTGAAAAACGCATTTGATGTTGCGAATAAAGAAATCATCCTCGACCAGCTAGTGGATTTTGACTTTAAAGGAATCCTATTGAGAGGAATACGAGGTTGCCTGTGTAAAAGATCCTCTCGCGTTCATCTTAAGGGGTCACCTAGCATTACCAGGAACTTCGAATTAGGTACTACACAAAGAGGTGTCCTTAGTCTCTTTTTGATATCCTCATGCACCGCAATGTCTACATATTACTGATGTCCCCGGAGCCAAGTTACCTGCTACGCTGAGGATATCTGCATTCATTCACACTCTCCAGAAGATCTCCAGCGCTTCCTTCACTCGTTATGTGTGTCTTCTTCCTCACATGGCCCCATGCTTTCCTCGGAGAAGAGCAGGATCTTCTTCCCCCCAACTCATGAACTCTTCCAGATTTCATTGTCGGCACCATTGACATACCACTCACTGTGTACGCAGTACCTCTTACTTCTATCTGGGTACACCTGTACGGATTATCCCCACAAACCCAGTGCGACCACATGTACATCCCATCGTTCAAAACCTACTGACTCGTCTGTGAGACGCCTAAGACCTCTCAAGTTGCTCACCAACAACGCTGTTGGGGTTTCCATCCCTGTGGCCAGAAGTATCTCCATAACATTTACTCGATTAGTTGTTGTTACTTCTCTCCTACTCTTAGTCAACTACCCAAGACAGCTTTAGAACCTCTTGAAAAAATTCAAAATAAATCACTGCGATTCATCCTGGGTTATCCAGTCTCCACCAGGATTGTTAACAAGCTGCACGAACTCAACCTTCCTCCTCAAGTAGACAGGATTTAAACTAATGTAACGTACTTTACTGTTGAATGCCTTCCCTTTTATATTTCTCCTCACCACCCTAACATCATTAGAACTTCACTCAACCCTAATGCACCTAGGCCTCGGCTTCGACCTGGTGGCGGCACCCTTGTTAAAACTGTTTGCTTAAACCTTCTGTGGAGGAAATCGACCTTGGCCCGCACCGCTGGTGTATTCCTCTCACAGCTGTTTCATACACACCAGCCTTCAAGACAGATCTGCCCCTTCTACAGAAACAAGCCCTGGAGACCATCGCCAATGTGACTTCTTCCCTTCCTTCGGACCACTCATTTCCTTCATATGTCCAAAACACTTCAGCACACCCTATTCTGCTCTGTCAACCACACTCTTTTTACTACCACACCCCCTCCTACCATTTTACCGCTTACTCTATCAAACCACCTCACACCACATATTGTCCTCAAACATTTCGTTCCAATACTTCCACCTTCCTCTGCTCATCCTCATCTGAAGTCCATGCCTTACATCCATACACCATCGTTGGCACTACTATGCCTTCAAACATACTCATTTTCGCCCTACCATATAACATCCTGTCTTTCCACACATTCCTCAGTGGCCCAAGAACTTTCTTCCCTTCACTCATCCTCAAATCTCCAGATTTTCTTCATATAAGCTCGTTCCCTAACTAACCTGTCCCTCCACCTTGCTAAAACTAATAACGTTGCTTTTATTCACATTTCCTCTCATCCTCCTCCTCTAACATATTCTTTCGAACACAGTCACCTACTTCTGTAAGCTCTCACTCTAATCTGCCACCAGTGCTGCATCATCAGCAAACAACAGCTGACTCACTTCCCAAGCCCCTTCATTCCCTACAGCTACATGCCCGCACCTCTCCCTAAACACACCACCCATAAACACCAAAAGGAGGTCAGACATCGCACCAGCTGCCCATCTCGGTGCATTTAAACCCAGAAGTTTCTGCTTTGCACACCTATGAATTAGTACATAATCCAGCTATTCCTGTTGACTCCAAACCTCCCTTACCCAAGTATGATTATATGCCTTTTTTAATTACGTGTCTTTTATCAGGACTCAGTTCCATAAGCTGTTCATCATATTCCTTCACAAATAGAATATATATAAAACACTTCTATCTCTATGTAAATAACGTACCAATGTTTTAAGGAAGACGCTTAGCTACTAGATAGAAGTATCTCACTCAAAATTGTTATCTAAATTTCTATCAGCAAATTGAAATATTTCATGGAAAAATTTAATGGATAGAGATACCCTTTCATCCTTTAACTTTAAGGTGTTACACTGATTACACATTACCTCTCTGTGATTGCGATGTAAGGTACATCAAATTCACTGGAAACGGTTTAAGATATATACAGATATATATATATATATATTCCTATACATTGATTTAATTACATTTATTTGCTTTCTCCCGCGTTTGCGAGGTGGCGCAAGAAAAACAGACAAAGGATGGCCCAACCCACCCACATACACAAGTATATACATACACTCTCACAGTAGCACATATACATACTCATATATCTCAATAAATGCATACATATAGGTACATACACACACATATATATATATATATATATATATATATATATATATATATATATATATATATATATACACATGTACAGACACTTACTTGCTGCCCCCATCCATCCTCGTCGCCACCCCGCCACACATCCAGGCCCCACAAAACTTTCCATGGTTTACCCCAGACGCTTCACATGCCCTGGTTCAATCCATTGACAGTAAGTCCACGCCGGTATACCACATCATTCCTATTCACTCTATTCCTTGCACGCCTTTCATCCTACTGCTCGTTCAGGCCCCGATCGCTCAATATTTTTTTCACTCCATCCTTCCACCTCCAAATTAGTCTCCCACTTCTCCTCGTTCCCTTCGCCTCTGACACATATATCCTCTTTGTCAATCTTTCCTCACTCATTCTCTCCGTGTGACCAAACCATTTCAAAACACCCTCTTCTGCTCTCTCTACCACACTCTTTTTATTGCCACACATCTCTCATACCCTTTTATTACTTACTCGATCAAGCCACATAACACCACATATTGTCCTCAAACATCTCATTTCCAACACATCCACCCTCCTCCGTATAACCCTATCTATAGCCCGCGCCTTGTGACCATATAACATTGTTGAAACCACTATTCCTTCAAACATACCTATTTTTGCTTTCTGAGATAATGATCTCGACTTCCACATACTTTTCAACGCTCCCAGAACTTTCCCCCCCTCCCCCACCCTGTAACTCACTTCCGCTTCCATGGTTCCATCCGCTGCCAAATCCACTCATAGATGTCTAAAATACTTCAATTCCTCCAGTTTTTCCCCACTCAAACTTTCCTCCCATTTGACTTGTCCCTCATCCCTACTGTACCTGATAACCTTGCTCTTATTCACATTTACTCTCAGCTTTCTTCTTTCACACACTTTACCAAACTCAGTCACCAGCTTCTGCAGTTTCTCACCCGAATCAACCACCAGCGCTCTACCATCAGCGAACAGCAACTGACTCACTTCCCAAGCCCTCTCATCCACAACAGACTGCAAACTTGCCCCTCCCTCCAACACTCTTGCATTCACCTCCCTAACAACCCCATCCATAAACAAATTAAACAACCATAGAGACATCACGCACTCCTTGCCGCAAACCAATTTTCAATAAGAACCAATCACTTTCCTCTCTTCCTACTCGTACACATGCTATACATCCTCGATAAAAAACTGTTCACTGCTTCTAACAACTTGCCTACCAAACCATGTATTCTTAGTACCTTCCACAGAGCATCTCTATCAACTCTATCATATGCCCTCTCCAGATCCATAAATGCTACATACAAATCCATTTGCTTTTCTAAGTATTTCTCACATACATTCTTCAAAGCGAACACTTGATCCACACACCCTCTACTACTTCTGAAACCACACTGCTCTTCCCCAATCTGACGCTCTGTACATGCCTTCACCCTATCAATCAATACCCTCCCATATAATTTCCCAGGAATACTCAACAAACTTATTCCTCTGCAAATTGTGCACTCACCTTTATCCCCTTTGCCTTTGTACAATGGCACTATGCATGCATTCCACCAATCCTCAGGCTCCTCACAATGAGTCATACATTCAAAAAAATATCCTTACCAACCAGTCCGCAGTACAGTCACCCCCTTTTTTAATAAATTCCACTGCAATACAGTCTGAACCCGCTGACTTGCCGGCTTTCATCTGCTTTTACTACCTCTTCTCTGTTTACCAAATCATTCTCCCCAACCCTCTCACTTCGCACAGCGCCTCGACCAAAACACCCTATATCTGTCACTCTATCATCTAACATTCAACAAACCTCTAAAATACTCACTCCATCTCCTTTTCACATCACCACTACTTGTTATTACCTCCCCATTAGCCCCCTTTACCGACGTTCCCATTTGTTCTCTTGTTCTCTTTGTTTACCTCCTTCCAAAAGTCCTTTTATTCTCCCTAAAATTTAATGATACTCTCACCCAAACTCTCATTTGCCTTCTTTTTCACCTCTTGCACCTTTCTCTTGACCTCCTGCCTCTTTCTTTTATACAACTTCCAGTCACTTGCACTATATCCCTGCAAATATCGTCCAAATACCTCTCTCTTCTCTTTCACTAATAATCTTACTTCTTTATCACACCACTCATTACCCTTTCTAATCTGCCGACCTCCCACGCTTCTCATGCCACAAGCATCTTTTGAGCAAGCCATCACTGCTTCCTTAAATACATCCCATTCCACCCCCACTCCCTTTATGTCCTTTGCTCTAACCTTTTTCCATTCTGTACTCAGTCTTTCCTTGTACTTCCTCACACAAGACTCCTTACAAAGCTCACTTACTCTCACCACTCTCTTCACCTCAACATTCTCTCTTCTTTTCTGAAAACCTCAACAGATCGTCACCTTCGCCTCCACAAGATAATGATCAGACGTCCCTCCAGTTGCACCTCTCAGCACATTAACATTCAAAAGTCTCTCTTTCACGCGCTTATCAATTAACACGTAATCCAATAACGCTCTCTGGCCATCTTTCCTACTTACGTGCGTATACTTATGTACGTATATCTCTCCTTTTAAACCAGGTATTCCCAATCACCAGTCTTTTTTCGGCACACAAATCTACAAGCTCCTCACCATTTCCATTTACAACACTGAACACCCATGTACACCAATTATTCCCTCAACTGCATTGCTCTATATATATATATATATACATATATATAGTTGGATATATATATATATATATATATATATATATATATATATATATATATATATATATATATATATATCCAACTATATATATGTATATATATATATATATATATATATATATATATATATATATATATATATATATATATATATATATATATATATATATATATATATATATATATATATATATATATATATATATATATATATATATATATATATATATATTATCCCTGGGGATAGGGTATCCCTGGGGATAGGGGAGAAAGAATACTTCCCACGTATTCCCTGCGTGTCGTAGAAGGCGACTAAAAGGGGAGGGAGCGGGTGGCTGGAAATCCTCCCCTCTCGTTTTTTTTCAATTTTCCAAAAGAAGGAACAGAGAAGGGGGCCAGGTGAGGATATTCCCTCAAAGGCCCAGTCCTCTGTTCTTAATGCTACCTCGCTATTGCGGGAAATGGCGAATAGTACGAAAGAAAGAAAATATATATATATATATATATATGTATATATATATATATATATATATATATATATATATATATATATATATATATATATATATATATATATATATATATATATATATTCAATCAAGTTATTTATTGTTTATTTATCAAATCTATTATTTCTGTCATGTTCTTATCTATTTATTCATTTCCGCATTGTAAGACACGGTCGATCTTCAGGATATTTTCACACATCAAAATCACGTTACAAATTAGATCGTAGATCGTCTGGTTTAGCATTCCATAGAGTTTTGATTTGCATACTTATTCTTGTAGAAGCCCTTAATGCACTGATACATAGTTTCATATTTACATACATTATACGTTTTCCTGCAGTCTATATGAAAATTTCTATATGAAAGCAATGATGAAAGGGTTTGGAATACAGTTATAAAGTGGTTTGGAATATAATTCGATGTTTTAAGAAACATTTTTAACATAACAAAAAAGATGTGATGCTCAGTCAGGTGTTTGTGAGTGTGTAGAATCTTGGGAGCCATAATAAGTTACGAATCAATTTGTTTTAATTGTTTAATCATTTTAATGATTTTTGTCCCTTTTGTTTATTGTTGTCACATTTTCTGGACGTTGTCGATTGCTGTAGATTCTTTTTTTTTTTTGTAGATCACTGTCGATTGCTTTGATTATTGTTAATGTTGAACATATTGCATCGTCAATGTTCATCGTCAATGTTCAATCTTCTTTACTAGACACCTGAAATGGAAATGGTCTGTCCTCACGATGAGCATGTGTGGATTTCAGATTTTTGAGGAAGTAAATTATAGATTGATGTAGGTACTACTGAAAGTGATCTGCGAAAGAGTGACCGACTCTGCCACCAGTGAGACAGAGGGCTCAGTTGACAGTGTATTGGCTCTTCCCAGTACCTGGGCCAACTGAAGGATCATCCCATCTCCTACCCTTCGAACAACATATTAGGTAGTAAGATGTTGACAACAGCCGCCCAGGGTGTTACTACCGTCCTGACTGAGTAACGTTAAAGTGGTGGCCGGAACCATCTTACACTCTCCAGGTCCGGATTGTTGGTCTTACTTTACGTCATATTAAAACGGGATGACCGGGCTAGTCCCACCATCTTCTCCTTACAAGCACCAGACAACTACTCAAACTTTGCTCTTTTTTACATAAGTACTTCTGCCAACTCCTGTTCACTCAAACATTATTAAGTACTTTTATGAAAGAGTCTGATAAATCTATGGCCCATAGCCCCGGCATTATGGGGTTAAGAATCTCCGGGTTTCCGCCAGACTTTACTGCGAATGAGAAGGAGAGTAGTAGTACCGGCCCCTCCCACGACCTTTCTTTCTACGTTGGATCATTCTCTTTTTCTGTTCACTATACCAACATTCGCGGTCTCTCTAGTAATCTCTCCTCTGTTGAACACCATCTGTCTCGTACCTCTCCTAATATCTTACTTCTCTCTGTGACACAGTTGTCTAGTGACGTTCTCACTAGTTCCTTTTACATATCCAGCTATAACCACCACACACGACTCCGGTTCGAAGGTGGTGTTTGAGCTTATTCCACCGTCAACACACCTGTTGCACGCCTCAAGGACTTTGAATCCCCAAGCATTGATGTTATATTTCTTAAGGTTGCCTCCCAACTGCCAAACTTTTTCTCTGTTGCGTCTATTTCTTTCCTAATTCTACAAGTTTTATACATCTTTTTGACTCTCTGAACTCCTGCCATGAGAGTGTGACATCCTCTCACCCGCAAGCCGAAATCGTCCAACTCGGGGATTTTAATGTGCACCATGGGGAATGGTTGAATTCCTCCCATACTGATAGTGGAGGGATTTAGGCTCTCACGTTCTCCATTCTTAATGACTCAGAGCAAATCATCTCCCATCCTATCCATATTCCTGACAGCTGTGACCACTCTTATGATATTCTGGGTTTGCTTTACAAATCTACTCCGCCCCTCTATAAGTACACAATCTCGCCACAGGTTGGTTCTTCTGATCACACTCTTATAAATGTATCTATTCTTCCATCCCCTTCCATCAACACCTTCTAAGCGTAAATACTGGCACTTCAACAAAGCTGGCTGGAAAAACTTACGAAACTTATTTTCTAATTTTCCCTGGGTAAATTACTGTCTGCTGTGTGATGAAGTTTTCTTCTACGCCAAACGCCTTGCGGGAATAGAAGTGTTTGTCCCCTCTTCCTTCAAGACGACCTTTTTATTCAATCCATAGTTCAACCGTTCCTGCTCTGAAGCAATTCACGCAAAGGATGAGGCATATCGGGTTTGGAAAAACTCTTATTCCTCTGGCTCTCATTCAGCTTTTATCACTGCCTATAATCGCTGCAAGCACGTTATCCGTGAAGCAAAGCGTTCCTTTATTCTGATGAAGTCGATAACATCTCGTCCTTCACTGGTAGTTCTCTCTGGTCTTTAGCCAAAGTCATCTTTAACAACTTCTGTCATTCTATCCTTCTTTGACTTTTCCGTTATGGCGGTACTATAACTGTCACTCCCATAGACAAAGCAACTCTCTTTAGTTCCCGTTTCTCCTCTAACTCCACCTTGGATGATTAACATTCCTTCACCCCTGATGCTCCTCTTACCAGTCTTATGCCTCTTCCCGTAATATCTTTTCGAACTGTCCGAAAAGTGCTTCTCTCTCTGGACTCAAGCAAGGCTTATGGTCCTGATGACATCCATCTGCGTGTACTGAAATAGTGCGTCTCTGAATTTTGCACCTGTGCTTGCTCGTCTCTATTCGTTTCTGTTTAATAACCAAAACACTTTATTCTCCGTGGAAACATGCATTGATACAACCATGCTCTAAGAAGAGTGACCATTTTGACCCCCCTCTAACTATCGTCCTATTGCTTTGACCTCTACCTTTTCCAAAGTCTTTGAATCCCTCCTCAACTCCCATGTCATTATACACCTCGGCAATCACAGTCTTCTCTCTGATCACCAGATGGTTTCTGTAAGGCGAGATCATACTAACGTCTGGTCATCATCTCTGAAAGATTGTGTAGAGTCATGTGTAGTTGCCCTTGGCATAGCCAAACCTTTTGACAGTGTCTGGCACTGGAGTCCAATATCTAAGCTTTCCTCTTTTTATTTCTCTCCCGCACTTTGCTCCTTCATTGCTAGCTTCCTCTTCGGCCGATCTATTTCTGTGATTGTTGATGGATTAGCCTCTCCCATTTTCTCCATAAACAGCGGTATCCCTCAAGGTTCTGTCTTATCCCCTATCCTTTATACCTTTTTTCAAAGCTTCCTCTCCTCAATAATGATCAAGTGCACTCATACGCTGACGACTCGAGACTGCATTATTCTAAATCCTTTAATCCTGCTCTTTCTTGTCTCACTCGATCTTCATTTTGTTTTGACATAACTTCCTCAATAAACGCAGACTTGGACAGGATATCATAGTGAAGCAGACGAAATCTAGTTATTTGTAACGCCTCCAAGACCCAGTTTCTACCCATCTCTCTATCGAATATTCCTCGCAACTCTCGTCTTTCCTTTGGCGGCTCTGTAATTCCACATCCTGACTCAATGAGCATATTTGATATTGCTGTAACATCCACTCCTTGGAAACTCAACATATGGAAATAGCTAAGTCTGCCTCTAGAAAGAAGAAAAAAAAATGATTGTCCTGTTTAGATGTCGAAGCTTCTTTTCTTCTGAACAATCACTCCGTTTATACAAAGGATTGACTCGTCCTTGCATGAAGTACTACTCCCACATCTGGGGTGGTTCTAGCTCTGCATCCTTACTCGACAGAGTTGAGCCGAAAGCGGTCCGACTTGCAAACTGTCCCACGCAAACTTCAAAACGTGACGTTTTGCCTTACGCCGAAAAGTCGGTTCACTCTCCCTCTCTATGGGTATTACTTTTGTTTTTGCTCCCGAGGACTAGCTGCTTGTGTGTCCCGCCACTACGTAGACCACGAAATAATCGGCAAGCTGCTGCGTCATTTGATTAGTAGTCAGTGACAACTCAAAGGTGGGCCGTTTTGATTACTTAATCTTTCTCTACATGTCGAAGCTTTGGCCTCTACCTTCTCATGTCTTTCCCATTACCCATGACCTGGCACATTTGTAAATACTTTCCCCTGTCTTTACGTTTGTCCGTTTCATGACTCTGTATTTCGATTAAGGCCCCGGCCGTTTTGTGGACTGATGTGAAGCATTCAACATGAAGAAATAAGGCTAATGCCACGACGATGTTGGTGCAGAGTGTCTCACAATATGGTGGGAAATGATAAGAGAAAGAAGAAAAAATGTAAAGATACCACATCGAGAGGCTCTGCTGCAGTCGTAAGGTTAGACTGTCATGTGATGGTAGTGTTTTAGGTTGAGGTTAGCGAGCTACATTAGCGTAACGAGTGTCACGCACGTCTCCATCATAGGCATAACATAATAACAGGAGAACGGATGGGCCATGAAGATGTTCTCTGATATAGGGTAATGATAATGTAATCATATCCAAACGTGTGCAAAATGAAACAGGCAGGATAAAAGTCCTCCCAACCCGCCGCTCCTTCTGGCCCATCCGCAGGCAGGAAAATAGCTATGAACACCATAATGCATGAGGAGAGCATACTGGCTATGAACACCATAATGCATGAGGAGAGCATACTGGCTATGAACACCATAATGCATGAGGAGAGCATACTGATAAGGATATTCTATCGGAAATCTTCAATGAGAAACAGAGTTTGACCTGATATCTGTAGCCGGATTCTATGGAGAGGAGGCTCAACTCTGGGAAGATGAAAGTTGATAACCGTGCATATGATGCTATCTTTCTTGAAGAGGTTTATCTACTCATCATAGTGATCGTCTCGCCGAGATTTGGATGTACTAATAGACTTTGCCTTCACAGATCTGATAGTAATTTATCAAAACGTTCATTTAAAAATATTTGTTGTTGTTTGCATACTGCAACTTAACAATTATATATTTTCACTTTTTTTCTCATCTGATATGGGGAACTTTTTTACAGTTGAACTTATTAAAACCATTTAGCATTCTGAAAATTTTTAGATTTCCTTTGAGGCTACATTGGTTAAGAGACAATCATTTCAGATTTCCATATCTTTTTTTTTCGGGATTTATTTTGGTCAATTTAAGTAGTGTTGTTGCTCTTCGTTGTATTCATTCATAGGCATCTCAGTCTTTGATCAGCTTCAGATGGGACATTTCATTCTAAATAGGGACATTGTAAAGACGTTGTAAAGAGTAAGAACTGTGACTTTCGTTCTAAAGTTTATATATCCAGCCTTGAACCCTAGCAAATGCAACTTTGAATTTGTAGCGTGTTTTAGGTAATTACTAAGGTATTTTTCTTGTTGCAATTTCATACAACTCTCACGGAAGCTGATGAAATATTCTTTTGCATACGGGTTGCAGAGGTCGTATTTCTCCGTTAACGACCGGCTCTTCATGATGAGGAAAAGTAAATCTTAATAAAGAGACCAATTATACCAATTGAGTGGCTATGTGTTTACTTTGTGAATAATACAGTTTAGTGAAAGGCTTATTTTAATCTTGCATATTGCTATTCCAGGTATAGCGCTCTCACTTTGTCCCGTCATCTCTTTATGATGTCATAACTTGCATGAACACATTTCACAGAGAATCCAATACTGAGCAGACGATGTTTCATGGTCCTGTATGTTTGAAGGATCTGACTCATTAGAACATCGGGAATAATGTTTCTAAGTGACAACACGAACAAAAGTTAGGTCATGTAGTAGACTGATGGTTGCACGTACAGTACATGATATGTCTCTTACCATATAGTCATTTCCATGTTACGCGAAAAAGTTAAGGGGTTTATTTTGTCTCATTAAATTGTGTGTGTGTGTGTGTGTGTGTGTGTGTGTGTGTGTGTGTGTGTGTGTAAAATGAATTACTTAAATTAATGACATTTTATTGGACTTACGATACACAGTTAAGTATTACATATATTACAGAAGTGGGAGGTCATGATAGTAGCTAGTTAACTAATCATACAAGAGCTTACTGTAAGACCAAGTTGTGCTGGATATCTCCACGCTTTGCATAAGCACGTGAGTGAGGTACAGCTACTCAGTCAGGGTGGCAGATGCGCAGAAATGTTTACAGAGTAAATACTGTGCACTGAGTTGAACATTAGATCAAAGTATCACAGTACTTGACATATCACATAATCTAACTAACAGAAACCTGAGCTATTTATTTGCTTAGCTGTGCACTTGTTTCTGGGTTGTTATGATGTCCACAACTGTAGGTATAGGACTGTTCTGAGATTGTCTGTACGAGTTCTGACTGTAACAAGTTGATTGTGGTGAGGAACGGCGATTCGTAGTGGAGGGCCGTCGGGGAGAAGGGTTGTCTGTGTCAGCAATTTAATGTCAAACTCCGAATGTTGGTCGGAAAGGGTGGACAGGTCCAGGATGATTCGACATGCACTTTTCTGTACTCTTTCTAGCTATTCCCTTTGTGTAGCTGTTAGTGACGAGGACCAGGGAGGGATGACTAGGTGAACTAGGTAGAATGAAAATAATATAGACATTCCTCATCTCTACTGGTGGAACGCTTAATTATTTCAATCGGAAGAAAAATATAGACGACTTGAGGAAGATTTGATTGCAGTGATGACATGATTTCCAGACCGTCGCTTACAGTTTGAAGTCTATGACTAATCGGAGGATGTCAGGGAGTAAGATAACGTCTGCACCCAGGCTGATGTGTATCATCACAGTCTTGGTGTGCTTGATAGTGACGTCGTGGGCCGTAGTCCATTTCTGAAGGTTGTTGATGTGCTGAAGGGCACTGAAGTGGGAAGAGTTGTTGTTTATAGTGATGCCAAAGGTTGAGTCATCTACATACTTCCAGCGGTGGTTTGTGTCCCTCAGGGCGTCACCCTCAGGGCGTCACCCTCAGGGCGTCACTGATAAGAATGAGGAAGCAAAGTGGCATCATCCTGGTGCCCTGTGGTACACCCCTTTGTTAAGGGTAGTAATGTCGATGTGGCTTTCCTAAATAGGACAGCTTGAGATCGGCCGGTGAAGAAGTCCGCCAGCCAAGGCACTAGACACTCCCGTGGACCCAGGTCGACGGTTTTCTTTATGATGATGTTATGATTTACCAAGTATGAAGGTGAGGTCTTGTACTTTTCCAACTTGCGGTTAAATGAAATCTAGTAGACTGGCAAGGTGTAGTAAGACTCCATGTTCCAAAAATGCTGAGGGTCGACTAAATTAGCAGTGCCAAAATAGGCCCAGTCAGTCAAACACAAAATCTCACATTTTAGACTGGGGATCGGAGTAGTGGATCTGGGTGGTGGAGTGACATATGCTGTCTTCCAAGAAGTGGGGCATTTACAATTTGAGTGAAGCATCAGTTATGGCAGTTAGCGGTGTGGTTAATTCCTAGGAGAATTTCTAAAATAGTTTTACTGGAAGATCCACTGGGTATGATTGAGTGTTTGGTTTTAAGGTGCTGAAGGCGCTTACCTACTCGATAGGCATGATGAAACGGAGCTGACGTCGGATCGTGGTAGTCGATGGCAAATATTAGGAAATGATTGTTAATTTGGTGTACTGCTTCCTCATCGCTAAGCTGATCTACACAAAGGAGATGGGAGAGTGTAGGTATGTCACAGCCAGTTGGTTCTTTTAATCTATCATACGACTGACCCATGATGGTCTGCTTTAAATGCTGCAACTTGCTTGGGTAATAGGTCTTCTTCATGGTTTCTGCTTAGCTTTGCGTTTTGCCATGAAGTTGGTTGTAGAGGTCGTTGTTGTGACTGTTAAACGCACAATTTCTCTGCTGCTTAAGTCACTTGATGGGAAGGGTGATCCAGGGAGAATCGTGTATGTGTGTGCAATTACCTGTTTGTACTGTACCTAGAAGGGAGTTTTACGCTAGTGGGACTCCATCGCCTCAGCTCTCTTTATTATAAACATAGACAGTTTCATAATTCAGTGTATTCTATTCATCCATCATTCTTATATTGCAAAAGTAATTCTGTACATCTTTGCCAGAAATCATTTTACTTAATTTTGGGTACAATATTTGGTTGCTCTATCCCTGCATCTTCCGAAGAACTATTCATTGTGTATGTTGTCAACAATATGATTAAAAACTTGAAAGTGTGATCAGTTACACTTATCAGGTCACCCTCTACTTTTTTCTCTTTCCCAGTGGTAAAATCTAAGGTTCTTAGACTTTATCTGTGACCCAGCTCTCTTAATTCTGGTACCATGTTTGCTGTCTTTTTCTGGACCAACGTTATTAGTTCTTTGTGTTTCTATAGGTGCGGTGACCAAGCTGACCAAGCTCGAGAAACAGCGTTGTTCCTTCGTCGGATATGAGCTGCTTGCTAGGAATATCACTCATATACTCGAATGCAGCTCTAATGTTTCCCAATACACACTTTGTACACTTATGGTAGGGCTGTGGCGTAGGTTATAGACGTCGACTCCTAATTAAGCTATTTTCTCATACAGATTCCTACACCATATTTCTCTCAGATAATATTCATACCGATGCCTTCTTTCGCTGTCCCATCCTCATTACATTTACATGGGTTGAATTTCATCAACTACGGATCAAAGCAACATTGCCATTTGTCTATGTTCTTTTGTAAGTTGATGCACTCCTCCTCACTTATTACCTCTCTCACGAACTCGGTATCATAAACAAGTCCGGATGCAGATGATATATTCAGCCTTCCCCTGTTGTTTGAGACAAAGCACACTGTTCAGCCATCCCGCTTTTTTTTTTCTTTGTCAACACAGAGCTCAACTCTCCACCCTTTTCCCTATTGTTTAAGACAAAGCACACTATCCACCCTTGCTCTATTGTTTAAGATAGGTGATCACTATCCAGCATTCCCCTGTTATCTATGACAGAGCTCACTGTCAAGCCTTGTCTTTTTGTTTAAGAGAGAGGTCACTACTCAGCCTTGCCCTTTTGCCTAAGGCAGATCTCAAGAAATCTAAGAAGTTCGTCACACATGAAATCCTTTCCTGGCACCGTCGTGCCTCTCACTTAGTTCCGTAGTTTCTCTGCAGAAAGTCTTCTATTTACTTCTGATTTCTACTTTTTCAGCTGTCTTACAGATCACACTCCTCAAGTTTCCTTTCTTATTGATAGATATGATGTTTGCCCTCTTCCACTTGTTAGGTATTTCACCTTTCTCCAGCAACATCTTGAACATCTCAAGTGGTTTGCCAAGTGTATCTGCACATATCTTCTGCAACATATGGAAGAATTTCATCAGAACTCTATACCTTTTATGAGTCAAAAACCTTTTGATTCTTCCTTTATGTCTACTCTAGTTATCGCAATGCTTTTTAAATACCTACTCTTCATTGCACCTCACGTGTATCAAGGTTATAGTGTCTGTGAAAACACTTCGACCTACATCATCCAGTGGAAGCCTTCCCTCTGAATTCCTCAGCCTCATTATCTCTAACTGTATACTCCTGTGAAATTAATGGACAAATTTTGGTTATATTTTCTGCTTTTTCGAAAAACACTTTTCCCAACGTTTGTCTTTTCCTCTTGTTTCCTGTTTGCTTTTTTAAACATATTCCATTGAGCTGATATACCGTCCTTTTGTATTTAAGGCTAAAGGTAGACATATTCCTTCTCCATCAATGTAAATTTTACGAAACCTTCCCTAGTCCCTGGCCTCTGGACTCCATTTTCCGATTTCGGTTTTCATAAAAATTGTTGAATCATGTGTTGTTTTAATTATCATATCGCCTCTTTTGAATACTTTTTGCATCCACATTTATCACATGATTGACTATATATGTTACATGATCTCATTTTCTAGTTGGCGTATCGTATATGATATTCTCAATATCCAAGCTGCTTAGGTCTCGTGATTATGGTGAGTCCCTTTCTTCCTAGGTTCACTGACATGCTGTTTAGGATTTTGTCCTGTGTACACTCTAGAATTTGTGTATCAATTATTTCATGTTACCATTGAATATCCATATATCCCGGCCTTCCTCCTTATCATGGCAGTCCCCTATTATTATATCCCGGCCTTCCTCCTTATCATGGCAGCCCCCAATTATTAGTAGTTTACCATATTAATAATCATGATACCTTTGTCCTGGCTCACTAAATTACATAGAATATCATATGGTATACTACAGTATTGATATCGCCATACACTTCTTTTGTACAGGTACTCTTACCACTGTTTTTTGAAATTTAAAGCTGCCTCAAATAAGGAAAGCCAATCCTCCTCCTCTTTCGTCTTCTCTTTATGTCCCTCGATCTCATGTATGCCACTGGACGGAACAGATGAGATCTTATCCCTCTAATAAGTTTGGTTCCACAATTCCAACATATGAGGTGTATTTTCATAAACACTATCCCTGAATTACAGCTCTTTACTTAAAGCCATTAGTCCATTTCGATGTGCTCCACGTAAGGATAAGAGAGATGTGTGGAAATAAAAAGAGTGTGGTTGAGAGAGCAGAAGTGGGTGTTTTGAAATGGTTTGGTCACATGGAGAGAATGAGTGAGGAAAGATTGACCAAGAGGATATATGTGTCAGAGGTGGAGGGAACGAGGAGAAGTGGGAGACCAAATTGAAGGTGGAAAAATGGAGTGAAAAAGATTTTGAGTGATCGGGGCCTAAACATGCAGGAGGGTGAAAGGCGTGCAAAGAATAGAGTGAATTGGAACGATGTGGTATACCGGGGTCGACGTGCTGTCAATGGATTGACCCAGGGCATGTGAAGCGTCTGGGGTAAACCATGGAACGTTCTGTGGGGCCTGGATGTGGAAAGGGAGCTGTGCATTCAGTGCATTATTACATGACAGCTAGAGACTGAGTGTGAACGAAGGGGGCCTTTGTTGTCTTTTCCTAGCGCTACCTCGCAAACATGAAGGGGGAGGGGTATTATTCCATGTGTGGCGAGGTGGCGATGGGAATAAATAAAGACAAACAGTATGAATTGTGTACATGTGTATATATGTATATGTCTGTGTGTGTATATATATGTGTACATTGAGAAGTATAGGTATGTATATTTGCGTGTGTGGACGTGTACGTATAAGCATGTGTATGTGGGTGGGTGGGCCATTCTTTCGTCTGTTTCCTTGCGCTACCTCGCTAACGCGGTAGACAGCAGCAAAGCAAAATGATAATAATAATAATGATATATATATATATATATATATATATATATATATATATATATATATATATATATATATATATATATATATATATATATATATATACATATATTTATTTATTTATCTATTTAATTATTTTCCTTTGTCGCTGTCTCCCGCGTTTGCGAGTTAGCGCAAGGAAACAGACGAAAGGAATGGCCCAACCCACCCCATACACATATATAAACATACAACTCCACACACGCAAATATACCTACCTATACATCTCAATGTACACATCTATATACACAAACAGACACATACATATATAACAATGCACGCAATTCAGACTGTCTGCCTTTATTCATTCCCATCTCCACGTCGCCACACATGGAATACCAATCCCCTCACCCTCATGTGTGCGAGGTAGCGCTAGGAAAAGAAAACAAAGGCCACATTCGTTCACACTCAGTCTCTAGCTGTCATGCAATAATGCACTGAATGCACAGCTCCCTTTCCACATCCAGGCCCCACAGAACGTTCCATGGTTTACCCCAGACGCTTCACATGCCCTGATTCAATCCACTGACAGCACGTCAATGTATATATATATGTATATATATATATGTATATATACATATATATGTATATATATATATGTATATATATATATATATATATATATATATATATATATATATATATATATATATATATATATATATATATATATATATATATATATATATATATATATATATGCATTTATATATATATATATATATATATATATATATATATATATATATATATATATATATATATATATATATATATATATATAAGTATATATATATTTTTTTTTCGCTGTCTCCCTCGTTTGCGAGGTAGCGCAAGGAAACAGACGCAAATATACACGCAAATATACATACCTACACAGCTTTCCATGGTTTACCCCAGACGCTTCACATGCCTTGATTCAATCCACTGACAGCACGTCAACCCCGGTATACCACATCGATCCAATTCACTCTATTCCTTGCCCTCCTTTCACCCTCCTGCATGTTCAGGCCCCGATCACACAAAATCTTTTTCACTCCATCTTTCCACCTCCAATTTGGTCTCCCTCTTCTCCTCGTTCCCTCCACCTCCGACACATATATTCTCTTGGTCAATCTTTCCTCACTCATTCTCTCCATGTGCCCGAACCATTTCAAAACACCCTCTTCTGCTCTCTCAACAACGCTCTTTTTATTTCCACACATCTCTCTTACCCTTACGCTACTTACACGGTCAAACCACCTCACACCACATATTGTCCTCAAACATCTCATTTCCAGCACATCCATCCTCCTGCGCACAACTCTATCCATAGCCCACGCCTCGCAACCATACAACATTGTTGGAACCACTATTCCTTCAAACATACCCTTTTTTGCTTTCCGAGATAATGTTCTCGACTTCCACACATTCTTCAAGGCTCCCAGAATTTTTGCCCCCTCCTCCACCCTATGATCCACTTCCGCTTCCATGGTTCCATCCGTTGCCAGATCCACTCCCAGATATCTAAAACACTTCAGTTCCTCCAGTTTTTCTCCATTCAGACTCACCTCCCAATTGACTTGACCCTCAACCCTACTGTACCTAATAACCTTGCTCTTATTCACATTTACTCTTAAGTTTCTTCTTTCAAACACTTTACCAAACTCAGTCACCAGCTTCTGCAGTTTCTCACATGAATCAGCCACCAGCGCTGTATCATCAGGGTAGTGAGTGGTGGGATGAAGAAGTAAGAGTATTAGTGAAAGAGAAGAGAGAGGCATTTGGACGATTTTTGCAGGGAAAAAATGAAATTGAGTGGGAGATGTATAAAAGAAAGAGACAGGAGGTCAAGAGAAAGGTGCAAGAGGTGAAAAAAAGGGCAAATGAGAGTTGGGGTGAGAGAGTATCATTAAATTTTAGGGAGAATAAAAAGATGTTCTGGAAGGAGGTAAATAAAGTGCGTAAGACAAGGGAGCAAATGGTAACTTCAGTGAAGGGCGCAAATGGGGAGGTAATAACAAGTAGTGGTGATGTGAGAAGGAGATGGAGTGAGTATTTTGAAGGTTTGTTGAATGTGTTTGATGATAGAGTGGCAGATATAGGGTGTTTTGGTCGAGGTGGTGTGCAAAGTGAGAGGGTTAGGGAAAATGATTTGGTAAACAAAGAAGAGGTAGTAAAAGCTTTGCGGAAGATGAAAGCCGGCAAGGCAGCAGGTTTGGATGGTATTGCAGTGGAATTTATTAAAAAAGGGGTGACTGTATTGACTGGTTGGTAAGGTTATTTAGTGTATGTATGACTCATGGTGAGGTGCCTGAGGATTGGCGGAATGCGTGCATAGTGCCATTGTACAAAGGCAAAGGGGATAAGAGGGGGCGCTCAAATTACAGAGGTATAAGTTTGTTGAGTATTCCTGGTAAATTATATGGGAGGATATTGATTGAGAGGGTGAAGACATGTACAGAGCATCAGATTGGGGAAGAGCGGTGTGGTTTCAGAAGAGGTAGAGGATGTGTGGATCAGGTGTTTGCTTTGAAGAATGTATGTGAGAAATACTTAGAAAAGCAAATGGATTTGTATGTAGCATTTATGGATCTTAGAGAAGGCATATGATAGAGTTGATAGAGATGCTCTGTGGAAGGTATTAAGAATATATGTTGTGGGAGGCAAGTTGTTAGAAGCAGTGAAAAGTTTTTATCGAGGATGTAAGGCATGTGTACGTGTAGGAAGAGAGGAAAGTGATTGGTTCTCAGTGAATGTAGGTTTGCGGCAGGGGTGTGTGATGTCTCCATGATTGTTTAATTTGTTTATGGATGGGGTTGTTAGGGAGGTGAATGCAAGAATTTTAGAAAGAGGGGCAAGTATGAAGTCTGTTGTGGATAAGAGAGCTTGGGAAGTGAGTCAGTTGTTGTTCGCTGATGATAAGTATATATATATATTATATATATATTCTTTTCTTTTTCTTTCAAACTATTCGCCATTTCCCGCGTTAGCCAGGTACCCCCTTTTAGTCGCCTTCTACGACACGCAGGGAAAACGTGGGAAGTATTCTTTCTCCCTATACCCATTGATAATTATATATATATATATATATATATATATATATATATATATATATATATATATATATATATATATATATATATATATATATATATATATATATATGTATACATATACATATGTGAATATATATATATATATATATATAAATATATATATATATATATATATATATATATATATATATATATATATATATATATATATATATATATATATATATATATATATATATATAAGTATATATGTATTATATATATATTCTTTTCTTTTTCTTTCAAACTATTCGCCATTTCCGCGTTAGCGAGGTAGCATTAAGAACAGAAAACTGGGCCTTTGAGGGAATATCCTCATCTAGCCCCCTTCTTTGTTCATTCTTTTGGAAAATTAAAAAAAAAAGAGAGGGGAGGATTTCCAGCCCCCCGCTCCCTTCCCTTTTAGTCGCCTTCTACGACACGCAGAGAAAACGTGGGAAGTATTCTTTCTCCCCTATCCCCATTGATTATTATATATATATATATATATATATATATATATATATATATATATATATATATATATATGTATATAGTATATACATATATATTGTCCAAAACTAATCACATGTTTACCAAATGGCGTCCTAGCTTCGTCTCTTCGATGTATATCAACTGGCTGTTATATTTCTCTCTTGTGTCTCCCTTGATGATATGATTATTACACGAAAGAGCACTTGGGAACTTTTCGTGTTTCATTTTCCCCTTGGACTCAAAGGAATACATATATATATATATATATATATATATATATATATATATATATATATATATATATATATATATATATATTTTTTTTTTTTTTTTTTTTTTCTTTGCTTTGTCGCTGTCTCCCGCGTTTGCGAGGTAGCGCAAGGAAACAGACGAAAGAAATGGCCCAACCCACCCCCATTCATATGTATATACATACGTCCACACACGCAAATATACATAACTACACAGCTTTCCATGGTTTATATATATGTTTTTTTTTTTTTTGCTTTGTCGCGGTCTCCCGCGTTTACGAGGTAGCGCAAGGAAACAGACGAAAGAAATGGCCCAACCCACCCCCATACACATGTACATACATACGTCCACACACGCAAATATACATACCTACACAGCTTTCCATGGTTTACCCCAGACGCTTCACATGCCCTGATTCAATCCACTGACAGCACGTCAACCCCGGTATACCACATCGATCCAATTCACTCTATTCCTTGCCCTCCTTTCACCCTCCTGCATGTTCAGGCCCCGATCACACAAAATCTTTTTCACTCCATCTTTCCACCTCCAATTTTGTCTCCCACTTCTCTTTCCCTCCACCTCCGACACATATATCCGCTTGGTCAATCTTTCCTCACTCATTCTCTCCATGTGCCCAAACCATTTCAAAACACCCTCTTCTGCTCTCTCAACCACGCTCTTTTTATTTAAACACATCTCTATTACCCTTACGTTACTTACTCGATCAAACTACGTCACACCACGCATTGTCCTCAAACATCTCATTTCCAGTACATCCATCCTCCTGCGCACAACTCTATCATGGCATACCCCACGCCTCGCAACCATACAACATTGTTGGAACCACTATTCCTTCAAACATACCCATTTTTGCTTTCCGAGATAATGTTCTCGACTTCCACACATTCTTCAAGACTCCCAGGATTTTCGCCCCCTCCCCCACCCTATGATCCACTTCCGCTTCCATGGTTCCATCCGCTGCCAGATCCACTCCCAGATATCTAAAACACTTTACTTCCTCCAGTTTTGCTCCATTCAAAATTACCTCCCAATTGACTTGACCCTCAACCCTACTGTACCTAATAACCTTGCTCTTATTCACATTTACTCTTAACTTTCTTCTTTCACACACTTTACCAAACTCAGTCACCAGCTTCTGCAGTTTTTCACATGAATCAGCCACCAGCGCTGTATCATCAGCGAACAACAACTGACTCACTTCCCAAGCTCTCTCATCCACAACAAACTTCATACTTACCCCTCTTTCCAAAACTCTTGCATTTACCTCCCTAACAACCCCATCCATAAACAAATTAAACAACCATGGAGACATCACACACCCCTGCCGCAAACCTACATTCACTGAGAACCAATCACTTTCCTCTCTTCTTACACGTACACGTACACGTACGTGTTTTGGACGATTTTTGCAGGGAAAAAAATGAAATTGAGTGGGAGATGTATAAAAGAAAGAGACAGGAGGTCAAGAGAAAGTTGCAGGAGGTGAAAAAGAGGGCAAATGAGAGTTGGGGTGAGAGAGTATCATTAAATTTTAGGGAGAATATAAAGATGTTCTGGAAGGAGGTAAATAAAGACAAGGAAGCAAATGGGAACTTCAGTGAAGGGCGCAAATGGGGAGGTGATAACAAGTAGTGGTGATGTGAGAAGGAGATGGAGTGAGTATTTTGAAGGTTTGTTGAACGTGTTTGATGATAGAGTGGCAGATATAGGGTGTTTTGGTCGAGGTGGTGTGCAAAGTGAGAGGATTAGGGAAAATGATTTGGTAAACAGGGAAGAGGTAGTAAAAGCTTTGCGGAAGATGAAACCCGGCAAGGCAGCAGGTTTGGATGTTATTGCAGAGGAATTTATTAAAAAAGGGGGTGACTGTTTTGTTGACTGGTTGGTAAGGTTGTTTAATGTATGTATGATTCATGGTGAGGTGCCTGAGGATTGGCGGAATGCTTCCATAGTGCCATTGTACAAAGGCAAAGGGGATGAGAGTGAGTGCTCAAATTACAGAGGTATAAGTTTGTTGAGCATTCCTGGTAAATTATATGGGAGTGTATTGATTGAGAGGGTGAAGGCATGTACAGAGCATCAGATTGGGGAAGAGCAGTGTGGTTCCAGAAGTGGTAGAGGATGTGTGGATCAGGTGTTTGCTTTGAAGAATATATATATGTATATATATATATATATTTTTTTTTTTTTTTATACTTTGTCGCTGTCTCCCGCGTTTGCGAGGTAGCGCAAGGAAACAGACGAAAGAAATGGCCCAACCCCCCCCCCCCCATACACATGTACATACACACGTCCACACACGCAAATATACATACCTACACAGCTTTCCATGGTTTACCCCAGACGCTTCACATGCCCCGAATCAATCCACTGACAGCACGTCAACCCCTGTATACCACATCGCTCCAATTCACTCTATTCCTTGCCCTCCTTTCACCCTCCTGCATGTTCAGGCCCCGATCACACAAAATCTTTTTCACTCCATCTTTCCACCTCCAATTTGGTCTCCCTCTTCTCCTCGTTCCCTCCACCTCCGACACATATATCCTCTTGGTCAATCTTTCCTCACTCATTCTCTCCATGTGCCCAAACCATTTCAAAACACCCTCTTCTGCTCTCTCAACCACGCTCTTTTTATTTCCACACATCTCACTTACCCTTATGTTACTTACTCGATCAAACCACCTCACACCACACATTTTCCTCAAACATCTCATTTCCAGCACGTCCATCCTCCTGCGCACAACTCTATCCATAGCCCACGCCTCGCAACCATACAGCATTGTTGGAACCACTATTCCTTCAAACATACCCATTTTTGCTTTCCGAGATAATGTTCTCGACTTCCACACATTTTTCAAGGCTCCCAAAATTTTCGCCCCCTCCCCCACCCTATGATCCACTTCCGCTTCCATGGTTCCATCCGCTGACAGATCCACTCCCAGATATCTAAAACACTTCACTTCCTCCAGTTTTTCTCCATTCAAACTCACCTCCCAATTGACTTGACCCTCAACCCTACTGTACCTAATAACCTTGCTCTTATTCACATTTACTCTTAACTTTCTTCTTCCACACACTTTACCAAACTCAGTCACCAGCTTCTGCAGTTTCTCACATGAATCAGCCACCAGCGCTGTATCATCAGCGAACAACAACTGACTCACTTCCCAAGCTCTCTCATCCCCAACAGACTTCATACTTGCCCCTCTTTCCAGGACTCTTGCATTTACCTCCCTAACAACCCCATCCATAAACAAATTATATATATATATATATATATATATATATATATTTTTTTTTTTTTTTTTTGCCGCTGTCTCCCGCGTTTGCGAGGTAGCGTAAGGAAACAGACGAAAGAAATGACCCAACCCACCCCCATACACATGTATATACATACGTCCACACACGCAAATATACATACCTACACAGCTTTCCATGGTTAACACCAGACGCTTCACATGCCTTGATTCAATCCACTGACAGCACGTCAACCCCAGTATACCACATCGATCCAATTCACTCTATTCCTTGCCCTCCTTTCACCCTCCTGCATGTTCAGGCCCCGATCACACAAAATCTTTTTCACTCCATCTTTCCACCTCCAATTTGGTCTCCCTCTTCTCCTCGTTCCCTCCACCTCCGACACATATATTCTCTTGGTCAATCTTTCTTCACTCATTCTCTCCATGTGCCCGAACCATTTCAAAACACCCTCTTCTGCTTTCTCAACCACGCTCCTTTTATTTCCACACATCTCTCTTACCCTTACGTTACTTACTCGATGAAACCACCTCACACCACATATTATCCTCAAACATCTCATTTCCAGCACATCCATCCTCCTGCGCACAACTCTATCCATAGCCCAAGCCTCGCAACCATACAACATTGTTGGAACCACTATTACTTCAAACATACCCATTTTTGCTTTCCGAGATAATGTTCTCGACTTCCACACACTCTTCAAGGCTCCCAGAATTTTCGCCCCCTCCACCACCCTATGATCCACTTCCGCTTCCATGGTTCCATCCGCTGCCAGATACACTCCCAGATATCTAAAACACTTCACTTCCTCCAGTTTTTCTCCATTCAAACTCACCTCCCAATTGACTTGACCCTTAACCCTACTGTACCTAATAGCCTTGCTCTCATTCACATTTACTCTTAAGTTTCTTCTTTCACACACTTTACCAAACTCAGTCACCAGCTTCTGCAGTTTTTCACATGAATCAGCCACCAGCGCTGTATCATCAGCGAACAACAACTGACTCACTTCCCAAGCTCTCTCATCCCCAACAGTATTCATACTTGCCCCTCTTTCCAAAACTCTTGCATTCACCTCCCTAACAATCCCAACCATAAAGAAATTAAACAACCATGGAGACATCACACACCCCTTCCGCAAACCTACATTCACTGAGAACCAATCACTTTCCTCTCTTCCTATACGTACACATGCCTTACATCCTCGATAAAAACTTTTCACTGCTTCTAACAACTTGCCTCCCACACCATATATTCTTAATACCTTCCACAGAGCATCTCTATCAGCTCTATCATATGCCTTCTCCAGATCCATAAATGCTACATACAAATCCATTTGCTTTTCTAAGTATTTCTCACATACATTCTTCAAAGCAAACACCTGATCCACACATCCTCTACCACTTCTGAAACCACACTGCTCTTCCCCAATCTGATGCTCTGTACATGCCTTCACCCTCTCAATCAATATCCTCCCATATAATTCACCAGGAATACTCAACAAACTTATACCTCTGTAATTTGAGCACTTTCTCTTATCCCCTTTGCCTTTGTACAATGGCACTATGCACGCATTCCGCCAATCCTCAGGCACCTCACCATGAGTCATACATACATTAAATAACCTTACCAACCAGTCAACAATACAGTCACCCCCTTTTATAATAAATTCCACTGCAATACCATCCAAACCTGCTGCCTTGCCGGCTTTCATCTTCCGCAAAGCTTTTACTACCTCTTCTCTGTTTACCAAATCATTTTCCCTAACCCTCTCACTTTGCACACCACCTCGACCAAAACACCCTATATCTACCACTCTATCATCAAACACATTCAACAAACCTTCAAAATACTCACTCCATCTCCTTCTCACATCACCACTACTTGTTATCACCTCCCCATTTGCGCCCTTCAATGAAGTTCCCATTTGCTCCCTTGTCTTACGCACTTTATTTACCTCCTTCCAGAACATCTTTTTATTCTCCCTAAAATTTAATGATACTCTCTCACCCCAACTCTCATTTGCCCTTTTTTAACCTCTTGCACCTTTCTTTTGACCTCCTGTCTCTTTCTTTTATACATCTCCCACTCAATTTCATTTTTTCCCTGCAAAAATCGTCCACATGCCTCTCTCTTCTCTTTCACTAATACTCTTACTTCTTCATCCCACCACTCACTACCCTTTCTAATCAACCCACCTCCCACTCTTGTCATGCCACAAGCATCTTTTGCGCAATCCATCACTGATTCCCTAAATACATCCCATTCCTCCCCCACTCCCCTTACTTCCATTGTTCTCACTTTTTTCCATTCTGTACTCAGTCTCTCCTGGTACTTCCTAACACAAGTCTCCTTCCCAAGCTCACTTACTCTCACCACCCTCTTGACCCCAACATTCACTCTTCTTTTATGAAAACCCATACAAATCTTCACCTTAGCCTCCACAAGATAATGATCAGACATCCCTCCAGTTGCACCTCTCAGCACATCAACATCCAAAAGTCTCTCTTTCGCGCGCCTGTCAATTAACACGTAATCCAATAACGCTCTCTGGCCATCTCTCCTACTTACATAAGTATACTTATGTATATCTCGCTTTTTAAACCAGGTATTCCCAATCATCAGTCCTTTTTCAGCACATAAATCTACAAGCTCTTCACCATTTCCATTTACAACACTGAACACCCCATGTATACCAATTATTCTCTCAACTGCCACATTACTCACCTTTGCATTCAAATCACCCATCACTATAACCCGGTCTCGTGCATCAAAACCACTAACACACTCATTCAGCTGCTCCCAAAACACTTGCCTCTCATGATCTTTCTTCTCATGCCCAGGTGCATATGCACCAATAATCACCCATCTCTCTCCATCAACTTTCAGTTTTACCCATATTAATCGAGAATTTACTTTCTTACATTCTATCACATACTCCCACAACTCCTGTTTCAGGAATATTGCTACTCCTTCTCTTGCTCTTGTCTTCTCACTAACCCCTGACTTTACTCCCAAGACATTCCCAAACCACTCTTCCCCTTTACCCTTGAGCTTCGTTTCACTCAGAGCCAAAACATCCATGTTCCTTTCCTCAAACATACTACCTATCTCTCCTTTTTTCACATCTTGGTTACATCCACACACATTTAGGCACCCCAATCTGAGCCTTCGAGGAGGATGAGCACTCCCCGCGTGACTCCTTCTTCTGTTTCCCATTTTAGAAAGTTAAGAAAATACAAGGAGGGGAGGATTTCTGGCCCCCCGCTCCCGTCCCCTCTAGTCGCTTTCTACGACACGCGAGGAATGCGTGGGAAGTATTCTTTCACCCCTATCCCCAGGGATAATATATATATATAGATATATATATATATATATATATATATATATATATATATATATATATATATATATATATATATATATATATATATATATATATATATATATATATATATATATATATACACACACACACACACACATACACACGCACATATACACACACACACACACACATACATATATATACATATGAAAAATGTAAGAAACAATTTTGAAAACTGAAACTTCTAGCTTGAAATGAAATGAAAAAATGTATGTCACATAATGGTTCAACCTCTGGCTATGGAAAAAGGAAATGTATAATTTATTTACACAAACGTCAATAGCAGTTCTCATCTACATATATATATATATATATATATATATATATATATATATATATATATATATATATATATATATATATATAAATGTATATGTATGCTGGAACTTATTGTACATAAATATCCAGTTCCCAGATCATGTATAAAGGCACTAAAGTACATAGCTAACTTCTTTTTTAATATTCACTCCTATGATTAGTCAGTTAGGCTTATGACGTAACTCTGCTTGATTGGACAGTCCTGCGGTTACGTATCCCCCGGTGATTGGACAGTTTTTTCTTTTTTCCGTTTTGTGACGTGTCCCTATCTGACTGGGCAGATATCATTGTGACGTATCCCTCCGTGACGAATCCCTGGCTGATTTGACATCTAATGTTGATTTCAATGTGTCCATTAGATTTAATTTTCATATTTTGATTACACCCGAGTCTATGACGTATATATATATATATATATATATATATATATGTATATATATATATATATATATATATATATATATATATATATATATATATATATATATATATATATATATATATATATATATATATATATATATATACATATATATATTCTTCAAAGCAAACACCTGATCCACACATCCTCTAGCACTACTTAAACCACACTGCTCTTCCCCAATCTGATGCTCTGTACATGCCTTCACCCTCTCAATCAACACCCTCCCATATAATTTATATATATATATATATATATATATATATATATATATATATATATATATATATATATATATATATATATATATATATATATATATATATATATTTAGTGAGAAGATTTAGAAGATTTAGAAGGGTTAGTGAGAAGACAAGAGCAAGGGAAGGAGTAGCAATACTCCTGAAACAGGAGTTGTGGGAGTATGTGATAGAATGTAAGAAAGTAAATTCTCGATTAATATGGGTAAAACTGAAAGTTGATGGAGAGAGATGGGTGATTATTGGTGCATATGCACCTGGGCATGAGAAGAAAGATCATGAGAGGCAAGTGTTTTGGGAGCAGCTGAATGAGTGTGATAGTGGTTTTGATGCACGAGACCGGGTTATAGTGATGGGTGATTTGAATGCAAAGGTGAGTAATGTGGCATTTGAGGGAATAATTGGTATACATGGGGTGTTCAGTGTTGTAAATGGAAATGGTGAAGAGCTTGTAGATTTATGTGCTGAAAAAGGACGGATGATTGGGAATACCTGGTTTAAAAAGCGAGATATATATAAGTATACTTATGTAAGTAGGAGAGATGGCCAGAGAGCGTTATTGGATTACGTGTTAATTGACAAGCGCGCGAAAGAGAGACTTTTGGATGTTAATGTGCTGAGAGGTGCAACTGGAGGGATGTCTGATCCTTATCTTGTGGAGGCTAAGGTGAAGATTTGTATGGGTTTTCAGAAAAGAAGAGTGAATGTAGGGGTGAAGAGGATGGTGAGAGTAAGTGAGCTTGGGAAGGAGACTTGTGTGAGGAAGTACCAGGAGAGACTGAGTACAGAATGGAAAAAAGTGAGAACAATGGAAGTAAGGGGAGTGGGGGAGGAATGGGATATATTTAGGGAATCAGTGATGGATTGCGCAAAAGATGCTTGTGGCATGAGAAGAGTGGGAGGTGGGTTGATTAGAAAGGGTAGTGAGTGGTGGGATGAAGAAGTAAGAGTATTAGTGAAAGAGAAGAGAGAGGCATTTGGACGATTTTTGCAGGGAAAAAATGAAATTGAGTGGGAGATGTATAAAAGAAAGAGACAGGAGGTCAAGAGAAAGGTGCAAGAGGTGAAAAAAAGGGCAAATGAGAGTTGGGGTGAGAGAGTATCATTAAATTTTAGGGAGAATAAAAAGATGTTCTGGAAGGAGGTAAATAAAGTGCGTAAGACAAGGGAGCAAATGGGAACTTCAGTGAAGGGCGCAAATGGGGAGGTGATAACAAGTAGTGGTGATGTGAGAAGGAGATAGAGTGAGTATTTTGAAGGTTTGTTGAATGTGTTTGATGATAGAGTGGCAGATATAGGGTGTTTTGATCGAGGTGGTGTGCAAAGTGAGAGGGTTAGGGAAAATGATTTGGTAAACAGAGAAGAGGTAGTAAAAGCTTTGCGGAAGATGAAAGCCGGCAAGGCAGCAGGTTTGGATGGTATTGCAGTGAAATTTATTAAAAAAGGGCGTGACTGTATTGTTGACTGGTTGGTAAGGTTATTTAATGTATGTATGACTCACGGTGACGTGCCTGAGGATTGGCGAAATGCGTGCATAGTGCCATTGTACAAAGGCAAAGGGGATAAGAGTGAGTGCTCAAATTACAGAGGTATAAGTTTGTTGAGTATTCCTGGTAAATTATATGGGAGGGTATTGATTGAGAGGGTGAAGGCATGTACAGAGCATCAGATTGGGGAAGAGCAGTGTGGTTTCAGAAGTGGTAGAGGATGTGTGAATCAGGTGTTTGCTTTGAAGAATGTATGTGAGAAATACTTAGAAAAGCAAATGGATTTGTATATAGCATTTATGGATCTGGAGAAGGCATATGATAGAGTTGATAGAGATGCTCTGTGGAAGGTATTAAGAATATATGGTGTGGGAGGCAAGTTGTTAGAAGCAGTGAAAAGTTTTTATCGAGGATGTAAGGCATGTATACGTGTAGGAAGAGAGGAAAGTGATTGGTTCTCAGTGAATATAGGTTTGCGGCAGGGGTGTGTGATGTCTCCATGGTCGTTTAATTTGTTTATGGATGGGGTTGTTAGGGAGGTGAATGCAAGAGTTTTGGAAAGATGTTTGCGGATTGAGAGGGTGAAGGCATGTACAGAGCATCAGATTGGGGAAGAGCAGTGTGGTTTCAGAAGTGGTAGAGGATGTGTGGATCAGGTGTTTGCTTTGAAGAATGTATATGAGAAATACTTAGAAAAGCAAATGGATTTGTATGTAGCATTTATGGATCTGGAGAAGGCATATGATAGAGTTGATAGAGATGCTCTGTGGAAGGTATTAAGAATATATGGTGTGCGAGGAAAGTTGTTAGAAGCAGTGAAAAGTTTTTATCGAGGATGTAAGGCATGTGTACGTGTAGGAAGAGAGGAAAGTGATTGGTTCTCAGTGAATGTAGGTTTGCGGCAGGGGTGTGTGATGTCTCCATGGTTGTTTAATTTGTTTATGGATGGGGTTGTTAGGGAGGTAAATGCAAGAGTCCTGGAAACAGGGGCAAGTATGAAGTCTGTTGGGGATGAGAGAGCTTGGGAAGTGAGTCAGTTGTTGTTCGCTGATGATACATCGCTGGTGGCTGATTCATGTGAGAAACTGCAGAAGCTGGTGACTGAGTTTGGTAAAGTGTGTGAAAGAAGAAAGTTAAGAGTAAATGTGAATAAGAGCAAGGTTATTAGGTACAGTAGGGTTGAGGGTCAAGTCAATTGGGAGGTGAGTTTGAATGGAGAAAAACTGGAGGAAGTGAAGTGTTTTAGATATCTGGGAGTGGATCTGGCAGTGGATGGAACCATGGAAGCGGAAGTGGATCATAGGGTGGGGGAGGGGGCGAAAATTCTGGGAGCCTTGAAGAATGTGTGGAAGTCGAGAACATTATCTCGGAAAGCAAAAATGGGTATGTTTGAAGGAATAGTGGTTCCAACAATGTTGTATGGTTGCGAGGCGTGGGCTATGGATAGAATTGTGCGCAGGAGGATGGATGTGCTGGAAATGAGATGTTTGAGGACAATGTGTGGTGTGAGGTGGTTTGATCGAGTAAGTAACGTAAGGGTAAGAGAGATGTGTGGAAATAAAAAGAGCGTGGTTGAGAGAGCAGAAGAGGGTGTTTTGAAATGGTTTGGGCACATGGAGAGAATGAGTGGGGAAAGATTGACCAAGAGGATATATGTGTCACAGGTGGAGGGAATGAGGATAAGTGGGAGACCAAATTGGAGGTGGAAAGATGAAGTGAAAAAGATTTTCAGTGATCGGGGCCTGAACATGCAGGAGTGTGAAAGGCGTGCAAGGAATAGAGTGAATTGGAACGATGTGGTATGCCGGGGTCGACGTGCTGTCAGTGGATTGAACCAGGACATGTGAAGCGTCTGAGGTAAACCATGCAAAGTGTTTGGGGCCTGGATGTGGAAAGGGAGCTGTGGTTTCGGTGCATTATTATAAGACAAGACATATATATATATATATATATATATATATATATATATATATATATATATATATATATATATATATATATATATATATATATATATATATATATATATATATATACATATATATATATATTTTTTTTTTTCGCTGTCTTGCGCGTTTGCGAGGCAGCGCAAGGAAACAGACGAAAGAAATGGCCCAACCCACCCCCCTGCACATGTATATACATACATACATATATATATATATATATATATATATATATATATATATATATATATATATATATTTATATATATATATATATATATATATATATATATATATATATATATATATATATATATATATATATATATATATATATATATATATATATATATATATATATATATATTTATATATATATATATATATATATATATATATATATATATTATCCCTGGGGATAGGGGAGA
>NC_092235.1:34308252-34360752 GCF_036320965.1 Panulirus ornatus | reverse complement strand
ATCACCCTGTACCAGTGTCTGATGCACACGGTACAACACCCTGTACCTGTGTCTGCTGTACACGGTTCATCAGCCTGTACTAGTGTCTGCTGCAAAAGGTGCATCAGCCTGTACCTGTGTCTGCTGCACACGGTACAACACCCTGTACCTGTGTCTGCTGCACACAGTACATCACCCTGTATCTGTGTCTGTTGCACAAGGTACATCATCTTTTATGTGTGTCTGCTGCACACGGTAAATCACTTATGTCTGTATCACACGGTACATCACCCTGTACCTGTGTCTGCTGCACGCGGTACATCACCCTGTGCCTTTGTCTGCTGCACACGGTACATCACCCTTTACCTATGTCTGCTACACACGGTACAACACCCTGTACTTGTGTATGCTGCACACAGTACATCACCCTTTTCCTGTATTTGCTTCACACGGTACATTACCCTGTACCTGTGTCTGCTGCACACCGTATATCACCCTGTACCTGTGTCTGCTGCACACGGTACATCATCCTGTGCCTGTGTCTGTTGCACACGGTACATCAGCCTGTACTTGTCTGATGCACACCGTACACCACCCTGTACCTTTGTGTGATGCAGACGGTACACCACCCTGTACCTGTGTCTGCTGCACTCACTACACCACCCTGTACTTGTGTCTGATGCACACGGTACATCACTCTGTTCTTTTTTCTGATATACACGGTTCACTACCCTATACCTGTGTCTGCTGCACACAGTACACCACTCTGCACCTGTGTCTGATGCATACGGTACACCACCCGATATCAGTGTCTGATGCACACGGTACAACACTCTGTATCTGTTTCCGCTGCACACAGTACAACACTCTGTACCTGTGTCTGCTGCGCACGGTACAACACTCTGTGCCTGTGTCTGCTGTACACGGTGCAACTCTCTGTACCTGTGTCTGCTGCACACGGTACAACACTGTACCTGTGTCTGCTGCATACGGTACAAGACTCTGCATCTGTGTCTGTTGCACACGGTACAACACTATGTATCTGTGTCTGCTGCACACGGCACAACACTCTGCACCTGTGTCTGTTGCACACGGTACAACATTCTGTATCTGTGTCTGCTACACACGGCACAACACTGCACCTATGGCTGCTGCACACGGTACAACACTCTGTACCTATGTCTACTGCACACGGCACAGCATCCTGTACTTGTGTCTGATGCACACGGTGCAACACTTTGTTCCTATGTCTGATGCACACGGTATAACACCCTGTACCTACGTTTGATGCACACGGTACAGTACCTTGTACTTCTGTGTGATGAACAAGGTGCACCACCTTGTGCCTGTGTCTGATGTATACGGTACACCTTCCTGTACCTGTCTTAAGTACACGGTACATCACCCTGTACCTGCGTCTGATGCACACGGCAGAACACCCTGTAACTATGTCTGATGCACATAGTACGCCATTCTACACCTGTGTCTGATGAACATGGTTCGCCATCCTCCATGTGTGTCTGATGCATACGGTACACCACCCTGTACCTGAGTCTGAGTTTTAACGGGATGGATGGGACCTTGACGGTATGGATCCTCAGCTCGTAGCGCTAACCTCACAGGCAGAGGAAGTAGCAAAGAAAGGTCAAGTAGGGTCAGCTGGGGTAGGCAGTATAAGCAGCGGGTTAGCACAGCTACAGGTCAACTCTCAGGTCACTTTTAGGAGCAAGGCTGGTACAGGGGGAGGGTAAGGCGGTGAACCCCAAACCGTCTCTCCCACTGCAGCAGACGACGCACACAATGATGATACAAACACACATCATACCCACAAAGTCAAATTCGGTCCACAAATCAACAAAAACAATAAGTTTGATGCACACAAATGCCTGGAGCATCATTACGAAACACGATGAACTTACATCCAATGCACTTACTAAATAACCAAACATTATTGTAATCTCAGAAACGTGGGTAAACTCTGAGAATAAACACTTCATCGCCGAGTTGGCAATACCTGGATACAAACTATTTATGAAAGATCGCTTGTACAGGGTAGATGGTGGAGTTTTGATCTACGTTGATAACAATCTTAATGCTATTAAGATCAGCAAAGTAGACACACACACACACACACACACACACACACACACACTTACGACTCTCTTTAAAGATAGTGACATTACCGACAAGTTCAAAAGAAAACGACGATAAGATGCTATACAATGAAATCAAAACTATAATAAACAGTAAAGAGTTTCCAAACATAAAGTGGAACACGTTAACAGGTGACCGAGAGGGAACGAGACTAACGGAACTGATTGAAGACGCATTTCTAGAACAGTTGATTAAAAAACCAACTAGAGGTAAAAACATTCTTGATTTTGTCCTCACCAATGACACAAACTTAACTCTTGCGAAGAAAGCGAGAGTTTGTCAAAGAGCAATCACAGTTTGATTAGATTAAAGATGAATTTACATTATGAAATAAATGACAACAAACTCTTGATCCCAGATTACAGGCGAGCAAATTTTGAAAACATGAGACAAGAAATTCGCAGTACCAATTGGACAAAACTTCTTGACGTTTACACAGTAAAGGAAATGTGTAATAATTCTAAACACACATTACTCATGACTGAAAATGAACATATTCCACGAATTACGAAGAAAACTTGCAATATTTCAGAACCATCATGGATGAATAGGAGAATAGAAGGACTAATTCGCCAAAAGATTAAAAAACAGGAAATTCAAATCAATCCAAATAGAGTGTAAGGTCATAAGACACAGTAAACACAAGGGAAGAAAAAATATCCTCGAAAGCTAAGAATAATCACAAGAAATTCTTCAAATATATAAGACAAAGGAAGACTGTAAAAGAAGGAATTGGACCATCACGAAACGACCATGACACACTAACTACTGACGACAAGGAAGTGGTTACCATGCTAAACTATTCTTTAAACTCTGTATTCACAATTGAAGTAACATTTCGAATACCGCAACCAATGAAAATGTTTCAAAGTTCTGATGAAGAAGAGTTCAAGGTTAGAGAAATATAGTTCTGAAGTACCTAGATACCTGGACCAATTAAGTCCTAACAAATCCAACGGCCCAGATAACTTAGCTCCATGAATTTTAAAGGAAGTCAGGAGACAGCTTATATACCCATAACAAAAATATTCAACAAATCTCTATCAGATGGTCAGGTGCCAACTAACTGGAGACTAGCAAATGTTACTCCTATGTATAAGAAAGAGACATATAGTGTTCCTTGAACTACCGTCCAATTAGCCTTACGTCAGCGTTGGGTGAAACGATGGTAGAAAAAATACGAGATAAAATTGTCACGTTTCTAGAAGAACACTAAATCACCTCGGACAATCAACACACAATAGAAGATCCTGCCTGAAGAATTTGATGGAATTCTTTTATATCATTTATCTGAATTGGGACGAAAAATTACCGTGTGATGTAGTATATTTAGATTTCCAAAAGGCTTTCGCTAAAGTACGTCACAAGAGACTTTTACATATACTCAAAGCACACGGAATCAGTGAAGAACTGTGTACATGGATCAGAGACTGGTTTACCGGAAGAAAGCACCCACTGTAGCATTAAACCTCAGATTGGCTAGACGTAACGAGTGGTGTGCCACAGGGGTCGGTCCTAGGACCAATTCTTTTCATGAAATACATATGAATATGATATACATATCTATGATCCTAGTTTTGCTCACAATACTCAACTAGGAAGGAGAGCTGTAAACAGCTGCGAAATGATTCAGAGGTCTTAACTTACTAGCAGAGTGGTCAGGCAGATGACAAATGAAGTTTGATGTAGGCAAGTGTAAAGTTATACACTATGGAGAGAAAACACTCGTTACGACTACAAACTATTCGGAAACTCTCTAACTAAAGTAAATGAAGGAAAGGACCTTGGAGTTGTTATTAGTAACAATTTGAAATACATTAAACAGTGTCAAGCAGCAAGTAGAATAGGCAACAAATGTTAGGTTTCATAGCCAGGAACATAGATTACAAGACACCATAAATAATTCTCACATTCTAGTTAGACCACACCTTGAATATGCAGTCCAGTATTGGTCCCCAAACTACAAAGACGAAGAAAAATAAGAGCAAGTGCAAAGACGCGCAACAAAATTGATCCAATCCCTTAGAAGTCTGGCATATGAAGAGAGGCTAAAACGATTGGATCTCTTCTACCTTAAAAGAAACGTAGACTTCGCAGCGACTTAATCCAAGTGTTCAAAATTCCGAACAAGTTCGATTAAGTAAATCACGAACATCTTTTCGAAGTAGAAGAAAATGTGGTTACCAGAACAAATGAAATAAAACTCAAAGCTAAAAGATGCCGACATGGGGAAAAACTTCTTTTCCTATTGGTGTGGCTGAGCACTGGAATAAGTTATTGTCAGACGTAATAAATGCCAAGACTATAAATACCTTCAAAAGTCGTTTAGATAAATATTTCATAAATTCAGAGATACGCTGAGGAAAACCCCAGAAATAAACTTTATAAGCGACAGCGTTAGCGGGGACACTTAGAGACTAATGTGCAGCAGCGGGGAGTTGATGATAGCTTAAAAAACTTCTGAGCGGAATTACATTTTCTTGTCAAGTTAAAATCCTGTTTTTTTTTTTCACCAGACAACCCAGTCGTGGGCCAATCAGGCTTACTGTTGTCAGTCTTTGTCATGTAAACTCAAGTAAACACATGGTCCAACAAAATGTACGTATGTCTGGTGCTCATGGTACAACATCCTGTACCTGTATTTGATGAACACGGTACACCACCCTGTACCTGTGTCTGATGCATAAGGTACACCAGCCTCTACCTGTGCCTGTTGAACTCGATACACCACTCTGTAGCTGTCTCCGCTGCAAAATGAACGCCACAGTGTCTGTTGCACAGATCAATATTGATAGTGTCATTAAGACAACAGAACACATTCATCAGCGTATTACAGCCAGTGTATCACATGACGCTCCATATCATCACCCAAGACCCATAACAATCAGCAAGGTTAGCCGCTCCACGCCAGCCAGGATGGTTACTAGATCAAGAGAAATCGGTTGGGTCAATAATAAAGATATACAACACAACACACTTACGGTGTTCCACAGACGACAAATGTATCCTTGAAGGAACAAGTGTAAGTTGAGGCTCACGTTGGCAAGAGATACGGAATCGGTGTGTTGTTTGGGGATATACTGTGGCCTTCCTCCCGTTGGTGCACTCCAGGCGGCCCTGCACCACTCAGGCTGCCCTCGTTCTGTGGCCCTCCTCCTATTGGTGCCACCCAGGCTACCCTCATCCTGTGGCCCACTTCCTGTTCGTGCACTTCAGGCGGACGTGCTCCGACCAGGCTGCCCTCACTCTGTGGCCCTCCTCCTGTTGGTGCACTCCAGGCGACTCTGCGCCACCCTGGCTACCCTCACTCTATTAGTTCTCTAACTCTGACCTCACGCGATGGTCTGTCTGTCAAGGACCGCTGCTCGCCGCACGCCACTCCTCAGTCACCCTCGCGCGTTTTCCTGGTTGGCCGCGGGCGCGTCTACCTGCTGCTGATGTACGTATGTGGTGAATTTCCACCGAACCTACATACCTAGTGCATCCATTTATCGGTGAAGCAACTGGCGCGTCTACCCTGTGGTAATGTAGCTGCGCCTGCGTACTTGTTGACAGCTGGTAAGTTCCGTTAACTTTCGTTAAGACAGTTATCTCCCCATGACTGTTAACGAGTGGCAAGTGGGCGATGGGTACATCATACCCATGGTGCTGTAGCTGCGTCTCACAATAGTTAGCGACTGATACAGCAACTGTGCGTTGCCTGGGTGTTGAGGGCTCAGCTGTGCTCCTGGTGGGGAAGCTGTCGGGTAGTATGTTGTCTGGTGGTGTTGAGAGGACAGCTGGAGCCTCCTGCTGGTGGTGGAAGGTGTTGTACAGGTGGAAGATGTACTTAGTGATGAGGCAGCAAGTACACCAACATGGTGGCGGGACAGCCTGCTGAGAAACAGAGTAGCAACCTGGGTGTCCATATGTCCTGGTGTTATAACTCAGGTATACTGGATGTCCATATGTCCTGGTGGTTATAACACAGGTAATACTGGTGTCCATATGTCCTGGTGGTTATAACTCAGGTAATACTTACCATCCATATGTCCTGGTTGGTTATAACTCAGGTAATACTTACCATCCATATGTCCTGGTGGTTATAACTCAGGTAATACTGGGTGTCCATATGTCCTGGTGTTATAACTCAGGTATACTGGATGTCCATATGTCCTGTGTTATAACTCAGGTAATATGGATGTCCATATGTCCTGGTGGTTATACTCAGGTAATACTGGGTGTCCATATGTCCTGTGTTATAACTCAGGTATACTGGGTGTCCATATGTCCTGTGGTTATAACTCAGTAATACTTGCCATCCATATGTCCTGGTGGTTATAACTCAGGTAATTACTGGATGTCCATATGTCTGGTGGTTATAACTCAGGTAATACTGATGTCCATATGTCCTGGTGGATATAACTCAGGTAATATGGATGTCCATATGTCCTGTGTTATAACTCAGGTATACTGGGTGTCCATATGTCTGGTGGTTATAACTCAGGTAATATGGGTGTCCATATGTCCTGTGTTATAACTCAGGTAATACTGATGTCCATATGTCCTGGTGGTTATAATCAGGTAATATGGATGTCCATATGTCCTGGTTGGTTATAACTCAGGTAATATGGGTGTCCATATGTCTGGTGGTTATAACTCAGGTAATTACTGGATGTCCATATGTCATGGTGGTTATAACTCAGGTAATATGGATGTCCATATGTCTGGTGGTTATAACTCAGGTAATATGGATGTCCATATGTCCTGGTTGGTTATAACTCAGGTATACTGGGTGTCCATATGTCTGGTGGTTATAACTCAGGTAATTACTGGATGTCCATATGTCTGGTGGTTATAACACAGGTAATACTGGTGTCCATATGTCCTGTGTTATAACTCAGGTAATATGGGTGTCCATATGTCTGGTGGTTATAACTCAGGTAATACTGGTGTCCATATGTCCTGGTGGTTATAATCAGGTAATATGGATGTCCATATGTCCTGGTGTTATAACTCAGGTAATACTGATGTCCATATGTCCTGGTGGTTATTAACTCAGGTAATACTGATGTCCATATGTCCTGTGTTATAACTCAGGTATACTGGATGTCCATATGTCTGGTGGTTATAACTCAGTAATACTTGCCATCCATATGTCCTGGTGTTATAACTCAGGTAATACTGATGTCCATATGTCCTGGTGTTATAACTCAGGTATACTGGATGTCCATATGTCTGGTGGTTATAACTCAGGTAATACTGATGTCCATATGTCCTGTGGTTATAACTCAGGTTAATACTGGGTGTCCATATGTCCTGGTGGTTATTAACTCAGGTAATACTGATGTCCATATGTCCTGTGTTATAACTCAGGTAATACTGATGTCCATATGTCCTGGTGTTATAACTCAGGTAATACTGGTGTCCATATGTCCTGGTGTTATAACTCAGGTAATTACTGGATGTCCATATATCCTGGTGGTTATAACTCAGGTAATACTTGCCATCCATATGTCCTGGTGGTTATAACTCAGGTAATACTTGCCATCCATATGTCCTGGTGGTTATAACTCAGGTAATACTTGCCATCCATATGTCCTGGTGGTTATAACTCAGGTAATACTTGCCATCCATATGTCCTGGTGGTTATAACTCAGGTAATACTTACCATCCATATGTCCTGGTGGTTATAACTCAGGTAATACTTGCCATCCATATGTCCTGGTGGTTATAACTCAGGTAATACTTGCCATCCATATGTCCTGGTGGTTATAACTCAGGTAATACTTGCCATCCATATGTCCTGGTGGTTATAACTCAGGTAATACTTGCCATCCATATGTCCTGGTGGTTATAACTCAGGTAATACTTGCTGTCCATATGTCCTGGTGGTTATAACTCAGGTAATACTGGATGTCCATATGTCCTGGTGGTTATAACTCAGGTAATACTGGATGTCCATATGTCCTGGTGGTTATAACTCAGGTAATACTTGCCATCCATATGTCCTGGTGGTTATAACTCAGGTAATACTGGATGTCCATATGTCCTGGTGGTTATAACTCAGGTAATACTGGTGTCCCATATGTCCTGGTGGTTATAACTCAGGTAATACTGGATGTCCATATGTCCTGGTGGTTATAACTCAGGTAATACTGGATGTCCATATGTCCTGGTGGTTATAACTCAGGTAATACTGGATGTCCATATGTCCTGGTGGTTATAACTCAGGTAATACTTGCCACCCATATGTCCTGGTGGTTATAACTCAGGTAATACTGGATGTCCATATGTCCTGGTGGTTATAACTCAGGTAATACTGGATGTCCATATGTCCTGGTGGTTATAACTCAGGTAATACTGGGTGTCCATATGTCCTGGTGGTTATAACTCAGGTAATACTGGTGTCCATATGTCCTGGTGGTTATAACTCAGGTAATACTGGGTGTCCATATGTCCTGGTGGTTATAACTCAGGTAATACTGGGTGTCCATATGTCCTGGTGGTTATAACTCAGGTAATACTGGGTGTCCATATGTCCTGGTGGTTATAACTCAGGTAATACTGGGTGTCCATATGTCCTGGTGGTTATAACTCAGGTAATACTGGGTGTCCATATGTCCTGGTGGTTATAACTCAGGTAATACTGGGTGTCCATATGTCCTGGTGGTTATAACTCAGGTAATACTGGGTGTCCATATGTCCTGGTGGTTATAACTCAGGTAATACTGGATGTCCATATGTCCTGGTGGTTATAACTCAGGTAATACTGGGTGTCCATATGTCCTGGTGGTTATAACTCAGGTAATACTGGGTGTCCATATGTCCTGGTGGTTATAACTCAGGTAATACTGGGTGTCCATATGTCCTGGTGGTTATAACTCAGGTAATACTGGCTGTCCATATGTCCTGGTGGTTATAACTCAGGTAATACTGGGTGTCCATATGTCCTGGTGGTTATAACTCAGGTAATACTGGGTGTCCATATGTCCTGGTGGTTATAACTCAGGTAATACTGGGTGTCCATATGTCCTGGTGGTTATAACTCAGGTAATACTGGGTGTCCATATGTCCTGGTGGTTATAACTCAGGTAATACTGGGTGTCCATATGTCCTGGTGGTTATAACTCAGGTAATACTGGGTGTCCATATGTCCTGGTGGTTATAACACAGGTAATACTTGCCACCCATATGTCCTGGTGGTTATAACTCAGGTAATACTGGGTGTCCATATGTCCTGGTGGTTATAACACAGGTAATACTTGCCACCCATATGTCCTGGTGGTTATAACTCAGGTAATACTGGGTGTCCATATGTCCTGGTGGTTATAACACAGGTAATACTTGCCACACATATGTCCTGGTGGTTATAACTCAGGTAATACTGGATGTCCATATGTCCTGGTGGTTATAACTCAGGTAATACTGGGTGTCCATATGTCCTGGTGGTTATAACTCAGGTAATACTGGGTGTCCATATGTCCTGGTGGTTATAACTCAGGTAATACTGGATGTCCATATGTCCTGGTGGTTATAACTCAGGTAATACTGGATGTCCATATGTCCTGGTGGTTATAACTCAGGTAATACTGGATGTCCATATGTCCTGGTGGTTATAACTCAGGTAATACTGGATGTCCATATGTCCTGGTGGTTATAACTCAGGTAATACTGGGTGTCCATATGTCCTGGTGGTTATAACTCAGGTAATACTGGATGTCCATATGTCCTGGTGGTTATAACTCAGGTAATACTGGGTGTCCATATGTCCTGGTGGTTATAACTCAGGTAATACTGGATGTCCATATGTCCTGGTGGTTATAACTCAGGTAATACTGGATGTCCATATGTCCTGGTGGTTATAACTCAGGTAATACTGGATGTCCATATGTCCAGGGGATACGAAAAAGGTAATACTGCCTGTCCAACAGTCCTGGGATTAGATCACATACAATACTGGCTCTCCGTGTGTTCTGGGGGTAAGAATACAGATGATACTGATATTACATATGTCAAGCAGTTACAAATACAGACAACCATGGATAACCACGAAGCTAAGACGCCATTTGGTAAACAAGTTTACCAAAAGGCGTCCTAGCTTCGTCTCTTCGATGTATATCAACTGTTATATTTCTCTCTTGTGTCTCCCCTGATGATGAGATTATTACACGAAAATGCACTTGCGAAATTTTAGTGCTTCATTTTCCCCGTGGACTCATAGGAATATCTTGATCGCGCGCAAAATTGTGATCCTTTCCAATATATATATTTTTTTTTTTTTTTTTTTTTTGTTTTTTTTTTATACTTTGTCGCTGTCTCCCGCGTTTGCGAGGTAGCGCAAGGAAACAGACGAAAGAAATGGCCCCCCCCCCATACACATGTACATACACACGTCCACACACGCAAATATACATACCTACACAGCTTTCCATGGTTTACCCCAGACGCTTCACATGCCTTGATTCACTCCACTGACAGCACGTCAACCCCTGTATACCACATCGCTCCAATTCACTCTATTCCTTGCCCTCCTTACACCCTCCTGCATGTTCAGGCCCCGATCACACAAAATCTTTTTCACTCCATCTTTCCACCTCCAATTTGGTCTCCCTCTTCTCCTCGTTCCCTCCACCTCCGACACATATATCCTCTTGGTCAATCTTTCCTCACTCACTCTCTCCATGTGCCCAAACCATTTCAAAACACCCTCTTCTGCTCTCTCAACCACGCTCTTTTTATTTCCACACATCTCTCTTACCCTTACGTTACTTACTCGATCAAAACACCTCACACCACACATTGTCCTCAAACATCTCATTTCCAGCACATCCATCCTCCTGCGCACAACTCTATCCATAGCCCACGCCTCGCAACCATACAACATTGTTGGAACCACTATTCCTTCAAACATACCCATTTTTGCTTTCCGAGATAATGTTCTCGACTTCCACACATTTTTCAAGGCTCCCAAAATTTTCGCCCCCTCCCCCACCCTATGATCCACTTCCGCTTCCATGGTTCCATCCGCTGACAGATCCACTCCCAGATATCTAAAACACTTCACTTCCTCCAGTTTTTCTCCATTCAAACTCACCTCCCAATTGACTTGACCCTCAACCCTACTGTACCTAATAACCTTGCTCTTATTTACATTTACTCTTAACTTTCTTCTTCCACACACTTTACCAAACTCAGTCACCAGCTTCTGCAGTTTCTCACATGAATCAGCCACCAGCGCTGTATCATCAGCGAACAACAACTGACTCACTTCCCAAGCTCTCTCATCCCCAACAGACTTCATACTTGCCCCTCTTTCCAGGACTCTTGCATTTACCTCCCTAACAACCCCATCCATAAACAAATTAAACAACCATGGAGACATCACACACCCCTGCCGCAAACCTACATTCACTGAGAACCAATCACTTTCCTCTCTTCCTACACGTACACATGCCTTACATCCTCGATAAAAACTTTTCACTGCTTCTAACAACTTTCCTCCTACACCATATATTCTTAATACCTTCCACAGAGCATCTCTATCAACTCTATCATATGCCTTCTCCAGATCCATAAATGCTACATACAAATCCATTTGCTTTTCTAAGTATTTCTCACATACATTCTTCAAAGCAAACACCTGATCCACACATCCTCTACCACTTCTGAAACCGCACTGCTCTTCCCCAATCTGATGCTCTGTACATGCCTTCACCCTCTCAATCAATACCCTCCCATATAATTTACCAGGAATACTCAACAAACTTATACCTCTGTAATTTGAGCACTCACTCTTATCCCCTTTGCCTTTGTATATATATATATATATATATATATATATATATATATATATATATATATATATATATACCTCCCTCCCTCATACTATTCGCCATTTCCCGCATTAGCGAGGTAGCGTTAAGAACAGACGGCGGGGCCTTTGAGGGAATATACTTACATGGCCCCCTTCTCTGTTCCTTCTTTTGGAAAAAAAAAAAGAAATATATATATATATATATATATATATATATATATATATATATATGTATCTATATATATATATATATATATATATGTATATATATATATATATATATATATATATATATATATATATATATATATATATATATATATATATATATATATATATAACTCGCAAACGCGGGAGACAGCGAAAAAAAAAAAAATATATATATATATATATATATATATGTATATATATATATATATATATATATATATATATATATATATATATATATATATATATATATATGTATATATATATATATATATATATATATATATATATATATATATATATATATATATATATATATATATATATATATATATATATATATATATATGGAGGTAAATAAAGTGCGTAAGACAAGGGAGCAAATGCGAACTTCAGTGAAGGGCGCAAATGGGGAGGTGATAACAAGTAGTGGTGATGTGAGAAGGAGATGGAGTGAGTATTTTGAAGGTTTGTTGAATGTGTTTGATGATAGAGTGGCAGATATAGGGTGTTTTGGTCGAGGTGGTGTGCAAAGTGAGAGGGTTAGGGAAAATGATTTGGTAAACAGAGGAGAGGTAGTGAAAGCTTTGCGGAAGATGAAAGCCGGCAAGGCAGCAGGTTTGGATGGTATTGCAGTGGAATTTATTAAAAAAGGGGGTGACTGTATTGTTGACTGGTTGGTAAAGTTATTTAATGTATGTATGACTCATGGTGAGGTGCCTGAGGATTGGCGGAATGCGTGCATAGTGCCATTGTACAAAGGCAAAGGGGATAAGAGTGAGTGCTCAAATTACAGAGGTATAAGTTTGTTGAGTATTCCTGGTAAATTATATGGGAGGGTATTGATTGAGAGGGTGAAGGCATGTACAGAGCATCAGATTGGGGAAGAGCAGTGTGGTTTCAGAAGTGGTAGAGGATGTGTGGATCAGGTGTTTGCTTTGAGGAATGTATGTGAGAAATACTTAGAAAAGCAAATGGATTTGTATGTAGCATTTATGGATCTGGAGAAGGCATATGATAGAGTTGATAGAGATGCTCTGTGGAAGGTATTAAGAATATATGGTGTGGGAGGCAAGTTGTTAGAAGCAGTGAAAAGTTTTTATCGAGGATGTAAGGCATGTGTACGTGTAGGAAGAGAGGAAAGTGATTGGTTCTCAGTGAATGTAGGTTTGCGGCAGGGGTGTGTGATGTCTCCATGGTTGTTTAATTTGTTTATGGATGGGGTTGTTAGGGAGGTAAATGCAAGAGTTTTGGAAAGAGGGGCAAGTATGAAGTCTGTTGAGGATGAGAGAGCTTGGGAAGTGAGTCAGTTGTTGTTCGCTGATGATACAGCGCTGGTGGCTGATTCATGTGAGAAACTGCAGAAGCTGGTGACTGAGTTTGGTAAAGTGTGTGGAAGAAGAAAGTTAAGAGTAAATGTGAATAAGAGCAAGGTTATTAGGTACAGTAGGGTTGAGGGTCAAGTCAATTGGGAGGTGAGTTTGAATGGAGAAAAACTGGAGGAAGTGAAGTGTTTTAGATATCTGGGAGTGGATCTGGCAGCGGATGGAACCATGGAAGCGGAAGTGGATCATAGGGTGGGGGAGGGGGCGAAAATTCTGGGGGCCTTGAAGAATGTGTGGAAGTCGAGAACATTATCTCGGAAAGCAAAAATGGGTATGTTTGAAGGAACAGTGGTTCCAACAATGTTGTATGGTTGCGAGGCGTGGGCTATGGATAGAGTTGTGCGCAGGAGGATGGATGTGCTGGAAATGAGATGTTTGAGGACAATGTGTGGTGTGAAGTGGTTTGATCGAGTGAGTAACGTAAGGGTAAGAGAGATGTGTGGAAATAAAAAGAGCGTGGTTGAGAGAGCAGAAGAGGGTGTTTTGAAGTGGTTTGGGCACATGGAGAGAATGAGTGAGGAAAGATTGACCAAGAGGATGTATGTGTCGGAGGTGGAGGGAACGAGGAGAAGAGGGAGACCAAATTGGAGGTGGAAAGATGGAGTGAAAAAGATTTTGTGTGATCGGGGCCTGAACATGCAGGAGGGTGAAAGGAGGGCAAGGAATAGAGTGAATTGGAGCGATGTGGTATACCGGGGTTGACGTGCTGTCAGTGGATTGAACCAGGGCATGTGAAGCGTCTAAGGTAAACCATGGAAAGTTGTGTGGGGCTTGGATGTTAAAAGGGAGCTGTGGTTTCGGTGCATTATTACATGACAGCTAGAGACTGAGTGTGAACGAATGGGGCCTTTGGTGTCTTTTCCTAGCGCTACCTCGCACACATGAGGGGGGAAGGGGTTGTTATTCCATGTGTGGCGGGGTGGCGATGTTAACAAACAAAGGCAGACAGTATGAATTATGTACATGTATATATATGTCTATGTCTGTGTGTGTATATATATATGTGTGTACATTGAGATGTATAGGTATGTATATTTGCGTGTGTGGACGTGTATGTATATACATGTGTATGTGGGCGGGTTGGGCCATTCTTTCATCTGTTTCCTTGAGATACCTTGCAAAAGCGAGAGATAGCGACAAAGCAAAATAAAAAAGAATATATATATATATATATATATATATATATATATATATATATATATATATATATATATATATATATATATATATATATATATATTTTTTTTTTTTTTTTTTTTTTTGCTTTGTCGCTGTCTCCCGCGTTTGCGAGGTAGCGCAAGGAAACAGACGAAAGAAATGGCCCAACCCACCCCATACACATGTATATACATACGTCCACACACGCAAATATACATACCTACACAGCTTTCCATGGTTTACCCCAGACGCTTCACATGCCTTGATTCAATCCACTGACAGCAGGTCAACCCCGGTATACAAAATCGCTCCAATTCACTTTATTCCTTGCCCTCCTTTCACCCTCCTACATGTTCAGGCCCCGATCACACAAAATCTTTTTCAATCCAACTTTCCACCTCCAATTTGGTCTCCCTCTTCTCCTCGTTCCCTCCACCTCCGACACATATATCCTCTTGGTCAATCTTTCCTCACTCATTCTCTCCATGTGCCCGAACCATTTCAAAACACCCTCTTCTGCTCTCTCAACCACGCTCTTTTTATTTCCACACATCTCTCTTACCCTTACGTTACTTACTCGATCAAACCACCTCACACCACACATTGTCTTCAAACATCTCATTTCCAGCACATCTTCCTCCTGCGCACAACTCTATCCATAGCCCACGCCTCGCAACCATACAACATTGTTGGAACCACTGTTCCTTCAAACATACCCATTTTTGTTTTCCGAGATAATGTTCTCGACTTCCACACATTCTTCAAGGCTCCCAAAATTTTCGCCCCCTCCCCCACGCTATGATCCACTTCCGCTTCCATGGATCCATCCGCTTCCAGATCCACTCCCAGATATCTAAAACACTTCACTTCCTCCAGTTTTTCTCCATTCAAACTCACCTCCCAATTGACTTGACCCTCAACCCTACTGTACCTAATAACCTTGCTCTTATTCACATTTACTCTTAACTTTCTTCTTTCACACACTTTACCAAACTCAGTCACCTGCTTCTGCAGTTTCTCACATGAATCAGCCACCAGCGCTGTATCATCAGCGAAAAACAACTATATATATATATATATATATATATATATATATATATATATATATATATATATATATATATATATATATTATTTATTTTTTATTTATTATACTTTGTCGCTGTCTCACGCGTTTGCGAGGTAGCGCAAGGAAACAGACGAAAGAAATGGCCCAACCCACTCCCATACACATGTATATACATACGTCCACACACGCAAATATACATACCTACACAGCTTTCCATGGTTTACCCCAGACGCTTCACATGCCTTGATTCAATCCACTGACAGCACGTCAACCCCGGTATACCACATCGCTCCAATTCACTCTATTCCTTGCCCTCCTTTCACCCTCCTGCATGTTCAGGCCCCGATCACACAATATCTTTTTCACTCCATCTTTCCACCTCCAATTTGGTCTCCCTCTTCTCCTCGTTCCCTCCACCTCCGACACATATATCCTCTTGGTCAATCTTTCCTCACTCATTCTCTCCATGTGTCCAAACCACTTCAAAACACCCTCTTCTGCTCTCTCAACCATGCTCTTTTTATTTCCACACATCTCTCTTACCCTTACGTTACTCACTCGATCAAACCACCTCACACCACACATTGTCCTCAAACATCTCATTTCCAGCACCTCCATCCTCCTGCGCACAACTCTATCCATAGCCCACGCCTCGCAACCATACAACATTGTTGTAACCAATATTCCTTCAAACATACCCATTTTTGCTTTCCGAGATAATGTTCTCGACTTCCACACATTCTTCAAGGCCCCCAGAATTTTCGCCCCCTCCCCCACACTATGATCCACTTCCGCTTCCATGGTTCCATCCGCTGCCAGATCCACTCCCAGATATCTAAAGCACCTCACTTCCTCCAGTTTTTCTCCATTCAAACTCACCTCCCAACCGACTTGACCCTCAACCCTACTGTACCTAATAACCTTGCTCTTATTCACATTTACTCTTAACTTTCTTCTTCCACACACTTTACCAAACTCAGTCACCAGCTTCTGCAGTTTCTCACATGAATCAGCCACCAGCGCTGTATCATCAGCGAACAACAACTGACTCACTTCCCAAGCTCTCTCATCCCCAACAGACTTCATACTTGCCCCTCTTTCCAAAACTCTTGCATTCACCTCTCTAACAACCCCATCCATAAACAAATTAAACAACCATGGAGACATCACACACCCCTGCCGCAAACATACATTCACTGAGAACCAATCACTTTCCTCTCTTCCTACACGTACACATGCCTTACATCCTCGATAAAAACTTTTCACTGCTTCTAACAACTTTCCTCCCACACCATATATTCTTAATACCTTCCACAGAGCATCTCTATCAACTCTATCATATGCCTTCTCCAGATCCATAAATGCTACATACAAATCCATTTGCATTTCTAAGTATTTCTCATATACATTCTTCAAAGCAAACACCTGATCCACACATCCTCTACCACTTCTGAAACCACAATGCTCTTCCCCAATCTGATGCTCTGTACATGCCTTCACCCTCTCAATCAATACCCTCCCATATAATTTACCAGGAATACTCAACAAACTTATACCTCTGTAATTTGAGCACTCACTCTTATCCCCTTTGCCTTTGTACAATGGCACTATGCACGCATTCCGCCAATCCTCAGGCACCTCACCATGAGTCATACATACATTAAATAACCTTACCAACCAGTCAACAATACACTCACCCCCATTTTTAATAAATTCCACTGCAATACCAACCAAACCTGCTGCCTTGCCGGCTTTCATCTTCCGCAAAGCTTTCACTACCTCTTCTCTGTTTACCAAATCATTTTCCCTAACCCTCTCACTTTGCACACCACCTCGACCAAAACACCCTATATCTGCCACTCTATCATCAAACACATTCAACAAACCTTCAAAATACTCACTCCATCTCCTTCTCACATCACCACTGCTTGTTATCACCTCCCCATTTGCGCCCTTCACTGAAGTTCCCATTTGCTCCCTTGTCTTACGCACTTTATTTACCTCCTTCCAGAACATCTTTTTATTCTCCCTAAAATTTAATGATGCTCTCTCACCCCAGCTCTCATTTGCCCTTTTTTTCACCTCTTGCACCTTTTTCTTGACCTCCTGTCTCTTTCTTTTATACATCTCCCACTCAATTGCATTTTTTCCCTGCAAAAATCGTCCAAATGCCTCTCTCTTCTCTTTCACTAATACTCTTACTTCTTCATCCCACCACTCACTACCCTTTCTAATCAACCCACCTCCCACTCTTCTCATGCCACAAGCATCTTTTGCGCAATCCATAACTGATTCCCTAAATACATCCCATTCCTCCCCCACTCCCCTTACTTCCATTGTTCTCACCTTTTTCCATTCTGTACTCAGTCTCTCCTGGTACTTCTTCAAACAGGTCTCCTTCCCAAGCTCACTTACTCTCACCACCCTCTTCACCCCAACATTCACTCTTCTTTTCTGAAAACCCATACAAATCTTCACCTTAGCCTCCACAAGATAATGATCAGACATCCCTCCAGTTGCACCTCTCATCACATTAACATCCAAAAGTCTCTCTTTCGCGCGCCTGTCAATTAACACGTAATCCAATAACGCTCTCTGGCCATCTCTCCTACTTACATAAGTATACTTATGTATATCTCGCTTTTTAAACCAGGTATTCCCAATCATCAGTCTTTTTTCAGCACATAAATCTACAAGCTCTTCACCATTTCCATTTACAACACTGAACACCCATGTATACCAATTATTCCCTCAACTGCCACATTACTCACCTTTGCATTCAAATCACCCATCACTATAACCCGGTCTCGTGCATCAAAACCAACAACACACTCATTCAGCTGCTCCCAAAACACTTGCCTCTCTTGATCTTTCTTCTCATGCCCAGGTGCATATGCACCAATAATCACCCACCTCTCTCCATCAACTTTCAGTTTTACCCATATTAATCGAGAATTTGCTTTCTTACACTCTATCACATACTCCCACAACTCCTGTTTCAGGAGTATTGCTACTCCTTCCCTTGCTCTTGTCCTCTCACTAACCCCTGACTTTACTCCCCAGACATTCCCAAACCACTCTTCCCCTTTACCCTTGAGCTTCGTTTCACTCAGAGCCAAAACATCCAGGTTCCTTTCCTCAAACATACTACCTATCTCTTCTTTTTTCACATCTTGGTTACATCCACACATATATACATATATATATATATATATATATATATATATATATATATATATATATATATATATATATATATATATATATATATATATATATATATATATATATATATATATATATATGTATATATATATATCTGTTTCTAAAATGGGAAACAGATATATATATATATATATATATATATATATATATATATATATATATATATATATATATATATATATATATATATATATATATATATATATATATATATATATATATATATATATATATATATATATATATACATATATATATATATACATATATATATATATATACATATATATATATATATATATATATATATATATATATATATATATATATATATATATATATATAAATATAAATGATTTGTTAAACAAAGAAGAGGTAGTTAAAGCATTGCGGAAAATGAAAGCCCGCAAGGCAGCGGGTTTGGATATTATTGCGGTGGAATTTATCAAAGAAGGGGGTGACTGTATTGTTGACTGATTAGTAAGGTTATCTAATGTATGTATGATTCATGGAGAGGTGTCTGAGGATTAGCGGAATGCTTGCATAGTGCTATTGTACAAAGGCAAAGGTAATAAGAGTGAGTGCTCAAATTACAGAGGTATAAGATTGTTGAGTATTCCTGGTAAATCATATGGGAGGGTATTGATTAAGAGGGTGAAGATTGGAGGAGCGCAGTGTGGTTTCAGAAGTGATAGAGGATGTGTGGATCAGGTGTTTGCCTTGAAGAATTTATGTGAGAAATACTTAGAAAAACAAATGGATTTGTATGTAGCATTTATGGATCTAGAGAAGGCATATGATAGAGTTGATAGGGATGCTCCGTGGAAGGTATTAATAATATATTATGTGGGATGCAAGTTGTTAGAAGGAGTGAAAAGTTTTTATCGAGGATGTAAGGCATGTATACGTGAAGGATGAGAGGAAAGTGATTGGTTCTCAGTGAATGTAGGTTTGCGGCAGGTGTTTGTGATGTCTCTATGGTTGTTTAATTTCTTTATGAATGGGGTTGTTAGGGAGGTGAATGCAAGTGTTTTGGAAAGAGGGGCAAGTATGCAGTCTGTTCTGGACGAGAGAGCTTGGGAAGTGAGTCAGTTGTTGTTCGCCGATGGTACAGCGCTGGAGGCTGATTAAGGTGAGAAACTGCAGAAGCTGGTGACTGAGTTTGGTAAAGTGTGTGTAAGAAGAGAGTTGAGAGTAAATGTGAATAAGAGCAAGATTATTAGGTACAGTAGGCTGGAGGGTCAAGTCAATTGGGAGGTAAGTTTGAATGGAGAAAAACTGGAGGAAGTAAATTGTTTTAGATATCTGGGAGTGGATCTACCAGCGGATGGAACCATGGAAGCGGAAGTGGATCATAGGGTGGGGGGGTTGGAGAAAATCCTGGGAGCCTTGAAGAATGTGTGGAAGTCGAGAACATTATCTCGGAAAGCAAAAATGGGTATGTTTGAAGGAACAGTGGTTCCAACAATGTTGTATGGTTGCGAGGCGTTGGCTATGGATAGATTTTTCCGCAGGAAGGTGGATGTGCTGGAAATGAGATATCTGAGGACGATATGTGGTGTGAGGTGGTTTGATCGAGTAAGTAATGTAAGTAATTGTCCTCATACATCTCATTTCCAGCACATCCATCCTCGTGCACACAACTCTATCCATAGCCCACGCCTCGCAACCATACAATATTGTTGGAACGACTATTCCTTCAAATATACCCATTTTTGCTTTCCGAGATAATGTTCTCGACTTCCACACATTCTTCAAGGCTCCCAGGATTTTCTCCAACCCCCCCACCCTATGATCCACTTCCGCTTCCATGGTTCCATCCGCTGGTAGATCCACTCCCAGATATCTAAAACAATTTACTTCCTCCAGTTTTTCTCCATTCAAACTTACCTCCCAATTGACTTGACCCTCAACCCTACTGTACCTAATTACCGTGCTCTTATTCACATTTACTCTTAACTTTCTTCTTTCACACACTTTACCAAACTCATTCACCAGCTTCTGCAGTTTCTCACATGAATCACCCACCAGCGCTGTATCATCAGCGAACAACAACTGACTCACTTCCCAAGCTCTCTCATCCCCAGCAGCCTTCATACTTGCCCCATCTTTCCAAAACTCTTGCATTCACCTCCCTAACAACCCCATCCATAAACAAATTAAACAACCATGGAGACATCACACACCCCTGCCGCAAACCTACATTCACTGAGAACCAATCACTTTCCTCTCTTCCTACACGTACACATGCCTTACATCCTCGATAAAAACTTTTCACTGCTTCTAACAACTTGCCTCCCACACCATATATTCTTAATACCTTCCACAGAGCATCTCTATCAACTCTATCATATGCCTTCTCCAGATCCATAAATGCTACATACAAATCCATTTGCTTTTCTAAGTATTTCTCAAATACATTCTTCAAAGCAAACACCTGATCCACACATCCTCTACCACTTCTGAAAACACAATGCTCTTCCCCAATCTGATGCTCTGTACATGCCTTCACCCTCTCAATCAATACCCTCCCATATAATTTACCAGGAATACTCAACAAACTTATACCTCTGTAATTTGAGCAATCACTCTCATCCCCTTTGCCTTTGTACAATGGCACTATGCACGCATTCCACCAATCCTCAGGCACCTCACCATGAGTCAGACATACATTAAATAACCTTACCAACCAGTCAATAATACAGTCACCCTCTTTTTAATAAATTCCACTGCAATACCATCCAAACCTGCTGCCTTGCCGGCTTTCATCTTCCGCAAAGCTTTTACTACCTCTTCTCTGTTTACCAAATCATTTTCCCTAACCCTCTCACTTTGCACACCACCTCGACCAAAACACCCTATATCTGCCACTCTATCATCAAACACATTCAACAAACCTTCAAAATACTCACTCCATCTCCTTCTCACATCACCACTACTTGTTATCACCTCCCCATTTGCGCCCTTCACTGAAGTTCCCATTGCTCCCTTGTCTTACGCACTTTATTTACCTCCTTCCAGAACATCTTTTTATTCTCCCTAAAATTTAATGATACTCTCTCACCCCAACTCTCATTTGCCCTCTTTTTCACCTCTTGCACCTTTCTCTTGACCTCCTGTCTCTTTCTTTTATACATCTCCCACTCAATTGCATTTTTTCCCTGCAAAACTCGTCCAAATGCCTCTCTCTTCTCTTTCACTAATAATCTTACTTCTTCATCCCACCACTCACTACCCTTTCTAATCAACCCACCTCCCACTCTTCTCATGCCACAAGCATCTTTTGCGCAATCCATCACTGATTCCCTAAATACATCCCATTCCTCCCCCACTCCCCTTACTTCCATTGTTCTCACCTTTTTCCATTCTGTACTCAGTCTCTCCTGGTACTTCCTCACACAAGTCTCCTTCCCAAGCTCACTTACTCTCACCACCCTCTTCACCCCAACATTCACTCTTCTTTTCTGAAAACCCATACAAATCTTCACCTTAGCCTCCACAAGATAATGATCAGACATCCCTCCAGTTGCACCTCTCATCACATTAACATCCAAAAGTCTCTCTTTCGCGCGCCTGTAAATTAACACGTAATCCAATAACGCTCTCTGGCCATCTCTCCTACTTACATACGTATACATATATATATATATATATATATATATATATATATATATATATATATATATATATATATATATATATATATATATATATATATATATACATCATTTTTACTTTATTTTTCTTATTTTGCTTTGTCGCTGTCTCCCGCGTTTGCGAGGTAGCGCAAGGAAACAGACAAAAGGAATGGCCCAACCCACCCCCATACACAATGTATATATATACACGTCCACACACGCAAATATACATACCCATATATCTCAATGTACACATATATGTATACACACAGACACATACATATATACCCAAGCACACAATTCACGCTGTCTGCCTTTATTCATTCCCACCGCCACCTCGCCAAACATGGAATACCATCCCCCTCCCCCCACATGTGTGCGAGGTAGCACTAGGAAAAGACAACAAAGGCCCCATTCGTTCACACTCAGTCTCTAGCTGTCATGCAATAATGCCCGAAACAACAGCTCCCTTTGCACATCCAGGCCCAACACAACTTTTCATGGTTTACCCCAGACGCTTCACATGCCCTGATTCAATCCACTGACAGCACGTCAACCCCGGTATACCACATCGATCCAATTCACTCTATTTCTTAACCTCCTTTCACTCTCCTGCATGTTCAGGCCCCGATCACACATAATAATTTTTTACTCCATCTTTCCACCTCCAATTTGGTCTTCCACTTCTCCCAAACCATTTCAAAACACCCTCTTCTGCTCTCTCAACCATGCTCTTTTTATTTCCACACATCTCTCTTACCCTTACATTACTTACTCAATCAAACCACCTCACAACACACATTATCCTCAAACATCTCATTTCCACCACATCCACCCTCCTGCGCACAACTCTATCCATACAGCATTGTTGGAACCACGATTCCTTCAAACATACCCACTTTTGCTTTCCGAGATAATGTTCTCGACTTCCACACATTCTTCAAGGCTCCCAGGATTTTCGCTCCCTCCCCCACCCTATGATTCACTTCCGCTTCCATGGTTCCATCCGCTGCCAAATCCACACCCAGATATCTAAAACACTTTACTTCCTCCAGTTTTTCTTCATTAAAACTTACCCCCCAATTGACTTGACCCTCAACCCTACTGTACCTAATAACCTTGCTCTTATTCACAATTCCTCTTAACTTTCTTTTTTCACACACTTTACCAAACTCAGTCACCAGCTTCTGCAGTTTCTCACATGAATCACCCACCAGCGCTGTATCATCAGCGAACAATAAACAACTCACTTCCCAAGCTCTCTCATCCAGAACAGACTTCATACTTGCCCCTCTTTCCAAAACTCTTGCATTCACCTCCCTAACAACCCAATCCATAAACAAATTAAACAACCGTGGAGACATCACTCACCCCTCCGGCAAACCTACATTCACTGAGAACAAATCACTTTCCTCTCTTCCTACACGTACACTTGCCTCCCACACAATATATTCTTAATACCTTCCACAAGGCATCTCTATCAACTGTATCATATGCCTTCTCCAGATCCATAAATGCTACATATAAATCCATTTGCTTTTCTAAGTATTTCTCACATACATTCTTCAAATCAAACACCTGATCCACACATCCTCTACCACTTCTGAAAACACACTGCTCTTCCCCAATCTGATGCTCTGTACATGCCTTCACCCTCTCAATCAATACCCTCCCATACAATTTACCAGGAATACTAAACAAACTTATACCTCTGTAATTTGAGCACTCACTCTTATCCCTTTTGCCTTTGCACAATGGCACTATGCACGCATTCCGCCAATCCTCAAGCACCTCACCATGAGTCATACATACATTAAATAACCTTACCAACCAGTCAACAATACAGTCACCCCCTTTTTTAATAAATTCCACTGCAATACCATATATATATATATATATATATATATATATATATATATATATATATATATATATATATATATATATATATATATATATATGTATATAGGTTTGCGGCAGGGGTGTGTGATGTCTCCATGGTTGTTTAATTTGTTTATAGATGGGGCTGTTAGGGAGATGAATGCAAGAGTTTTGGAAAGAGGGGCAAGTATGAAGTCTGTTGGGGATGAGAGAGCTTGGGAAGTGAGTCAGTTGTTGTTCGCTGATGATACAGCGCTGGTGGCTGATTCATGTGAGAAACTGCAGAAGCTGGTGATTGAGTTTGGTAAAGTGTGTGGAAGAAGAAAGTTAAGAGTAAATGTGAATAAGAGCAAGGTTATTAGGTACAGTAGGGTTGAGGGTCAAGTCAACAGGGAGGTGAGTTTGAATGGAGAAAAACTGGAGGAAGTAAAGTGTTTTAGATATATGGGAGTGGATCTGGCAGCGGATGGAACCATGGAAGCGGAAGTGGATCATAGGGTGGGGGAGGGGGCGAAAATTCTGGGAGCCTTGAAGAATGTGTGGAAGTCGAGAACATTATCTCGGAAAGCAAAAATGGGTATGTTTGAAGGAATAGTGGTTCCAACAATGTTGTATGGTTGCGAGGCGTGGGCTATGGATAGAGTGGTGCGCAGGAGGATGGATGTGCTGGAAATGAGATGTTTGAGGACAATGTGTGGTGTGAGGTGGTTTGATCGAGTAAGTAACGTAAGGGTAAGAGAGATGTGTGGAAATAAAAAGAGCGTGGTTGAGAGAGCAGAAGAGGGTGTTTTGAAATGGTTTAGGCACATGGACAGAATGAGTGAGGAAAGGTTGACCAAGAGGATATATGTGTCGGAGGTGGAGGGAACGAGGAGAAGAGGGAGACCAAATTGGAGGTGGAAAGATGGAGTGAAAAAGATTTTGTGTGATCGGGGCCTGAACATGCAGGAGGGTGAAAGGAGGGCAAGGAATAGAGTGAATTGGAGCGATGTGGTATACCGGGGTTGACGTGCTGTCAGTGGATTGAATCAGGGCATGTGAAGCGTCTGGGGTAAACCATGGAAAGCTGTGTAGGTATGTATATTTGCGTGTGTGGACGTATGTATATACATGTGTATGGGGGTGGGTTGGGCCATTTCTTTCGTCTGTTTCCTTGCGCTACCTCGAAAACGCGGGAGACAGCGACAAAGCAAAAAAAAAAAAAAAATATATATATATATATATATATATATATATATATATATATATATATATATATATATATATATATATATATATATATATATATATATATAAGGCATGTACAGAGCATCAGATTGGGGAAGAGCAGTGTGGTTTCAGAAGTGGTAGAGGATGTGTGGATCAGGTGTTTGCTTTGAAGAATGTATGTGAGAAATACTTAGAAAAGCAAATGGATTTGTATGTAGCATTTATGGATCTGGAGAAGGCATATGATAGAGTTGATAGAGATGCTCTGTGGAAGGTATTAAGAATATATGGTGTGGGAGGCAAGTTGTTAGAAGCAGTGAAAAGTTTTTATCGAGGATGTAAGGCGTGTGTACGTGTAGGAAGAGAGGAAAGTGATTGGTTCTCAGTGAATGTAGGTTTGCGGCAGGGGTGTGTGATGTCTCCATGGTTGTTTAATTTGTTTATGGATGGGGTTGTTAGGGAGGTAAATGCAAGAGTCTTGGAAAGAGGGGCAAGTATGAAGTCTGTTGGGGATGAGAGAGCTTGGGAAGTGAGTCAGTTGTTGTTCGCTGATGATACAGCGCTGGTGGCGGATTCATGTGAGAAACTGCAGAAGCTGGTGAATGAGTTTGGTGAAGTGTGTGGAAGAAGAAAGTTAAGAGTAAATGTGAATAAGAGCAAGGTTATTAGGTACAGTAGGGTTGAGGGTCAAGTCAATTGGGAGGTGAGTTTGAATGGAGAAAAACTGGAGGAAGTGAAGTGTTTTAGATATCTGGGAGTGGATCTGTCAGCGGATGGAACCATGGAAGCGGAAGTGGATCATAGGGTGGGGGAGGGGGCGAAAATTTTGGGAGCCTTGAAAAATGTGTGGAAGTCGAGAACATTATCCCGGAAAGCAAAAATGGGTATGTTTGAAGGAATAGTAGTTCCAACAATGTTGTATGGTTGCGAGGCGTGGGCTATGGATAGAGTTGTGCGCAGGAGGATGGATGTGCTGGAAATGAGATGTTTGAGGACAATGTGTGGTGTGAGGTGGTTTGATCGAGTAAGTAACGTAAGGGTAAGAGAGATGTGTGGAAATAAAAAGAGCGTGGTTGAGAGAGCAGAAGAGGGTGTTTTGAAATGGTTTGGGCACATGGAGAGAATGAGTGAGGAAAGATTGACCAAGAGGATATATGTGTCGGAGGTGAAGGGAACGAGGAGAAGAGGGAGACCAAATTGGAGGTGGACAGATGGAGTGAAAAGGATTTTGTGTGATCGGGGCCTGAACATGCAGGAGGGTGAAAGGAGGGCAAGGAATAGAGTGAATTGGAGCGATGTGGTATACAGGGGTTGACGTGCTGTCAGTGGATTGAATCAAGGCATGTGAAGCGTCCGGGGTAAACCATGGAAAGCCGTGTAGGTATGTATATTTGCGTGTGTGGACGTGTGTATGTACATGTGTATGGGGGGGGTTGGGCCATTTCTTTCGTCTGTTTCCTTGCGCTACCTCGCAAACGCGGGAGACAGCGACAAAGTATAAAAAAAAAAAAAAAAAAAAAATATATATATATATATATATATATATATATATATATATATATATATATATATATATATATATATATATATATATATATATATATATATATATTATCCCTGGGGATAGGGGAGAAAGAATACTTCCCACGTATTCCCTGCGTGTCGTAGAAGGCGACTAAAAGGGGAGGGAGCGGGGGGCTGGAAATCCTCCCCTCTGAATTTTTTTTTAATTTTCCAAAAGAAGGAACAAAGAAGGGGGCCAGGTGAGGATATTCCCTCAATGGCCCAGTCCTCTGTTCTTAACGTTACCTCGCTAACGCGGGAAATGGCGAATAGTTTGAAAAAAAAAAAAATAAAATATATATATATATATATATATATATATATATATATATATATATATATATATATATATATATATATATATATATATATATATATATATATATGTATCTATATATATATATATTTATATATATATATATATATATATATATATATATATATATATATATATATATATATTTATATATATATATATATATATATATATATATATATATATATAAATAAATATATATATATATATATATATATATATATATATATATATATATATATATATATATATATATATATACATATATATATATTTATTTATTTATTTTGCTTTGTCGCTATCTTTTGCGTTAGCGAGGTAGCGCAAGGAAACAGACGAAAGAATGCCCCAACCCGCCCACATACACATGTATACACATACACGTCCACACACGCAAATATACATACCTATACATCTCAATGTACACATATATATACACACACACAGACATGTATATATATACATATGTACATAATTCATACTATCTGCCTTTATTTGTTCCTATCGCCACCTCGCCACACATGGAATAACAACCCCTTCCCCCCTCATGTGTGCGAGGTAGCGCTAGGAAAAGACACCAAAGGCCCCATTCGCTCACACTCAGTCTCTAGCTGTCATGTAATAAGGCACCGAAACCACAGCTCCCTTTCCACATCCCGGCCCCACACAACTTTCCATGGTTTACCCCAGATGCTTCACATGCCCTGGTTCAATCCATTGACTGCACGTCGACCCCGGTATACCACATTGTTCCAATTCACCCTATTCATTGCACGCCTTTCACTCTCCTGCATGTTCAGGCCCCGATCACTCAAAATCTTTTTCACTCCATCCTTACACCTCCAATTTCGTCTCCCACTTCTCCTCGTTCCCTCCACCTCTGACACATATATTCTCTTGGTCAATCTTTCCGCACTCATTGTCTCCATGTGACCAACCATTGCAAAACACCCTCTTCAGCTCTCTCAACCACACTCTTTTTATTTCCACACATCTCTCCTACCCTTACATTACTTACTCGATCAAACCACCTCGCACCACATATTGTCCTCAAACATCTCATTTCCAGCACATCCACCCTCCTGCGCACCACTCTATCCATAGCCCACGCCTCGCAACCATACAACATTGTTGGAACCACTATTCCTTCAGACATACCCATTTTTGCTTTCCGAGATAATGTTCTCGACTTCCAAAAATTCTTCAAGGCTCCCATATATATATATATATATATATATATATATATATATATATATATATATATATATATATATATATATATATATATTAGTATCATTTTCCTTAGTCGCTCTCTCCCGCGTTTGCGAGGTAGCGCAAGGAAACAGACGAAAGAAATAGCCCAACCAACCCCCATACACATGTATATACATACACGTCCACACACGCAAATATACATACCTATACATCTCAATGTACACATATGTATACACACACACACAGACATATACATATATACACATGCACACAATTCACACTGTCTGCATTTATTCACCCCCATCGCCACCTCGCCACACTTAGAATAATATCCCCCCCCCCACGTGTGCGAGGTAGCGCTAGGAAAAGACAACAAAGGCACCATTCGGTCACACTCAGTCTCCATCTGTCATGCAATATTGCCCGAAAACACCCACAGGCCCCACAGAACTTTCCATGATTTACCCCAGACGCTTCACATGCCCTGATTCAATCCATTCACAGGACGTCGACCCCGGTATACCACATCGATCCAATTCACTATTCCTTGCCCGCCTTTCACCCTCTGGATGTTCAGCCCCGACCACTCAAAATCGTTTTCACTCCATCTTTCCACCTCCAATTTGGTCTCCCACTTCTCCTCGTTCCCTCTACCTCCGACACATATATCCTATTTTCAATCTTTCCTCACTCATTCTCTCCATGTGCCCAAACCATTTCAAAACACCCTCTTCTGCTCCCTCAATCACGCTCTTCTTATTTCCACACATCTCTCTTACCCTTACATTACTTACTCGATCAAACCACCTCACACCACATATTATCCTCAAACATCTCATTTCCAGCACATCCACCCTCCTGCGCACTACTCTATCCATACCCCACGACTCGAAACCATACAACATTCTTCGAACCACTATTCCTTCAAACATCGCCATTTTGGCTTTTCGAGATAATTTTCTCGACTTCCACACTTTCTTCAAGGCTCCAAGGATTTTCGCCCCCTTACCCACCCTATGATTCACTTCCGCTTCATGGTTCCATCCGCTGCCAGATCCACTCCCATATATCTAAAACACTTTACTTCCTCCAGTTTTTCTCCATTCAAGCTTACCTCACAGTTGACTTGACCCTCAACCCTACTGTACCTAATAACCTTGCTCTTATTCACATTTACTCTTAACTTTCTTCTTTCACACACTTTACCAAACTCATTCACCAGCTTCTGCAGTTTCTCACATGAATCAGCCACCAGCGCTGTATCATCAGCGAACAACAACTGACTCACTTCCCAAGCTCTCTCATCCCCAACAGACTGCATACTTCCTCCTCTTTCCAAAACTCTTGCATTCACCTCCCTAACAACCCCATCCATAAACAAATTAACAACCATGGAGACATCACACACTCCCGGCCGCAAACCTACATTCACTGAGAACATATCACTTTCCTCTCTTCCTACACGTGCATATGCCTTACATCCTCGATAAAAACTTTTCACTGCTTCTAACAACTTGCCTCCAACACCATATATTCTTAGTACCTTCAACAGAGCATCTCTATCAACTCTATCATATGCCTTCTCCAGATCCATAAATGCTGCATACAAATTCATATGCTTTTCTAAGTATTTCTCACATACATTCTTCAAAGCAAACACCTGATCCACACATCCTCTACCATTTCTGAAACCACACTGCTCTTCCCCAATCTGATGCTCTGTACATGCCTTCACCCTCTCAATCAATACCCTCCCATATAATTTACCAGGAATACTCAACAAACTTATACCTCTGTAATTTGAGCACTCACACTTATCCCCTTTGCCTTTACACAATGGCACTATGCACGCATTCCGCCAATCGTCAGGCACCTCAACATGAATCATACATACATTCAATAACCTTACCAACATGTTAACAGTACAGTCACCCCCTATTTTAATAAATTCCACTGCAATACCATCCAAACCTGCTACCTTGCCGGTTTTCATCTTCCGCAAAGCTTTTACTACCTCTTCTCTGTTTACCAAATCATTTTCCCTAACCCTCTCACTTTGCACACAACCTCGACCAAAACACCATATATCTGCCACTCTATCATCAAACACATTCAACAAACCTTCAAAATACTCACTCCATCTCCTTCTTATATCACCACTACTTGTTATCACCTCCCCATTAGCCCCCTTCACTGAAGTTCCAATTTGCTCCCTTCTCTTACGCACTTTATTTACCTCCTTCCAAAACATCTTTTTATTCTCCCTAAAAGTTAATGATACTCTCTCACCCCAACTCTCATTTGCCCTCTTTTTCACCTCTTGCACCTTTCTCTTGACCTACTGTCTCTTTCTTTTATACATATCCCTCTCATTTGCAGTTTTTCCCTGCAAAAATTGTCCAAATGCCTCTCTCTTCTCTTTCACTAATAATCTTACTTCTTCATCCCACCACTCACTACCCTTTCTAATCAACCCACGTCCCACGCTTCTCATACCACAAGGATATACATATATATATATATATATATATATATATATATATATATATATATATATATATATATATATATATATATATATATATATTTTTTTTTTTTTTTTTTCTTTTTTCTTTTTTTGTCGCTGTCTCCCGTGTTTGCGAGGTAGCGCAAGGAAACAGACGAAAGAAATGGCCCAACCCACCCCCATACACATGCCTTGATTCAATCCACTGACAGCACGACAACCCCGGTATACCACATCGCTCCAATTCACTCTATTCTTTGCCCTCCTTTCACCCTCCTGCATGTTCAGGCCCCGATCACACAAAATCTTTTTCACTCCATCTTTCCACCTCCAATTTGGTCTCCCTCTTCTCCTCGTTCCCTCCACCTCCGACACATATATCCTCTTGGTCAATCTTTCCTCACTCATTCTCTCCATGTGATCAAACCATTTCAAAACACCCTCTTCTGCTCTCTCAACCACGCTCTTTTTATTTCCACACATCTCTCTTACCCTTACGTTACTTACTCGATCAAACCACCTCACACCACACATTGTCCTCAAACATCTCATTTCCAGCACATCCATCCTCCTGCGCACAACTCTATCCATAGTCCACGCCTCGCAACCATACAACATTGTTGGAACCACTATTCCTTCAAACATACCCATTTTTGCTTTCCGAGATAATGTTCTCGACTTCCACACATTCTTCAAGGCTCCCAGAATTTTCGCCCCCTCCCCCACCCTATGATACACTTCCGCTTCCATGGTTCCATCCGCTGCCAGATCCACTCCCAGATATCTAAAACACTTCACTTCCTCCAGTTTTTCTCCATTCAAACTCACCTCCCAATTGACTTGACCCTCAACCCTACTGTACCTAATAACCTTGCCCTTATTCACATTTACTCTTAACTTTCTTCTTTCACACACTTTACCAAACTCAGTCGCCAGCTTCTGCAGTTTCTCACATAAATCAGCCACCAGCGCTGTATCATCAGCGAACAACAACTGACTCACTTCCCAAGCTCTCTCATCCCCAACAGACTTCATACTTGCCCCTCTTTCCAAAACTCTTGCATTCACCTCCCTAACAACCCCATCCATAAACAAATTAAACAACCATGGAGACATCATACACCCCTGCCGCAAACCTACATTCACTGAGAACCAATCACTTTCCTCTCTTCCTACACGTACACATGCCTTACATCCTCGATAAAAACTTTTCACTGCTTCTAACAACTTGCCTCCCACACCATATATTCTTAATACCTTCCACAGAGCATCTCTATCAACTCTATCATATGCCTTCTCCAGATCCATAAATGCTACATACAAATCCATTTGCTTTTCTAAGTATTTCTCACATACATTCTTCAAAGCAAACACCTGATCCACACATCCTCTACCACTTCTGAAACCACACTGCTCTTCCCCAATCTGATGCTCTGTACATGCCTTCACCCTCTCAATCAATATCCTCCCATATAATTTACCAGGAATACTCAACAAACTTATACCTTTTAATATATATATATATATATATATATATATATATATATATATATATATATATATATATATATATATATATATATATATATATATATATATATATATATATATATATATATATATATATATATATATATATATATATATATATATATATATATATATATATATATATATATATATATATATATATATATATATATATATATATATATATATATATATATATATATATATATATATATATATATATATATATATATATATATATATATATATATATATATATGTATATATATATATATACCTTCCACAGATCATCTCTATCAACTGTATCATATGCTTTCTCCAGACCCATAAATGCTAACTAAAAATCCATTTGCTTTTCTAAGTATTTCTCACATATATTTTTCAAAGCAAGCACTCGATCCACACATCCTCTACCACTTCTGAAACCACACTGCTCTTCCCCAATCTGATGCTCTGTACATGCCTTCACCCTCTCAATCAATACCCTCTCATATAATTCACCAGGAATACTCAACAAACTTATACCTCTGTAATTAAAGCACTCACTCTTATCCTCTTTGCATTTGTACAATGGCACTATGCAAGGATTCCCCCAATCCTTAGGCACCTCACTATGAATCATACATTCATCAAATAACCTTATTAACAAGTCAGCAATACAGTCATCCCCTCTTTTTTATAAATTCCACTGCAATACTATCCAAACCTGCTGCCTTGCCTTTCATCTTCCGCAAAGCTTTTACTACCTCTTCTCTGTTTACCAAATCATTTTCCCTAACCCTCTCACTTTGCACACAACCTCGACCAAAACACCCTATATCTACCACTCTATCATCAAATACATTCAGCAAATCTTCAAAATACTCACTCCATCTCCTTCTCACATCACCACTACTTGTTATCACCTCCCCATTAGCCCCCTTCAGTGAAGTTCCCATTTGCTCCCTTCTCTTACGCACTTTATTTACTTCCTTCCAAAACATCTTTTTATTCTCAATAAAATTTAATGATATTCTCTCACCCCAACTCTCATTTGCCCTCTTTTTCACCTCTTGCACCTTTCTCTTGACCTTGTGCCTCTTTCTTCTATACATGTCTCACTCATTTGCATTTCTTCCCTGCAAAAATCGTCCAAATGCCTCTCTCTTCTCTTTCACTAATAATCTTCCTTATTCATCCTACCACTCACTCCCCTTTCTAATCAACCCACCTCCCACGCTTCTTATGCCACAAGCATCTTTTGCGCAAGGCCATCACTGCTTCCCTAAATACATCCCATTCCTCCCCCACACCCTTACCTCCTTTGATCTCACCTCTTTCCATTCTGTACTCAGTCTCTCCTGGTACTTCCTAACACAAGTCTCCTTCCCAAGCTCACTTACTATCACCACTCTCTTCACCCCAACATTCTCTCTTCTTTTCTGAAAACCCCTACAAACCTTCACCTTCGCCTCCACAAGATAATGATCAGACATCCCTCCAGTTGCACCTCTCAGCACATTAACATCCAAAAGTCTCTCTTTCGCGCGTCTATCAATCAACCTGTAATCCAATAACGCTCTCTGGCCATCTCTCCTGCTTACATAGGTATACTTATGTATATGTCGCTTTTCAAACCATGTATTCCCAATCACCAGTCCTTTTTCAGCACATGAATCTACAAGCTCTTCACCATTTCCATTTACATCACTGAACACACCATGTATACCAATTATTCCCTCAAGTGCCACATTACTCACCTTTGCATTCAAATCACCAATCACTATAACCCGGTCTTGTGCATCAAAACCACTAACACACTCACATGTCATAACGGGCGACTAAAGGGGACGGGAGCGTAGGGCTAGAATCCCTCCCATCCTTGTATCTCAACATTCTAAATGGGGAAACAGAAGAAGGAGTCATGCGGGGAGTGCTCATTCTCCTCTAAGGCTCAGATTAGAGTTTCTAAATGTGTGTTGTTGTAACCAAAATGAGAAAGGAGAGATAGATAGTATGTTTCAGGAAAGTCACCTGGATGTTCGGCATCTGAATGAAACGAAGTTTAAGGGTAATGATGAAGAATGGTCCGGGAATGTTTTGGGAGTAAGGTCAGGGGTTGGTGAGAGGACAAGAGCAAGGGAAGGAGTAGCACCACCCCTGAAACAGGAGTTACGGGAGTATGTGAGAGAGTATTTGAAAGTAAACTCTAGATTGATATGGGAAAAACTGAAAATGGATGGTGAGAGATGGGTGATTATTGGTGGCTACGCACCTAGTCATGAGAAGATAGATCATAAGAGGCAAGTGTTTTGGGAGCAGCTGAGTGAGTGTGTTAGTAGTTTTGATGCACGAGACCGGGTTATAGTGATGGGTGACATGAATGCAAAAGTGAGTAATATGGCAGTTGAGGGAATATTTGGTGTACATATGGCTTTCTGTATTGTAAGTGGAAATCGTGAAGAGCTTGTAGATTTGTGTGCTGAAAAAGAACTGATGATTGGGAATACCTAGTTTAGAAATAGAGATATAGAAAAGTATACGTATGTAAGTAGGAGAGATGACAAGAGAGCGTTATTGGATTACGTGTTAATTGATAGGTGCGTGAAAGAGAGACTTTTGGATATTAATGTGCTGAGAGGTGCAACTGTAGGGATGTCTGATCATTATCTTGCGGAGGCGAAGGTGAAGATTTGTGAGGTTTTCAAAAAAGAAGTGAGAATGTTGGTGTGAAGAGAGTTTTGAGAGTAAATGAGCTTGGGAAGGATACTTGTGTGAGGAAGTACCAGGAGAGCCTGAGTGCAGAATGGAAAAAGGTGGTTGGAAAGGACGTAAAGGGAGTGGGGGAGGAATGGTGAATATTTAGAGAAGAAGTGATGGCTTGCGCAAAAGATGCTTGTGGCCTGAGAAACGTGGGAGTTTGGCAGATTGGAAAGGGTAGTGAGTGGTTGGATGTGGGATGAAGAAGTAAGACTATTAGTAAAGGAGAAAAGAGAGGTATTTCGACGATTTTTGCAGGGAAATAGTGCAAATGACAGGGGGATATGTAAAAGAAAGAGGTAGGAGGTTAAGAGAAAGGTGTACGAGGTGAAAAAGAGGGCAAATGAGAGTTGAGGTGAGAGACCATCACAAAATTTTAGGTAGAGTAAGAAGTTGCTAGGGAAGGAAGTAAATAAAGTGCGTAATACAATACATTCTTAATACCTTCCACAGAGCATCTCTATCAACTCTGTTATATGTCTTCTCCAGATATACAAATGCTACATACAAATCCACTTCCTTTTCGAAGTACTTCTCACATAAAATCTTCAAAGGAAACACCTGATCCACATCCTCTACCACTTTTGAAACCGCACTGCACTCAGTCTCCTGCTGTCTTGTATAATGAACCGAAACCACAGCTCCCTTTCCACATCCAGGCCCCACAAAACTTTCCATGGTTTACCCCAGACGCTTCACATGCCCTCAACTGCCACATTACTCACCTTTGCATTCAAATCACCCGTCACTATAACCCGGTCTCGTGCATTCAAACTACTAACACACTCACTCGACTGCTCCCAAAACACTTACCTCTCATGATCTTCCTTCTCATGCCCAGATGCATATGCACCAATAATCACCCATCTCTCTCTATTCACTCTCAGTTTCCCCATATGAATCTAGAATTTACTTTCTTTCACTCTGTCACATACTTCCACAACTCCTGTTTCAGGAGTAGTGCTACTCCTCCTGTTTGTCTTGTCCTCTCACCAACCGCTGACTTTACTCCCAAAACATTCCCAAACCACTCTTCCCCTTTACCCTTGATCTTCGTTCACTCAGAGCCAAAACATCCAGGTTCCATTCCTCAAACATACTACCTATCTCTCTCTTTTTCTCATCTTGGTTACATCCACACACATTTAGACACCCCAATCTGTCCCTTCGAGGAGTATGAGCACTCCCCGCGTGACTCCTTCTTCTGTTTCCCCTTTTAGAAAGTTTAAAATACAAGAAGGGGAGGGTTTCTAGCCCCCCGCTCCCGTCCCCGTCCCATTTAGTCGCCTTCTACGACGTGGGGAATGCGTGGGAAGTATTCTTTCTCCCCTATCCCCGTGGATATAGGGATAAAGTATGATAATAATAATGAATGGCCCCACCCACATACACATTTATATACATACACGTCCACACACGCACATATACATACCTATGCATCTTAACGTATACATATATATACGTACACAAATATATACATATATACGCAAGTATATAATTCATGCTTGCTGCCTTTATTCATTTCCGTCGCCACTCCCACACACATGGATTGACAACCCCCCTCCCCCCCGCATCCGCGCGAGGTAACGCTAGGAAAAGACAACAAATGCCGCATTCGTTCACACTCAGTCTCTGGTTGTCATGTACAGTGCACCAAAAGCACAGCTCCCTGTCCACACCCAGGCCCCACAAAACTTTCCAGACACTTCACATGCCCTGGTTCAGTCCATATACAGCACGTCGACCCCGGTGTACTATATCGTTTCAATTCACTCTATTCCTTCCACGCCTTTCACCCTCCTGCATGTTCAGGCCCCGATCACTCAAAATCTTTTTCACTCCATCTTTCCACCTCCAATCATCACTCATTCTCTCCAAGTGATCTTATATATTAAAAAGAAAGGCTTTTGGATGAAAATGTGCTAAAAGGCTGCGGATAGTGTGATGTCTGATGATGCTAGTGCAAGAGATAAGAGATGGGTTTGAATGGTATTTACAGGAAAGGAGTGAAAATGATTGCAGGATGTATAAGAGAAAGCGGCAATAGGTCAAGAGGAAGGTGCTGGAGCTGAAAAAAAGGTCAAATGAGACTTAGGGGTGATCGTAAACTTTAGTGAGTATAAGATGTATTAGAAGGAGGTTAATGATGAGCGAAAAACAAATGGAAACATCTGCCAAGGGGGCAACAGGGGGAGTGTTAGAATAAGTAATTAGCTTGAACCGTGGTGGTATGCGCAGTGAGAGAATCATGGAGAATGGTTTGCTGAAGATAGAAGAAGTGGTGGAAGTCTTTTTAAGATGGAATGTGGCAAGGCGAATGGAATCGATGATATCACAGTTTAATTCATTAAGAAAACGGGTTAGTATGGATCATGGTGAGGTGCCTGAGGTTTGACAGAATGCCATTGTGTAAAGATAAAGGTGGAACATGGTGGGGAGGTGATGTGAGGGAGATGGCATACATGTATGTCATCTGTAAGGTCTCCTGACCGTACAGCTTGTTCCTGTTCAGTCAGCAGTTTGCTATATTCTCATCTGGACAGCATGTTAGACGTATTGACCACACTTCCAGGGAATGAAAAAGCTTGATCATGTGTGGAGAGGATTCAGGGCATTATGGTTGGTTGGTTGGTTGGCTGGGCCTTAGACCTATCACCAGCCAAGTTCATGAGGTCGTCAGCGTTTAGGTACATCCACCAGCTTCCATATGTTCAATGCCTTCGCGTGTTAAGAAAAATTGTAAGGTTACATGCACATTCACTCTCCATATGGTTCATGTGACACATTATAGATACTATTCATTTTTTCTTTATGCTTCAGTGTCTCAACAAAGTACTGGAGAAATATGGATGTTTTGAAGGTAGTTCTAACAGTGCCTGACAGTTAATGCTTGGCGAATTTATATCAATAGATGCAGGTTTGAATGTATAATGAGTCTACCTTCACCGTGGTAATGTTTATACAGTCTGGCAGTCTTCACTCGCGCTTGCACATGGAATATCCGAAGCTGGTTCCTTAATGTCCTTATGGACTTCTCATGACAGTCAGAAGAAATCTAGCAAAGTCATGTCTTTAGTGTGAATTATAAGTGACAATATTGGGTTGAATTGCAACTGGAGTTGATCTGCTGCAGTTGTTGAACTACACCTGTAGTCGTGGGTAATGGCCTGATCAGTGATGAGTTGGAAAAATCGAACATAACATCCAAGACATCCACAATAACCTGGGTTATACCTCTCGTAGGTTATCAGTTGTCGGTCATTAACATCGGATTGGTTAAAGTTATTTTGGTATCTAAACATTCTGTTAAGTACATTTGAGAAACACAAATACTAAGAGAAAGTTCTACAGTAATAAGTGGTTCATGATTGGTGTATGATTCCAGTTTGCGTTTAAATGACTGACTGCTTCTTTCTTCTCTTAAAGGAATTGTGAACTTGAGGTAGAGCGAAGACCTCTGTCTTGACCATGTCACACGACCGAGGTAGTCACAGCTTCTTAAGAACAATAAAACATTCCTTGGTTTATTGTGTAAGGTTCTGCTCTCGTATTGTCCCTGTATGTAGAATGTATAATTAATCACAAATAAATTGATAAAACAGGTATATTTTATGCTTGTTTGATGATGAATGATAAAATGAAGGTGTAAACAGGTCATGGCTTCGCTGTATAACTATGTAACTTAGATACTACAGTAGCTTCATGGGAATTTTTCTGTAGAATATATTTTCTTAGAAGGTGCATGTTATGAGAGCATGGTATTGTTAGGAGATTGTTGTTATGTTATGAGAGCATAGACATGATATGAGATTGTGGTCATGTTATGAGTGCATGGTCATGTTATGAGAGCATGGTCATGTTATGCGAGCCTAGCCATTTTATGAGATTGTGGTCACGTTATGAGAGCATGGTCATGTTATGAGAGCATAGTCATGTTATGAGATTGTGGTCATGTTATAAGAGCATAGTCGTGACATGAGATTGTGGTCATGTTATGAGAGCATGGTCATGTTATGAGAGCATGGTCATGTTCTGCGAGCATAGCCATGTTATGAGATTCTGCGTCATGTTATGAGAACATAGTCGTGATATGAGATTGTGGTCAGGTTATGAGAGCATGGTCATGTTATGAGAGCATGGTCATGTTATGCGAGCCTAGCCATGTTATGAGATTGTGGTCACGTTATGAGAGTATGGTCGTGATATGAGAGCATGGTCATGTTATGAGAACATGGACATGTTATGAGAACATGGTCGTGTTATGAGATTGTTGTCATGTTATGAGAGCATGGTCATGTTATGAGAACATGATCATTTTATGAGAACATGGTCATGTTATGAGAATGTGGTCATGTTATGAGAGCATGATCGTGTTATGCGAACATGGTCATGTTATGAGATTGTTGTCATGTTATGAGAGCATGGTCATGTTATGAGAGCATGGTTGTATTATGAGAGCATGTTCATGTTATGAGAACATAGGTCATGTATTGAGATTGTGGTCATGTTATGAAAGCATGGTCATGTTATGAGAGCATGGTCATGTTATGAGAACATTGTCATGTTGTGAGGGCATGGTCTTATTATGAGAGCATAGTCATGTTATGAGAGCATGGTCATGTTATTAGATTGCGGTCATGTTATGAGGGCATGGTCTTTTTATGAGAGAATGGTCATGTTATGAGAGCATAGCCATTTTACAAGAGCATGGTCCTCTCATGAGAGCATGGTCATGTTATGAGAGAATGGTCATTTTATGAGATTGTAGTCATGTTATGAGAGTATGGTCATGTTATGAGAACATGATCATGTTATGAGAGCATGGTCGTGTTATGAGAGCATGGTCATGTTATGAGAACATTGCCATGTTATGAGAGTATGGTCATGTTATGAGAACATATTCATGTTATGAGAGCATGGTTGTGTTATGAGAGTATGGTCACGTTATGAGAGCATTGTCATGTTATGAGATTGTTGTCTTGTTAGGAGAGTATGGTCATGTTATGAGAACATGGTCATGTTATGAGAGCATGGTCTTGTTGGGAGAGAATGGTCATTTTAAGAGAACATGGTCGTGTTATAAAAGCATAATCCTGTTATGAGAGCATGGTCATGTTATGAGACCATGGTCATGGTATGAGAACATGGTCATGATATGAGATTGTGGTAATGTTATGAGAACATGGTCATGTTATGAGATTGTGGTCATGTTATGAGGGTATGGTCATGTTATGATAGCATGGTCATATAGTGAGAGCATGGTCAAGTTATGAGAGCATGGTTATATTATGAGATCATGGTCATATTATGAGAACATGGTCATGTTATGAGACCATGATCATGTTATTAGAACATGGTCATGTTATGAGAGCATGGTCATGTTATGATAACATGGTCATGTTATGAGAGCATGGTCATGTTATGAGAACATGGTCATGTTATGAGAGCATGGTTGTTATGAGAACATGGTCATGTTATGAGAGCATGGTCATGTTATGAGTGTGGTCATTCTATGAAAACTTGGTCGTGCTATGAGATTGTGGTCATGTTATGATAACATGGTTATGTTATGAAAGCATGGTCATGTAATGAGAACGTGGTCAAGTTATGAGACCATGGTCATGTTATGAGAACATGGTCATGTTATTAGAGCATGGTCATGTTATGAAATTGTGGTCATGTTATGAGATTATGGTCGTGTTATGAGAGCATGGTTATGTTATAAGATCATGGTCAAGTTATGATAGCATTGTTATGTTATGAGAACATGGTCATGTTATTAGAGCATGATCATGTTATGAGAGCATGGTCATGTTATGGTATTGTGGTCACGTTATGAGATTATGATCGTGTTATGAGAGCATGATTTTGTTATGAGAACATGGTCATGTTATGAGAGCATGGCCATGTTACGAAATAGTTGTCATGATATGAGAGCATGGTCATGTTATAAGATTGTTATCATGTTATGAGAGCATGGTCATGTTATGAGAACATGGTAATTTTATGAGAACATGGTCAGGCTATAAGAGTGTGGTCATGTTATGAGAACATGGCCATGTTATGAGACTGTGGTCATGTTATGAGAGCATGGTCATATTATGAGAGCATGGTCATGTTGTGAGAACATGGTCATGTTATGAGAGCACGGTCATGTTATGAGAGCATGGTCATGTTATGAGACTGTGCTCATGTTATGAGAGCATGGTCATGTTATTAGAGCATGGTCATGTTGTGAGAACATGGTCATGTTATGAGAGCACGGTCATGTTATGAGAGCATGGTCATGTTATGAGACTGTGCTCATGTTATGAGAGCATGGTCATGTTATGAGAGCATGGTCATGTTGTGAGAACATGGTCATGTTATGAGAGCACGGTCATGTTATGAGAGCATGGTCATGTTATGGCAGTATGGTCGTGTTATGCGAACATGGTCATGTTATGAGATTGTAGTCATGTTATGAGAGCATGGTCATATTATGAGAACATGGCCATGTTATGAGACTGTGGTCATGTTATGAGAGCATGGTCATGTTATGAGAGCATGGTCATGTTATGAGAGCACGGTCATGTTACGAGAGCATGGTCATGTTATGAGAGTATGGTCGTGTTATGAGAGCATGGTCATGTTATGAGAACATGGCCATGTTATGAGACTGTGGTCATGTTATGAGAGCATGATCATGTTATGAGAGCATGGTCATGTTGTGAGAACATGGTCATGTTATGAGAGCACGGTCTTGTTATGAGAGCATGGTTATGTTATGAGAGCATGGTCATGTTATGAGACCATGGCCACGTTATGAGAACATGGTCATGTTATGAGAGCATGGTCTTATTATGAGAGAATGGTCATGTTATGAGCGCATGGTCGTGTTATGAAAGTATAGTCCTGTTATGAGAGCATTGTCATGTTATGAGATTGTGATCATTTTGATAGAGCATGGACATGTTATGAGATCATGGTCATATTATGAGAACATGGCCATGTTATGAGACTGTGGTCATGTTATGAGAGCATGGTCATGTTATGAGAGCATGGTCATGTTGTGAGACCATGGTCATGTTATGAGAGCACGGTCATATTATGAGAGCATGGTCATGTTATGAGAGCACGGTCATATTATGAGAGCATGATCATGTTATGAGAGCATGTTAGGGCTTCACCATATACTTGCTACTGCATATATCATTCCATAGATACATGAACATTTACGAGAATCACAAGTACTTACGGAAAGTTCCGGAAAGAGTTGATCTGAAACGCTACTGAATGCTGTGTAGTTTACCAGATTTTCTATATCATGTTATTTTCACCCAGTCATCTGTACTCCGTATAATACTTCTTTGTTATTCTCGATTCATTCTAGTGACCGTCATTTCATGCCATCGCGTTACTACTTGATTATCACTGTCACAACTTATGTTAACTCTTTTACTGAAACTATTTTGTTAAGGTGTTTCAGTTATTTTGTGTGATGATGAAGGTACCCTCATATCACGGCTTGAAAATGCTCTTGTCGCAGAGTCTAGAAATAGTCACCACAGGATGTACTGTTACAGACGCAGCCTTCACCAGATGAAATGATTATTTATTGTCATTATTATCATCATTATTGTTGTTGTTGTTATTATTATTATTATTATTATTATTATTATTATTATTATTATTATTATTATTATCATTATTATTATTAATATTATTATTATTATTACTATTATTATCATTATTATTATCATTATTATTGTTATAATTAACATTGTTAATGTTATCATTATTATTATTATCACTATCATTATTATTATCATTATTATTATTATCATTATCATTATCATTACTATTATTATTATTAATATTATTATTATTATTATTATTATTATTATTATTATTTTTTTTTTTTTTTTTTTTTTTTTCTCATACTATTTGCCATTTCCCGCGTTAGCGAGGTAGCGTTAAGAACAGAGAACTGGGCCTTAGAGGGAATATCCTCACCTGACCCCCTTCTCTGTTCCTTCTTTTGGAAAATAAAAAAAAAAAAAAAAAAAAAAAAAAAAAAACAAGAAAGGGGAGGATTTCCAGCCACCCGCTCCCTCCCCTTTTAGTCGCCTTCTACGACACGCAGGGAATACGTGGGAAGTATTCTTTCTCCCCCATCCCCAGGGATAGTATATATATATATTTTTTTTTTTTTTTTTTTTATACTTTGTCATTTTGTCATTGTCATTGTTTTATTATTATTATTATTATTATTATTTTTTTTTTTTTTTTTCTTTTTTTTTTTTTTTTTTTGCCGCTGTCTCCCGGGTTTGCGAGGTAGCGCAAGGAAACAGACGAAAGAAATGGTCCAACCCACCCCCATACACTTGTATATACATACGTCCACACACGCAAATATACATACCTACACAGCTTTCCATGGTTTACCCCAGACGCTTCACATGCCCTGATTCAATCCACTGACAGCACGTCAACCCCGGTATACCACATCGATCCAATTCACTCTATTCCTTGCCCTCCTTTCACCCTCCTGCATGTTCAGGCCCCGATCACACAAAATCTTTTTCACTCCATCTTTCCACCTCCAATTTGGTCTCCCACTTCTTGTTCCCTCCACCTCCGACACATATATCCTCTTGGTCAATCTTTCCTCACTCATTCTCTCCATGTGCCCAAACCATTTCAAAACACCCTCTTCTGCTCTCTCAACCACGCTCTTTTTATTTCCACACATCTCTCTTACCCTTACGTTACTTACTCGATCAAACCACCTCACACCACACATTGTCCTCAAACATCTCATTTCCAGCACATCCATCCTCCTGCGCACAACTCTATCCATAGCCCACGCCTCGCAACCATACAACATTGTTGGAACCACTATTCCTTCAAACATACCCATTTTTGCTTTCCGAGATAATGTTCTCGACTTCCACACATTCTTCAAGGCTCTCAGAATTTTCGCCCCCTCCCCCACCCTATGATCCACTTCCGCTTCCATGGTTCCATCCGCTGCCAGATCCACTCCCAGATATCTAAAACACTTTACTTCCTCCAGTTTTTCTCCATTCAAACTCACCTCCCAATTGACTTGACCCTCAACCCTACTGTACCTAATAACCTTGCTCTTACTCACATTTACTCTTAACTTTCTTCTTTAACACACACTTTACCAAATTCAGTCACCAGCTTCTGCAGTTTCTCACATGAATCAGCCACCAGCGCTGTATCATCAGCGAACAACAACTGACTCACTTCCCAAGCTCTCTCATCCACAACAGACTTCATACTTGCCCCTCTTTCCAAAACTCTTGCATTCACCTCCCTAACAACCCCATCCATAAACAAATTAAACAACCATGGAGACATCACACACCACTGCCGCAAACCTACATTCACTGAGAACCAATCACTTTCCTCTCTTCCTACACGTACACATGCCTTACATCCTCGATAAAAACTTTTCACTGCTTCTAACAACTTGCCTCCCACACCATATATTCTTAATACCTTCCACAGAGCATCTCTTTCAACTCTATCATATGCCTTCTCCAGATCCATAAATGCTACATACAAATCCATTTGCTTTTCTAAGTATTTCTCACATAATTCTTCAAAGCAAACACCTGATCCACACATCCTCTACCACTTCTGAAACCACACTGCTCTTCCCCAATCTGATACTCTGTACATGCCTTCACCCTCTCAATCAATCCCCTCCCATATAATTTACCAGGAATACTCAACAAACTTATACCTCTGTAATTTGAGCACTCACTCTTATCCTCTTTGCCTTTGTACAATGGCACTATGCACGCATTCCGCCAATCCTCAGGCACCTCACCATGAGTCATACACACATTAAATAACCTTACCAACCAGTCAATAATACAGTCACCTCCTTTTTTAATAAATTTCACTGCAATACCATCCAAACCTGCTGCCTTGCCGGCTTTCATCTTCCGCAAAGCTTTTACTACCTCTTCTCTGTTTACCAAATCATTTTCCCTAACCCTCTCACTTTGCACACCACCTCGACCAAAACACCCTATATCTGCCACTCTATCATCAAACACATTCAACAAACCTTCAAAATACTCACTTCCATCTCCTTCTCACATCACCACTACTTGTTATCACCTCCCCATTTGCGCCCTTCACTGAAGTTCCCATTTGCTCCCTTGTCTTACGCACTTTATTTACCTCCTTCCAGAACATCTTTTTATTCTCCCTAAAATTTAATGATACTCTCTCACCCCAACTCTCATTTGCCCTCTTTTTCACCTCTTGCACCTTTCTCTTGACCTCCTGTCTCTTTCTTTTATACATCTCCCACTCAATTGCATTTTTTCCCTGCAAAAATCGTCCAAATGCCTCTCTCTTCTCTTTCACTAATAATCTTACTTCTTCATCTCACCACTCACTACCCTTTCTAATCAACCCACCTCCCACTCTTCTCATGCCACAAGCATCTTTTGCGCAATCCATCACTGATTCCCTAAATACATCCCATTCCTCCCCCACTCCCCTTACCTCCATTGTTCTCACCTTTTTCTATTCTGTACTCAGTCTCTCTTGGTACTTCCTCACACAAGTCTCCTTCCCAAGCTCACTTACTCTCACCACCTCTTCACCCCAACATTCACTCTTCTTTTCTGAAAACCCATACAAATCTTCACCTTAGCCTCCAGAAGATAATGATTATTATTATTATTATTATTATTATTATTATTATTATTATTATTATTATTATTATTATTATTATTATTATTATTATTATTGTTGTTGTTATTATTATTATTATTATTATTATTATTATTATTATTATTATTATTATTATTATTATTATTATTATTATGATTATTATTATTGATATTCTTAATATTATCATAATGATTATGATAATGATGGTTATAATTATTATCATTATTATCATTATTATTATTTCATTATTATTGATATTCTTAATATCATCATTATTATTATAATGATTATAATAATGGTTATAATTATCATCATTATGATTATCATTATTATCATTATTGTTATCATTATCATTATTATCATTATAATTCATGGTGAAACAATTGTAAAAGGAATTTTTGGTGCTTCAGATAATAGACATCATACTGGGTATATTAAGGCCACTGAGTAAGAATATGGCCTCTTTTCCGTCCCGCAGCTACAGTGTTTGAGATAATTCACTTATCAATGAATGTACCTCTCACGAGCATAGATAGTTGTAAGTGGAGCATAACAAGTTGTGCTTCTACAGAATGGCAACAAATATGGATCAATTGGTAGTTCAACTATGATGAATGAACAACGGGAAAAAATCATGCTGGTCTTACACAAGATATCATACCACCATCACCAATGGTTAATCTGTGTGGATCTTAAGATGGTGACTTTTCTCCTGGGTCAGCAGAGTGGGTACAACAAGTAGCTCAGCTTTATCTGTCTCTGGGATAGTAGAGCTGAGGATGAGCACTGGCTGAGAAAACAATGGTCTCTGAGAGAAAACATGTTGGTTGGAGACAAGAATGTAATGGTAGAACCCTTGGTTGAGAGATAAGATCATTGTACCACCACTGCACATCAAACTAGGTTTAATGAAACAGTTTGTGAAGGTTTGGAACAATGAAGGACACTCTGCTTTGACTACATTGGCAGAAAATGTCCAGCACTGATCATGGAGAAGTTGAAGGCAGGTATTGTCGACGGGTCACAAATCATGGAACTCATGAATTCCCACATTTCCAGGATTCAATGACCAATGTTAAGGCAGAGGCATGGTCTTCGTTCACTGTGGTTGTAAGGAATTGTCTTGGTCACCATAAAGCATATAACTACCCTGAACTAGTGGAGAACCTGCCATCTTCTTTCCCTCAACTTGGCTGTAAAATGAACATCAAAGTGCATTACCTCAACACCCACTTGGCCAGACAACCTAACTGGCTCAACCATTCCACCAAGATTTAAGAACCATGGAAGATACCTGGGACACTGGGATACCCATACCTGGGACACTGGGATGCCCATACCTGGGACACTGGGATACCCATACCTGGGACACTGGGATACCCATACCTGGGACACTGGGATACCCATACCTGGGACACTGGGATACCCATACCTGGGACACTGGGATACTCATACCTGGGACACTGGGATACCCATACCTGGGACACTGGGATACTCATACCTGGGACACTGGGATACCCATACCTGGGACACTGGGATACCCATATGATGACGGATTATTGCTGGACCTTTCAAGGTGACTGTCCTGGGGCAGCTCTCTGCAAGAAATCTTTGAAACTTGAGATGTCTGAGTAAATGAACATTGTATCAATGATATACAACTTTCTATGGTTGTTTTACCATTATCTCATTCCATGGATGTAATTTAATCATAAATAAACAAATCCTACCTTTTTTTTTTTTTTTTACTTTGTCGCTGTCTCCCGCGTTTGCGAGGTAGCGCAAGGAAACAGACGAAAGAAATGGCCCAACCCCCCCCCCCCCCCCATACACATGTATATACATACGTCCACACACGCAAATATACATACCTACACAGCTTTCCATGGTTTACCCCAGACGCTTCACATGCCTTGATTCAATCCACTGACAGCACGTCAACCCCGGTATACCACATCGCTCCAATTCACTCTATTCCTTGCCCTCCTTTCACCCTCCTGCATGTTCAGGCCCCGATCACACAAAATCTTTTCACTCCATCTTTCCACCTCCAATTTGGTCTCCCTCTTCTCCTCGTTCCCTCCACCTCCGACACATATATCCTCTTGGTCAATCTTTCCTCACTCATTCTCTCCATGTGCCCAAACCACTTCAAAACACCCTCTTCTGCTCTCTCAACCACGCTCTTTTTATTTCCACACATCTCTCTTACCCTTACCTGTATGAAGACATTTCTTTTTATCAAAAAAGCAACAATAATGATTTGTAGTCATCAATCCTTGTGCCCGATCGGTTGTATGTATAGTTATTAGGAGTATATCATATCTCGATAACCAGACCTGTTAAAGAAAACTGATGGCATGCTCAAATCAGCGATCAAAATTTACCTTAAAAAAAGGCCTAATATCTCGGGGGCCAAATTCTGTGCAACCAGTAATGATAATAGTAAAAATAACAATAATGATAATGATGATAATAATAATAATAATGATAATAATAATAATAATAATAATAATAATAATAATAATAATAATAATAATAATAATAATAATAACAATGATAATAATGATAATGATAATTATCATTATTATTATTATTATAAAATCTCTATGATTTTATTCATTCATTTGTAATACTTTGTCGCTGTCTCCCACGTTAACGAGGTAGCGCAAGGAAACAGACGAAAGAATGGCCCAACCCACCCACAAACACATGTATATACATACACGTCCACACACGCACATATAGATACCAGTACATCTCAACGTATACACACACAGACATATACATATATACACATGAACATAATTCATACTGTCTTCCTTTATTCATTCCCGTCGCCACCCCGCCACACATGAAATGACACCCCCTTCTCCTGTATGTGCACGAGGTAGCGCTAGGAAAAGACAACAAAGGCCACATTTGTTCACACTCAGTCTCTAGCTGTCATGTATAATGCACCGAAACCGCAGCTCCCTTTTCACATCCAGGCCCCGCAGAACTTTCCATAGTTTACCCCAGACGCTTCACATGCCCTGATTCAATCCATTGACAGCACGTCGACGCCGGTATAACATATCATTCCAATTCACTCTATTCCTTGCACGCCATTCACTCTCCTGCATGTTCAGGCCCCAATCACCCAAAATCTTTTTCACTCCATCATTCCCTCCACCTCTGACACATATATCCTCATTGTCAATCTTTCCTCACTCATTCTCTCCATGTGACCAAACCATTTCAACACACCCTCTTCTGCTTTCTCAACCACACTCTTTCTATTACCACACATCTCTCATACCCTTCATTACTTACTCGATCAAACCACATCACCCCACGTATTGTCTTCAAACATCTTATTTCCAAAACATCCACCCTCCTCCGCACAACTCTATCTATAGCCTATGCTTCGCAACCATATAACATTGTTGGGAACACGATTCCTTCAAACATACCCATTTTTGCTTTCCAACATAACGTTCTCGACTTCCACACATTTTTCAACGCTCCCAGAACTTTCGCCCCCTCCCCCACCCAATAATTTACTTCCGCTTCCATGATTCCATCCGCTGCCAAATCCAATCCCAGATATCTAAAACACTTGCCTTCCTCTAGTTATTCTCCATTCAAACTTACCTTCCAGTTGACTTGTCCCTCAACCTTACTATACCTAATAACCTTGATCTTATTCACATTTACTCTCAGGTTTCTTCTTTCACACACTTTACCAAACTCAGTCACCAACTTCTGCAGTTTCTCACCCGAATCAGCCACCAGCGCTGTATCATCAGCGAACAACAACTGACTCACTTCCCAAGCTCTCTCATCCCCAACAGACTGCATACTTGCCCCTCTTTCCAAAACTCTTGCATTCACCTCCCTAACAACCCCATCCATAAACAAATTAAACAACCATGGAGACATGACGCACTCCTACCACAAACCAACATTCACCGAGACAAATCACTTTCCTCTCTTCCTACACGTACACATGCCTTACATCCTCGATAAAAACTTTTCACTGCTTCTAGCGACTTGCCTTCCACACCATATATACTTAATACCTTTCACAAAGCATCTCTATCAACTCTATCATATGCCTTCTCCAGATCCATATATGCTATATACAAATCCATCTGCTTTTCTAAGTATTTCTCACATACGTTCTTCAAAGCAAACACCTGATCCACACATCCTCTACAACTTCTGAAACCACACTGCTCTTCCCCAGTCTGATGCTCTGTACAGGCCTTCACCCTCTCAATCAATACCGTCCCGCATAATTTCCCAGGAATACTAAAAAAACTTATACCTCTGTAATTTGAGCACTCACTCTCATCCCCTTTACCTTTGTACAATGGCACTATGCAAGCATTCAGCCAATCCTCAGGCACCTCACCATGAGTCATACATATATTAGATAACCTTACCAACCAGTCAGCAATACAGTCACCCCGTTTTTTAATAAATTCCATCCAATACCATCCAATACCATCCAAACCCGCTGCGTTGCCGGCTTTCATCTTCCGCAAAGCTTTTGCTACCTCTTCTCTGTTTACCAAATCATTTTCCCTAACCCTCTCACTTTGCACACAACCTCGACCAAAACACCCTATATCTGCCACTCTATCATCAAACACATTCAACAGGCCTTAAAAATACTCACTCCATCTCCTTCTCACATCACCACTACTTGTTATCATCGCCCCATTAGCCCCCTCACTGATGTTCCTATTTCTTCCCTTGTCTTACGCACTTTATTTACCCCCTTCCAAAACATCTTTTTATTCTCCCTAAAATTTAATGATACTCTTTCACCCCAACTCTCATTTGCCCTATTTTTCGCCTCTTGCAACTTTCTCTTGACCTCCTGCCTCTTTCTTTTATATATCTCCCACTCATTTGCATTATTTCCATACAAAAATCGTCCAAATGCCTTTCTCTTCTCTCTCACTAATAATCTTACTTCTTCCTCCCACCACTCACTATCCTTTCTAATCTGCTCACCTCCCACCTTCTCATGCTACAAGCATCTTTTGCGCAAGCCATCTCTGCTTCCCTAAATACATCCCATTCCTCCCCACTCCCCTTACGTCCTTTGTTTTCACCTTTTTTCCTTTCTGTAATCAGTCTCTCCTGGTACTTCCTCACAGAAGTCTCCTTCCCATTAACATTATTATTATTATCATTAGTGTTATCGTTATTATCGTCATTATCTTTATCATTACTATTATTATCATTATTATTATTGTCATTATCTTTATTATCATCACTATTAGAATCATTATCATTGTTATCATTATCATTATTAATTCTATTATTGTTATTATTATCACTATCATTATCATTATTTACCTATTCATCTGTTTATTATACCTAGTCGTTGTTTCCGGCGTTAGCGAGGTAGCCCAAGGAAACACGAAAGAATGGCCCAACCTACCCACATAAACATGTATATATATACATAACGCTCACACAAGCATATATATGCACCTATACATTACAACGTATATATACATATACATACACAGACATATACACATACATATACATCCACACTTGCTGCCTTCATCCAGTTCTGTCGCCACCCTATCACAAATGAAATGACACCCCCTCCCCCACCCACAGTGAGACAGCGCTAGGAATAGACATCAAAGGCCACATGCGTTAACGCTCAGTCTCCAGCTGTCATATATAATGCACCGAAACTACAGCTCCCTTTCCACATCCAGGCCCCACAAACTTTCCATGGTTTGCCCCAGACGCTTCACATGCCCTGGTTCAATCAATTACAGCATGTCGACCGCGGTACACCACATCGTTCCAATTCACTCTCTTCCTTGCACACCTTTCACCCTCCTGCATGTTCAGGCCCCGATCGCTTAAAATCTCCCTCAGTCATTCCTTCCACCTCCAGTTTGGTCTCCCACTTCTCCTCGTTACCTCTAACTCTGATATATATATCCTCTTTGTCAATCTTTCCTCACTAATTCTCTCCATGTGACCATTATTATTGTTATCATCATTTTTATCATTATTATCATTATTACTATTACTATTAGTATTATTATTATTATTATTATTATTATTATTTTTTTTTTTTTTTTTTTTTTTTTTACTTTGTCGCTGTCTCCCGCGTTTGCGAGGTAGCGCAAGGAAACAGACGAAAGAAATGGCCCAACCCCCCCCCCCCATACACATATACATACGTCCACACACGCAA
>NC_092235.1:34250752-34303252 GCF_036320965.1 Panulirus ornatus | reverse complement strand
CTTACCAACCAGTCAACAATACAGTCACCCCCTTTCTTAATAAATTCCACTGCAATACCATCCAAACCTGCTGCCTTGCCGGCTTTCATCTTCCGCAAAGCTTTTACTACCTCTTCTCTGTTTATCAAATCATTTTCCCTAACCCTCTCACTTTGCACACCACCTCGACCAAAACACCCTATATCTGCCACTCTGTCATCAGACACATTTAACAAACCTTCAAAATACTCATTCCATCTCCTTCTCACATCACCGCTACTTGTTATCACCTCCCCATTTACGCCCTTCACTGAAGTTCCCATTTGCTCCCTTGTCTTACGCACCCTATTTACCTCCTTCCAGAACATCTTTTTATTCTCCCTAAAATTTACTGATAGTCTCTCACCCCAACTCTCATTTGCCCTTTTTTTCACCTCTTGCACCTTTCTCTTGACCTCCTGTCTCTTTCTTTTATACTTCTCCCACTCAATTGCATTTTTTCCCTGCAAAAATCGTCCAAATGCCTCTCTCTTCTCTTTCACTAATACACATTAAATTTTAGGGAGAATAAAAAGATGTTCTGGAAGGAGGTAAATAAAGTGCGTAAGACAAGGGAGCAAATGGGAACTTCGGTGAAGGGCGCAAGTGGGGAGGTAATAACAAGTAGTGGTGATGTGAGAAGGAGATGGAGTGAGTATTTTGAAGGTTTGTTGAATCTGTTTGATGATAGAGTGGCAGATATAGGGTGTTTTGGTCGAGGTGGTGTGCAAAGTGAGAGGGTTAGGGAAAATGATTTGGTAAACAGGGAAGAGGTAGTGAAAGCTTTGCGGAAGATGAAAGCCGGCAAGGCAGCAGGTTTGGATGGTATTGCAGTGGAATTTATTAAAAAAGGGGGTGACTGTATTGTTGACTGGTTGGTAAGGTTATTTAATGTATGTATGACTCATGGTGAGGTGCCTGAGGATTGGCGGAATGCGTGCATAGTGCCATTGTACAAAGGCAAAGGGGATAAGAGTGAGTGCTCAAATTACAGAGGTATAAGTTTGTTGAGTATTCCTGGTAAATTATATGGGAGGGTATTGATTGAGAGGGTGAAGGCATGTACAGAGCATCAGATTGGGGAAAAGCAGTGTGGTTTCAGAAGTGGTAGAGGATGTGTGGATCAGGTGTTTGCTTTGAAGAATGTATGTGAGAAATACTTAGAAAAGCAAATGGATTTGTATGTAGCATTTATGGATCTGGAGAAGGCATATGATAGAGTTGATAGAGATGCTCTGTGGAAGGTATTAAGAATATATGGTGTGGGAGGAAAGTTGTTAGAAGCAGTGAAAAGTTTTTATCGAGGATGTAAGTCATGTGTACGTGTAGGAAGAGAGGAAAGTGATTGGTTCTCAGTGAATGTAGGTTTGCGGCAGGGGTGTGTGATGTCTCCATGGTTGTTTAATTTGTTTATGGATGGGGTTGTTAGGGAGGTAAATGCAAGGGTTTTGGAAAGAGGGGCAAGTATGACGTCTGTTGGGGATGAGAGAGCTTGAGAAGTGAGTCAGTTGTTGTTCGCTGATGATACAGCGCTGGTGGCTGATTCATGTGAGAAACTGCAGAAGCTGGTGACTGAGTTTGGAAAAGTGTGTGGAAGAAGAAAGTTAAGAGCAAATGTGAATAAGAGCAAGGTTATTAGGTAGAGTAGGGTTGAGGGTCAAGTCAATTGGGAGGTGAGTTTGAATGGAGAAAAACTGGAGGAAGTGAAGTGTTTTAGATATCTGAGAGTGGATCTGGCAGCGGATGGAACCATGGAAGCGGAAGTGGATCATAGGGTGGGGGAGGGGGCGAAAATCCTGGGGGCCTTGAAGAATGTGTGGAAGTCGAGAACATTATCTCGGAAAGCAAAAATGGGTATGTTTGAAGGAATAGTGGTTCCAACAATGTTGTATGGTTGCGAGGCGTGGGCTATGGATAGAGTTGTGCGCAGGAGGATGGATGTGCTGGAAATGAGATGTTTGAGGACAATGTGTGGTGTGAGGTGGTTTGATCGAGTGAGTAACGTAAGGGTAAGAGAGATGTGTGGAAATAAAAAGAGCGTGGTTGAGAGAGCAGAAGAGGGTGTTTTGAAGTGGTTTGGGCACATGGAGAATTTGAGTGAGGAAAGATTGACCAAGAGGATATATGTGTCGGAGGTGGAGGGAACAAGGAGAAGAGGGAGACCAAATTGGAGGTGGAAAGATGGAGTGAAAAAGATTTTGTGTGATCGGGGCCTGAGCATGCAGGAGGGTGAAAGGAGGGCAAGGAATAGAGTGAATTGGAGCGATGTGGTATACCGTGGTTGACGTGCTGTCAGTGGATTGAAGCAGGGCATGTGAAGCGTCTGGGGTAAACCATGGAAAGCTGTGTAGGTATGTATATTTGCGTGTGTGGACGTATGTATATACATGTGTATGGGGGGGGTGTGCCATTTCTTTCGTCTGTTTCCTTGCGCTACCTCGCAAACGCGGGAGACAGCGACAAAGTATAATAAAATAAATAAATAATATATACACACACAGACATATACATATATACCCATGTACATAATTCATATTGTCTGCCTTTATTTATTCCCATCGCCACCAAGCCACACATGGAATAACAACCCCCTCATGTGTGCGAGGTAGCGCTAGGAAAAGACAACAAAGGCACCATTCGTTCACACTCAGTCTCTAGCTGTCATGTAATAATGCCCAAAACCATAGCTCCCTTTCCACATCCAGGCCCCACACAACTTTTCATGGTTTACCCCAGACGCTTCATATGCCCTGATTCAATCCATTGACAGCACGTCGACCACGGTATACCACATCGATCCAATTCACTCTATTCCTTGCACGCCTTTCACCCTCCTGCATGTTCAGGCCCCGATCAATCAAAATCTTTTTCACTCCATCTTTCCACCTCCAATTTGGTCTCCCACTTCTCGTTCCCTTCACTTCTGACACATATAATCTCTTGGTCAATCTTTCCTCACTCATTCTCTCCATGTACCCAAACAATTTCAAAACACCCTCTTCTGCTCTTTCAACCACGCTATTTTTATTTCCACACATCTCTCTTACCCTTACATTATTTACTCGATCAAACCACCTCACACCACATATTGTCCTCAAACATCTCATTTCCAGCACATGCACCCTCTTGCGCACAACTCTATCCATAGCCCACGCCTCGTAACCATACAACATTGTTGGAACCACTATTCCTTCAAACATACCCATTTTTGCTTTCCGAGATAATGTTCTCGACTTCCAAACATTCTTCAAAGCTCCCAGGATTTTCGCCCCCTATGATTCACTTCCGCTTCCAAGGTTCCATCCGCTGCCAGATCCACTCCCAGATATCTAAAACACTTTACTTCCTCCAGTTTTTCTCCATTCAAACTTACCTCCCAATTGACTTGACCCTCAACAATACTGTACCTAATAACCTCGCTCTTATTCACATTTACTCTTAACTTTCTTCTTTCACACACTTTACCAAACTCAGTCACCAGCTTCTGCAGTTTCTCACATGAATCACCCACCAGCGCTGTATCATCAGCGAACAACCACTGACTCACTTCCCAAGCTCTCTCATCCCCAACAGACTGCTTACTTGCCCCTCTTTCCAAAACTCTTGCATTCACCTCCCTAACAACCCCATCCATAAACAAATTAAACAACCATGGAGACATCACACACCCCTGCCGTAAACCTACATTCACTGAGAACCAATCACTTTCCTCTCTTCCTACACGTACACATGCCTTACATCCTCGATAAAAACTTTTCACTGCTTCTAACAACTTGCCTCCCACACCATATATTCTTAATACCTTCCACAAAGCATCTCTATCAACTCTATCATATACCTTCTCCAGATCCATAAATGCTACATACAAATCCACTTGTTTTTCTAAGTATTTCTCACATACAGTCTTCAAAGCAAACACCTGATCCACACATCCTCTACCACTTCTGAAACCACACTGCTCTTCCCCAATTTGATGCTCTGTACATGCCTTCACCCTCTCAATCAATACCCTCCCATATAATTTACCAGGAATACTCAACAAACTTATACCTCTGTAATTTGAGCACTCACTCTTATCCCCTTTGCCCTTGTACAATGGCACTATGCACGCATTCCGCCAATCCTCAGGCATCTCACCATGAGTCATACATATATTAAATAACCTTACCAACCAGTCAACAATACAGTCACCCCCTTTTTTAATAAATTCCACTGCAATACCATCCAAACCTACTGCCTTGCCGGCTTTCATCTTCCGCAAAGCTTTTACTACCTCTTCTCTGCTTACCAACTCATTTTCCCTAACCCTCGCACTTTGCACACCACCTCGACAAAAACACCCTATATCTGTCACTCTATCATCAAACACATTCAACAAGCCTTGAAAATACTCGCTCCATCTCCTTCTCACATCACCACTACTTGTTATCACCTCCCCATTAGCCCCCTTCACTGAAGTTCCCATTTGCTCCCTTATCTTATGCACTTTATTTACCTCCTTCCAGAACATCTTTTTATTCTCCCTAAAATTTAATGATACTCTCTCACCCCAACTCTCATATGCCCTCTTTTTCACCTCTTGCACCTTTCTCTTGACCTCCTGCCTCTTTCTTTTTATACACCTCCCACTCATTTGCATTTTTTCCCTGCAAAAATCGTCCAAATGACTCTCTCTTCTCTTTCACTAATAATCTTACTTCTTCATCCCACCACTCACTACCCTTTCTAATCAACCCACCTCCCACGCTTCTCATGCCACAAGCATCTTTTGCGCAATCCATCACTGATTCCCTAAATACATCCCATTTCTCCCCCACTCCCCTTACCTCCTTTGTTCTCACCTTTTTCCATTCAGTACTCAGTCTCTCCTGGTACTTCCTAACACAAGTCTCCTTCCCAAGCTCGCTTACTCTCACCACCCTCTTCACCCCAACATTCACTCTTCTTTTCTGAAAACCCATAAAATCTTCACCTTAGCCTCCACAAGATGATGATCAGACATCCCTCCAGTTGCACCTCTCAGCACCTTAACATCCAAAAGTCTCTCTTTCGCGCGCCTGTCAATTAACACGTAATCCAATAACGCTCTTTGGCCATCTCTCCTACTTACATACGTATACTTATGTATATCTCGCTTTTTAAACCAGGTATTCCCAATCATCAGTCCTTTTTCAGCACATAAATCTACAAGCTCTTCACCATTTCCATTTACAACACTGAACGTCCCATGCATACCATTTATTCCCTCAACTGCCATATCATTCACCTTTGCATTCAAATCACCCATCACTATAACCCGGTCTTGTGCATCAAAATCACTAACATTCTCATTCGGCTGCTCCCAAAACACTTGCCTCTCATGATCTTTCTTCTCATGCCCAGGTGCATATGCACCAATAATCACCCATCTCTCTCCATCCACTTTCAGTTTTACCCATATTAATCTTGTATTTACTGTCTTACATTCTATCACATACTCCCACAACTCCTGTTTCAGGGGTAGTGCTACTCCTTCCCTTGCTCTTGTCCTCTCACTAACCCCTGACTTTACTCCCAAGACATTCCCAAACCACTCTTCCCCTTTACCCTTGAGCTTCGTTTCACTCAGAGCCAAAACATCAAGGCTCCTTTTCTCAAACATACTACCTATCTCTCCTTTTTCACATCTTGGTTACATCCACACACATTTAGACACCCCAGTCTGAGCCTTCGAGGAGGATGAGCACTCCCCGCGTGGTCTCCTTCTTCTGTTTCCCATTTTAGAAAGTTAAAACACAAAGAGGGGAGGATTTCTGGCCCCCCGCTCCCATCCCCTCTAGTCGCGTTCTACGACATGTGAGGAATGCATGGGAAATATTCTTTCTCCCCTATCCCAAGGGGTATTATTATTATCATTATTACTATTATTATTATTATTATTATTATTATTATTATCATTATTATCATTATTATTATTATTATTATTATTATTATCATTATTATTATTATTATTATTATTATTATTATTATTATTATTATTATTATTATTATTATTATTATTAATCATTATTATTATTATGATTATTATCATCATTGGCTTTGTTATCATTATTATTACTATCATTATTTCTATATTTATTGTTATTATTATTATTATTATCACTGTTATTAGTATCATTATTACAATTATTATTATCATTATTATTATTATTATTATTATTATTATTATTATTATTATTATTATTATTATTATTATTATTATCATTATTATTATTATTATTATTATCATTATTATTTTTTTCATCATTATCATTACTATCATTTCTAGCATTAGTAGTTGTAGTAGTAGTAATGAAGTAGTACTAGTAGTAGTATTGATATAATCATTATTATCATTATTGTCAATCTTATTGTAAGATTATTACTATTCTTTCATACTTGATCGCCGTTTTCTGCGTTAGTGAAGCTGCGCTAGGAACAGACAAAGAAAGGCCACATTCATTGACATCCACTCCCTAGCTGTCATGTGTAATGTACCAAAGTCATAGCTCCCGATCCACATGCAGGTTCCGCAGACCTCTCCATAGTTTACCCCAGACGTTTCACACCTCCTGGTTCAGTCCATTGACAGTACGCAGACTCCAGTATACCACATTTCAAATCACTCCATCCCTTGCACGTCTCTCACGCTCCTGCATGTTCTGGCTACTCTATCCTTCCATTACCAATTTGGTCTCCTCGTCCTCCTTGTCCTCTCAACTTCTGACACATATATCCTCTTTGTCAGCTTTTCCTCACCCATTCTCTTCTTATGTCGAAGTCATTTCAGCAAGTTTTATTCTACTCAGAGCCAGAACATCCAGGTTTGTTTCCTTAAACATATTACTTATCTCTCCTCTCTTCTCATTTTGGTTACATGCACTAAGATCTAAACATCCCAGTGTGAGACTTCGAAAAGGATAAGCAATATCTGTCTGGCTCCTTCTCTTCCCTAGTTTAGAAATTGAAATAAACTTTAGCCCCTTTGCCCCTTTCAATTACCTTCTACAAAACGAGGGGAATACAAAAATAGAATTCTTTTTTCCTTTCCTCAGGGATTATCATCATTACCATTGTCATTATTGTTATTATTATGATAATAGTAATAATTATGATAACAATAATTATCATTATTATTATTATTATTATTATTATTATTATTATTATTATTATTATTATTATCATTATTATTATTATTATCATTCTTATTATTATTATTATTATTATTATTATTATTATTATTATTATTATTATCATTATTATTATTATTTTATTATTATTATCAATATTATTATTCATATTATTATTATTATTATTATTATTATTATTATTATTATTATTATTATTATTATTATTATTATTATCATTATCATTAATAGTAGTAGTAGTTGTAGCAGTAGTTGTAGTATTATCATCATTATCATTATCATTATCATCATTATCATTATTATTATTATCATATTTATCATTATCATTCTTATCATCATTACTATTAACGTTATTGTTACTATCATTATCATTATTATTATTATCATTATTATTATAATTATTGGCGGAATACTTGCATAATGCCATTGTACAAAGGCAAAGGGGATAAGAGTGAGTGCTCAAATTACAGAGGTATAAGTTTGTTGAGTATTCCTGGTAAATTATATAGGAAGGTATTGATTGAGAGGGTGAAGGCATGGACAGAGCATCAGACTGGGGAAGAGCAGTGTGGTTTCAGAATGGTAGAGGATGTGTGGATCAGGTGTTTGCTTTGAAGAATGTATGTGAGAAATACTTAGAAAAGCAAATGGATTTGTATGTAGCATTTATGGATCTGGAGAAGGAATGTGATAGAGTTGATAGAGATGCTCTGTGGAAGGTATTAAGAATAAATAGTGTGGGAGGCAAGTTGTTAGATGCAGTGAAAAGTTTTTATCGAGGATGTAAGGCAAGCGTACGTGTAGGAAGAGAGGAAAGTGATTGGTTCTCAGTGAATGTAGGTTTGCGGCAGGGGTGTGTGATGTCTCCATGGTTGTTTAATTTGTTTATGGATGGGGTTGTTAGGGAGGTGGATGCAAGAGTTTTGGAAAGGGGCAAGTATGCAGTCTGTTGTAAATGAGAGAGCTTGGGAAGTGAGTCTGTTGTTGTTCGCTGATGATACAGCGCTGGTGGCTGATTCATGTGAGAAACTGCAGAAGCTGGTGACTGAGTTTCGTAAAGTGTGTGAAAGAAGAAAGTTAAGAGTAAATGTGAATAAGAGCAAGGTTATTAGGTACAGTAGGGTTGAGGGTCAAGTCAATTGGGAGGTAAGTCTGAATGGAGAAAAACTGGAGGAAGTAAAGTGTTTTAGATATCTGGGAGTGGATTTGGCAGCGGATGGAACCATGGAAGCGGAAGTGAATCATAGGGTGGGGAGGGGGCGAAAATTCTGGGAGCCTTAAAGAATGTGTGGAAGTCGAGAACATTATCTTGGAAAGCAAAAATGGCTGTTTGAAGGAATAGTGGTTCCAACAATGTTGTATGGTTGCGAGGCGTGGGCTATGGATAGAGTTGTGCGCGGGAGGATGGCTGTGCTGGAAATGAGATGTTTGAGGACAATGCGTGGTGTGAGGTGGTTTGATCGAGTAAGTAATGTAAGGGTAAGAGAGATGTGTGGAAATAAAAAGAGCGTGGTTGAGAGAGCAGAAGAGGGTGTTTTGAAATGGTTTGATCACATGGAGAGAATGAGTGAGGAAAGATTGACCAAGAGGATATATGTGTCAGAGGTGGAGGGAACGAGGAGAAGTGGGAGACCAAATTGGAGGTGGAAAGATGGAGTGAAAAAGGTTTTGAGTGATCGGGGCCTAAACATGCAGGAGGGTGAAAGGCGTGCAAGGAATAGAGTGAATTGGAACGATGTGCTATACCGGGGTCGACGTGCAGTCAATGGATTCAACCAGAGCATGTGAAGCGTCTTGGGTATACCATGGGAACTAGATGTGGAAAGGGAGCTGTGGTTTCGGTGAATTATTACAAGACAGCTAGAGACTGAGTGTGAACGAATGGGGCCTTTGTTGTCTTTTCCTAGCGCTACCTCGCACACATGAAGGGGGAGGGGGTTGTTACTCCATGTGTGGCGGGGTGGCGATGGGAATAAATAAAGGTAGACAGTATGAATTATGTACATGTGGATATATGTATATGTCTGTGTGTGAATATATATGTGTACATTGAGATGTATAGGTATGTATATTTGCGTGTGTGGACGTGTATGTATATACATGAGTATGGAGGTGGGCTGGGCCATTTTTTTCTTCTGCTTCCTTGCGCTGCCTCGCTGACGCGGGAGACGGCGACGAAGAAAATTAGATATCTTATATAAATGAAAAGAGATTATTATTATTATAATTATTATTATTATTATTATTATTATTATTATTATTATTATTATTTTTTTTTTTTTTTTATTTTGCTTTGTCGCTGTCTCCCACGTTTGCGAGGTAGCGCAAGGAAACAGACGAAAGACATTGCCCAACCCAAACCCATACACATGTATATACATACACGTCCACACACGCAAATATACATACCTATACATCTCAATGTACACATATATATACACAAACAGACACATACATATATACCCATGCACACAATTCACACTTTCTGCCTTTATTCATTTCCATCGCCACCTCGCCACATATGGAATACCATACCCCTCCCCCCCCATGTGTGCGAGGTAGCGCTAGGAAAAGACAACAAAGGCCCCATTCGTTCACACTCAGTCTCTAGCTGTCATGCAATAATGCCCGAAACCACAGCTCCCTTTCCACATCCAGGCCCCACAAAACTTTCCATGGTTTACCCAGACGATTCACATGCCCTGATTCAATCCACTGACAGCACGTCAACCCCGGTATATCACATCGATCCAATTCACTCTATTCCTTGCACGCCTTTCACCCTCCTGCATGTTCAGGCCCCGATCAATCAAAATCTTTTTCACTCCATCTTTCCACCTCCAATTTGGTTTCCCACTTCTCCTCGTTCCCTCCACCTCCGACACATATATCCTCTTGGTCAATCTTTACTCACTCATTCTCTCCATGTGCCCAAACCATTTCAAAACACCCTCCTCTGCTCTCTCAACCACGCTCTTTTTATTTCCACACATCTCTCTTGCCCTTACATTACTTACTCGATCAAACCACCTCACACCACATATTGTCCTCAAACATCTCATTTCCAGTACATCCACCCTCCTGCGCACAACTCTATCCATAGCCCACGCCACGCATCCATGCAATATTGTTGGAAACACTGTTCCTTCAAACATACCCATTTCTGCTTTAAGAGATAATGTTTTCGACTTCCACACATTCTTCAAGGCTCCCAGGATTTTCGCCCCCTCCCCCACCCTATGATTCACTTCCGCTTCCATGGTTCCATCCGCTGCCAGATCCACTCCCAGATATCTAAAAAACTTTTCTTCCTCCAGTTTTTCTCCATTCAGACTTACCTACCAATTGACTTGACCCTCAACCCTACTGTACCTAATAACCTTGCTCTTATTCACATTTACTCTTAACTTTCTTCTTTCACACACTTTACCAAACTCAGTCACCAGCTTCTGCAGTTTCACACATGAATCAGCCACCAGCGCTGTATCATCAGCGAACAACAACTGACTCACTTCCCAAGCTCTCTCATCCACAACAGACTTCATACTTGCCCCTCTTTCCAAAACTCTTGCATTCACCTCCCTAACAACCCCATCAATAAACAAATTAAACAGCCATGGAGACATCACACACCCCTGCCGCAAACCTACATTCGCTGAGAACCAATCACTTTCCTCTCTTCCTACACGTACACATGCCTTACATCCTCGATAAAAACTTTTCACTGCTTCTAACAACTTGCCTCCCACACTATATATTCTTAATACCTTCCACAGAGCATCTCTATCAACTCCATCATATGCCTTCTCCAGATCCATAAATGCTACATACAAATCCATTTGCTTTTCTAAGTACTTCTCACATACATTCTTCAAAGCAAACACCTGATCCACACATCCTCTACCACTTCTAAAACCTCACTGCTCTTCCCCAATCTGATGCTCTGTACATGCCTTCACCCTCTCAATCAATCCCCTCCCATATAATTTACCAGGAATACTCAACAAACTTATACCTCTGTAATTTGAGCACTCACTCTTATCCCCTTTCCCTTTGTACAATGGCACTATGCACGCATTCCGCCAATCCTCAGGCACCTCACCATGAGTTATACATACACTAAATAACCTTACCAACCAGTCAATAATACAGTCACCCCCTTTTTTAATAGATTCCACTGCAATACCATCCAAACCTGCTGCCTTGCCGGCTTTCATCTTCCGCAAAGCTTTTAATACCTCTTCTCTGTTTACCAAATCATTTTCCCTAACCCTCGCACTTTGCACACCACCTCGACCAAAACAACCTATATCTGCCACTCTATCATCAAACACATTCAACAAACCTTGAAAATACTCACTCCATCTTCTCACATCACCACTACTTGTTATCACCTCCCCATTTGCGCCTTCACTGAAGTTCCCATTTGCTCCCTTGTCTTACGCACTTTATTTACCTCCTTCCAGAACATCTTTTTATTCTCCCTAAAATCTAATGATACTCTCTCACCTCAACTCTCATTTGCCCTCTTTTTCACTTTTTGCACCTTTCTCTTGACCTCCTGTCTCTTTCTCTTATACATATCCCACTCAATTGTATTTTTTCCCAGCAAAAATCGTCCAAATGCCTCTCTCTTCTCTTTCACTAATAATCTTACTTCTTCATCCCACCACTCACTACCCTTTCTAGTCAACCCACCTCCCACGCTTCTCATGCCACAAGCATCTTTTGCGCAAGCCATCACTGATTCCCTAAATACATCCCATTCCTCCCCCACTCCCCTTACTTCCATTGTTCTCACCTTTTTCCATTCTGTACTCAGTCTCTCCTGGTACTTCCTCACACAAGTCTTTTTCCGAGGCTCACTTACTCTCGCCACACTCTTCACCCCAACATTCTCTCTTCTTTTCTGAAAACCCATACAAATCTTCACCTTAGCCTCCACAAGATAATGATCAGACATCCCTCCAGTTGCACCTCTCAGCACATTAACATCCAAAGGTCTCTCTTTCGCGCGCCTGTCAATTAACACGTAATCCAATAACGCTCTCTGGCCATCTCTCCTACTTACATACGTATACTTATATCTCGCTTTTTAAATCAGGTATTCCCAATCACCAGTCCTTTTTCAGCACATAAATCTACAAGCTCTTCACCATTTCCATTTACAACACTGAACACCCCATGTATACCAATTATTCCCTCAACTGCCACATTACTCACCTTTGCATTCAAATCGCCCATCACTATAACCCGGTCTTGTGCATCAGAACCACTAACACACTCATTCAGCTGCTCCCAAAACACTTGCATCTTTCTTCTCATGCCCAGGTGCATATGCACCAATAATCACCCATCTCTCTCCACCAACTTTCAGTTTTACCCATATCAATCGAGAATTTACTTACATTCTATCACATACTCCCACAACTCCTGTTTCAGGAGTAGTGCTACCCCTTCCCTTGCTCTTGTCCTCTCACTAACCCCTGACTTTACTCCCAAGACATTCCCAAACCACTCCTCCCCTTTACCCTTGAGCTTCGTTTCACTCAGAGCCAAAACATCCAGGTTCCTTTCCTCAAACAGACTACCTATCTCTCCTTTTTTCACATCTTGGTTACATCCATACACATTTAGACACCCCAATCTGAGTCTACGAGGAGGATGAGCACTCCCCGCGTGACTCCTTCTGTTTCCCATTTTTAGAAAGTTAAAATACAAGTAGGGAAGGATTTCTGGCCCCCAGCTCCCGTCCCCTCTAGTCGCCTTCTACGACACGTGAGGAATGCGTGGGAAGTATTCTTTCACCCCTATCCCCAGGGATTATTATTATTATTATTATTATTATTATTATTATTATTATTATTATTATGATTATTATTATTATTACTATTATTATTATTATTATCATTATTATTATTATTAGTATTATTATTATTATTATCATTATTATCATTATTATTTTTACTATGATTGTTACTATCATTATCATTTTATTATTATCAATTTCATTATCATTATTGTTATTTTTATTATCATTATTTTTACAATCATTATCATTATTTTTCTTTTATTATTATGCTCTGCCGCTGTCTCCCGCGTTAGCGAGGTAGCGCAAGGAAACAGACGAAAGAATGGGCCAACTCACATATACATGTATATACATAAACGCCAACACATCCACATGTACATACCTATACATTTCAACGTATACAAACACATACATACATAGACATATACACATATACACATGCACATATTCATACATGCTGCCTTCATCCATTCTCGCTGCCATCCCGCCACACATGAAATGACACCCTCCTCCCTCCGCGTGCGCGCGAGGTAGCGCTAGGAAAAGACAAGAGCCACATTCGTTCACACTCAGTCTCTAGCTCTCATGTGTAATGCACCGAAACCACAGCTACATTTCCACATCCAGGCCCCACAAAACTTTCCATGGTTTACCCCACACACTTCACATGCCCTGGTTGGGCCATTTCTTTCGTCTGTTTCCTTGCTCTACCTCGTAAACGCGGGAGACAGCGACAAAGCAAAAAAAAAAAAAAAAAAACAAACGCCAACACATCCACATAATTGGTATACATGGGGTGTTCAGTGTTGTAAATGGAAATGGTGAAGAGCTTGTAGATTTATGTGCTGAAAAAGGACTGATGATTGGGAATACCTGGTTTAAAAAGCGAGACATACATAAGTATACTTATGTAAGTAGGAGAGATGGCCAGAGAGCGTTATTGGATTACGTGTTAATTGACAGGCGCGCGAAAGAGAGACTTTTGGATGTTAATGTGCTGAGAGGTGCAACTGGAGGGATGTCTGATCATTATCTTGTGGAGGCTAAGGTGAAGATTTGTATGGGTTTTCAGAAAGAAGAGTGAATGTTGGGGTGAAGAGGGTGGTGAGAGTAAGTGAGCTTGGGAAGGAGACTTGTGTGAGGAAGTACCAGGAGAGACTGAGTACAGAATGGAAAAAGGTGAGAACAATGGAAGTAAGGGGAGTGGGGGAGGAATGGAATGTATTTAGGGAATCAGTGATGGATTGCGCAAAAGATGCTTGTGGCATGAGAAAAGTGGGAGGTGGGTTGATTAGAAAGGGTAGTGAGTGGTGGGATGAAGAAGTAAGATTATTAGTGAAAGAGAAGAGAGAGGCATTTGGACGATTTTTGCAGGGAAAAAATGAAATTGAGTGGGAGACGTATAAAAGAAAGAGACAGGAGGTCAAGAGAAAGGTGCAAGAGGTGAAAAAGAGGGCAAATGAGAGTTGGGGTGAGAGAGTATCATTAAATTTTAGGGGGAATAAAAAGATGTTCTGGAAGGAGGTAAATAAAGTGCGTAAGACAAGGGAGCAAATGGGAACTTCAGTGAAGGCGCAAATGGGGAGGTGATAACAAGTAGTGGTGGTGTGAGAAGATGGAGTGAGTATTTTGAAGGTTTGTTGAATGTGTTTGATGATAGAGTGGCAGATATAGGGTGTTTTGGTCGAGGTGGTGTACAAATTGCGAGGGTTAGGGAAAATGAGTTGGTAAACAGAGAAGAGGTAGTAAAAGCTTTGCGGAAGATGAAAGCCGGCAAGGCAGCAGGTTTGGATGGTATTGCAGTGGAATTTATTAAAAAAGGGGGTGACTGTATTGTTGACTGGTTGGTAAGGTTATTTAATGTATGTATGACTCATGGTGAGGTGCCTGAGGATTGGCGGAATGCGTGCATAGTGCCATTGTACAAAGGGAAAGGGGATAAGAGTGAGTGCTCAAATTACAGAGGTATAAGTTTGTTGAGTATTCCTGGCAAATTATATGGGAGGGTATTGGTTGAGAGGGTGAAGGCATGTACAGAGCATCAGATTGGGGAAGAGCAGTGTGGTTTCAGAAGTGGTAGAGGATGTGTGGATCAGGTGTTTGCTTTGAAGAATGTATGTGAGAAATACTTAGAAAAGCAAATGGATTTGTATGTAGCATTTATGGATCTGGAGAAGGCATATGATAGATTTGATAGAGATGCTCTGTGGAAGGTATTAAGAATATATGGTGTGGGAGGCAAGTTGTTAGAAGCAGTGAAAAGTTTTTATCGAGGATGTAAGGCATGTGTACGTGTAGGAAGAGAGGAAAGTGATTGGTTCTCAGTGAATGTAGGTTTGCGGCAGGGGTGTGTGATGTCTCCATGGTTGTTTAATTTGTTTATGGATGGGATTGTTAGGGAGGAGAATGCAAGAGTTTTGGAAAGAGGGGCAAGTATGAAGTCTGTTGGGGATGAGAGAGCTTGGGAAGTGAGTCAGTTGTTGTTCGCTGATGATACAGCGCTGGTGGCTGATTCTTGTGAGAAACTGCAGAAGCTGGTGACTGAGTTTGGTAAAGTGTGTGGAAGAAGAAAGTTAAGAGTAAATGTGAATAAGAGCAAGGTTATTAGGTACAGTAGGGTTGAGGGTCAATTCAATTGGGAGGTGAGTTTGAATGGAGAAAAACTGGAGGAAGTGAAGTGTTTTAGATATCTGGGAGTGGATCTGGCAGCGGATGGAACCATGGAAGCGGAAGTGGATCATAGGGTGGGGGAGGGGGCGAAAATTCTGGGAGCCTTGAAGAATGTGTGGAAGTCGAGAACATTATCTCGGAAAGCAAAAATGGGTATGTTTGAAGGAATAGTGGTTCCAACAATGTTGTATGGTTGCGAGGCGTGGACTATGGATAGAGTTGTGCGCAGGAGGATGGATGTGCTGGAAATGAGATGTTTGAGGACAATGTGTGGTGTGAGGTGGTTTGATCGAGTAAGTAACGTAAGGGTAAGAGAGATATGTGGAAATAAAAAGAGCGTGGTTGAGAGAGCAGAAGAGGGTGTTTTGAAATGGTTTGTGCACATGGAGAGAATGAGTGAGGAAAGATTGACCAAGAGGATATATGTGTCGGAGGTGGAGGGAACGAGGAGAAGAGGGAGACCAAATTGGAGGTGGAAAGATGGAGTGAAAAAGATTTTGTGTGATCGGGGCCTGAACATGCAGGAGGGTGAAAGGAGGGCAAAGAATAGAGTGAATTGGAGCGATGTGGTATACCGGGGTTGACGTGCTGTCAGTGGATTGAATCAAGGCATGTGTATGGGGGTGGGTTGGGCCATTTCTTTCGTCTGTTTCCTTGCGCTACCTCGTAAACGCGGGAGACAGCGACAAAGCAAAAAAAAAAACAAAAAAACATAAACGCCAACACATCCACATATACATACCTATACATTTCAACGTATACAAACATATACATACATAGACATATACACATATACACATGCACATATTCATACATGCTGCCTTCATCCATTCTCGCTGCCATCCCGCCACACATGAAATGACACCCTCCTCCCCCCGCGTGCGCGCGAGGTAGCGCTAGGAAAAGACAAGAGCCACATTCGTTCACACTCAGTCTCTAGCTCTCATGTGTAATGCACCGAAACCACAGCTACATTTCCACATCCAGGCCCCACAAAACTTTCCATGGTGTACTCCAGACACTTCACATGCCCTGGTTCAATCCATTGACAGCACGTCGACCCCGGTATACCACATCGCTCCAATTCACTCTATTCCTTGCACGCCTTTCACCCACCTGTATGTTCAGCCCCCGATTGTTCAAAATCTTTTTCACTCTATCCTTCCACTTCCAATTTGGTATCACACTTCTCATTCCCTCCACCCATGATACATATATCCTCTTTGTCAATCTTTCCTCACTCATTCTTTCCATTCGGTCAAACCATTCAAAGCACCCTCTTGTGCTCTCTCACACACACTCTTTCTATTACCACATATCTCTCTTACCCTTTCATTACTTACTCGATCAAACCACCTCACACCATATATCGTCCTCAAACACCTCATTTCCAATACATCCACCCTCCTCACACAACCGTATCTATCGCTAATGCCTCACAACCATATAACATTGTTGGAACCACTATTACTTCAAACATCAATTTTTGCCCTCCAAGATAGCGTTCTCGCCTTCCACACATTCTTCAACGCTCCCAGAAGCTTTGCTCCCTCCCCCACCCTGTGACTCACTTCCGCTTCCATGGTTCCATCCACTACCAAATCCACTCCAAGATATATAAAACACTTCATTTCCTCCAGTTTTTCGCCATTCAAACCTACCTCCCAATTTACTTGCCTCTTAACCCTACTGTACATAATAACCTTGCTCTTATTCACCTTTACTCTCAGCTTTCTTCTTTCACACACTTTACCAAACTCAGTCACCAGCTTCTGCAGTTTCTCACCAGCGAACAACAACTGACTCACTTCCCAAGTCCTTTCATCCACAACTTGCCCCTCTCTCCAAAGCTCTTGCATTCACCTCCCTAATAACCCATCCATTAAAAGAATAATCATGAAGACATCACGCATCCCTGCCGTAAACCGACATTCACTAAGAACCAATCACTTTCCTCTCTTTCTACTCGTACACATGCCTTACATCCTCGACAAAAACTTTTCACTGCTTCTAGCAACTTACCTCCCACCATATACTCTTAATACCTTCTACAAAGCATCTCTATCAAGTCTATCATATGCCTTCTCCAGATTCATAAATGCTGCATACAAATCCGTCTACTTTTCTAAGTATTTCTCACATACATCCTGAGAGCAAACCCCTGATCCACACATCCTCTACCACTTCTGGAAATACACTGCCCCTCCCCAATCTGGTGCTCTGTACATACCTTGACCCTCTCGATCAATACCCTCCGATATAATTATCCAGGAATACTCAACAAACTTATACCTCTGTAATTTGAACACTCACCTTTATCCCCTTTGCCTTTGTATAATGGCACTATGCATGCATTCCACTAATCCTCAGCCACTTAATCATGAACCATACATACACTGAATATCCTTACCAACCATTCAACAACATAGTCACCCCCTTTTCTTAATAAATTCCACTCCAATACCATCCAAACCATCCGCCTTGCCGGCTTTCATCTTCCGCAAATCTTTTACTACCTCTTCTCTGCTAACCAACCATTCTCCCAGTCCCTCTCACTACGCACACCACCTTGACCAAAACACCCTTTATCTGCCACTCCATCATCAAACACGTTTAACAAGCCTTTAGAATACTCGCTCCATCTCCTCACTTCACCACTTCTTGTTATTATCTCCCCATTAGCCCCCTTCACAAATGTTCTCACTTCTTCCCTTGTCTTACGCACTAGATTTACCTGCTTCCGAAACATCTTTTTATTTTCCCTAAAGTTTAACGATACTCCCTCACTCCACCCCTCATTTGCCCTCTTTTTCACCTCTTGCACCTTTCTCTTGACCTCCTGCCTCTTTCTTTTATACATCTCCCAGTCATCTGCTCAATTTCCCTGCAAAAACCGTCCAAATGCCTCTCTTCTGTTTCACTAACAATCTCCCTTCTTCATCCCACCACTCACTACCGTTTCTAATCTGCCCACCTCCCACCTTTCTCATGCCACAAGCATCTTTTGCGCAAGCCATTACTGCTTCTCTGATACATCCCATTCCTCTCCCACTCCCCTTACGTCATTTTCTCTCACCTTTTTCCATTCTGCACTCAATATCTCCTGGTACCTTCCTCACACAAGTCTCTTCTCCAAGCTCACTTACTCTCACCACTGTCTTCACCCCAACATTCTCTCTTCTTTTCTGAAAACCTCTACGAATCTTCACCTTCGCCTCCGCAAGATAATGATAAGACATCCTCCAGTTGCCCCTCTCAGCATATTAACATCCAAAAGTCTCTCTTTCACGCTCCTATCAATTAACACGTAGTCCAGTACCGCTCTCTTGCCAGATCTCTCCTACTTACGTACGTATACTTATGTATATCTTTCTTTTTAAAAAAGGTATTTGCAATCACCAGTCCTTTTTCAGCACACAAATCTACAAGCTCTTCACCATTTCCATTTACAACACTGAACACCATATGTACACCAATTATTCCCTCAACTGCTATATTACTCACTTTTGCATTCATATCACCCATCACTATAACCCGGTCTAGTACATAAAAGCTGTTAACACACTCTGTCAGCTGCTCCCAAAACACTTGCCTCTCATGATCTTTCTTCTCATGACCAGGTGCATAGGCACCAATAATCACCCATCTCTCTCCATCTACTTTCAGTTTTACCCATATTAATCTAGAATTAATTTCTTACAGTCTGTCACATACTCCCACAACTCCTGCTTCAGGAGTAGTGCTACTCCTTCCCTTGTTCTTGTCCTCTCACTAATCCCTGACTTTACTCCCAAGACATATTCAAACAACTCTTCCCCTTTACCCTTGAGCTTCGTTTCACTCAGAGCCATATACAGTTTCCCTTTCTCAAACATACTACCTATCTCTCCTATTTTCTCATCTTGATTACAACCACACACATGTAGACACCCAAATGTAAGCCTTCGAGGAGGATGAGCACTCCCCGCATTCTTTTGTTAAATTACAAGAGGGGAGGGTTTCTACCCTCCCGCTCCCGTCCCCTTTAGTCGCCTTTTACGATACGCGGGGAATGCGTGGGAAGTATTCTTTCTCTTGTATCCCCAGGGATAATTATCATTATTATCATTTTCACTATTACCATCATTATAATTATTATTTTATTTATATTTATTTTACTTTGTCGCTGTCTCCCGCGTTAGCGAGGTAACGCAAGGAAACAGACGAAAGAATGGCCCAACCCGCCCACATACACATGTATATACATACACGTCCACACACGCAAATATACATACCTATACATCTCAATGTACACATATATATACACACACAGACATATACATATATACACATGTACATAATTCATACTGCCTTTATTTGTTCCCATCACCACCTCGCCACACATGGAATAACATCCCCTCCCCCCTCATGCGTGCGAGGTAGCGCGAGGAAAAGACACCAAAGGCCCCATTCGTTTACACTCAGTCTCTAGCTGTCATGCAATAATGCACCGAAACCACAGCTCCCTTTCCGCATCCAGGCCCCACACAACTTTCCATGGTTTACCCCAGACACTTCACATACCCTGGTTCAATCCATTGACAGCACGTCGATCCCGGTATACCACATCGTTCCAATTCACTCTATTCCTTGCACGCCTTTCACTGTTCTGGCCCCGATCACTCAAAATCTTTTTCACTCCATCTTTCCACCTCCAATTTGGTCTCCCACTTCTCCTCGCTCCCTTCACCTCTGACACATATATCCTCTTGGTCAATCTTTCCTCACTCATTCTCTCCATGTGGCCAAACCATTTCAAAACACCCTCTTCTGCTCTCTCAACCACACTCTTTTTATTTCCACACATCTCTCTTACCCTTACATTACTTACTCGATCAAACCACCTCACACCACATATTGTCCTCAAACACCTAATTTCCAGCACATCCACCCTCCGGCGTACAACTTTATCCATAGCCCACGCCTCGCAACCATACAACATTGTTGGAACCACTATTCCTTCAAACATACCCATTTTTGCTTTCCGAGATATAATAATAATAGTAATAATAACTATAATTATTATTATTATCCCTGGAGATAGGGGAGAAAGAATACTTCCCACGTATTCCCTGCGTGTCGTAGAAGGCGACTAAAAGGGGAGGGAGCGGGGGGCTGGAAATCCTCCTCTCTCGTTTTCTTTTTTAATTTTCCAAAAGAAGGAACAGAGGGGGCCAGGTGAGGATATTCCAAAAAAGGCCCAGTCCTCTGTTCTTAACGCTACCTCGCTAACGCGGGAAATGGCGAATAGTTTAAAAGAAAGAAAAAATTATTATTATTATCAATATCACAATTAATTTTTTCTTTATCATCATCATAAACATTATCATTATTATCATTATTATTACCATTACTACTATTATTACTATTATTGTTATCATTATTATTATCATTATTATAATTATCATTATTATCAAGGTTATTAGGTACAGTAGGGTTGAGGGTCAAGTCAATTGGGAGGTAAGTTTGAATGGGGCAAAACTGGAGGAAGTAAAGTGTTTTAGATATCTGGGAGTGGATCTGGCAGCGGATGTAACCATGGAAGCGGAAGTGGATCATAGGGTGGGGGAGGGGGCGAAAATCCTGGGAGCCTTGAAGAATGTGTGGAAGTCGAGAACATTATCTCGGAAAGCAAAAATGGGTATGTTTGAAGGAATAGTGGTTCCAACAATGTTGTATGGTTGCGAGGCGTGGGCTATGGATAGAGTTATGCGCAGGAGAATGGATGTGCTGGAAATGAGATGTTTGAGGACAATGTGTGGTGTGAGGTGGTTTGATCGAGTAAGTAACGTAAGGGTAAGAGAGATGTGTGGAAATAAAAAGAGCGTGGTTGAGAGAGCAGAAGAGGGTGTTTTGAAATGGTTTGGGCACATGGAGAGAATGAGTGAGGAAAGATTGACCAAGAGGATATATGTGTCGGAGGTGGAGGGAACGAGGAGAAGTGGGAAACCAAATTGGAGGTGGAAAGATGGAGTGAAAAAGATTTTGTTTGATCGGGGCCTGAACATGCAGGTGGGTGAAAGGAGGGCAAGGAATAGAGTGAATTGGATCGATGTCGTATACCGTGGTTGACGTGCTGTCAGTGGATTGAATCAGGGCATGTGAAGCGTCTGGGGTAAACCATGGAAAGCTGTGTAGGTATGTATATTTGCGTGTGTGGACGTATGTATATACATGTGTATAGGGGTGGGTTGGGCCATTTCTTTCGTCTGTTTCCTTGCGCTACCTCGCAAACGCGGGAGACAGCGACAAAGCAAAAAAAAAAAAAAAAAATTATCATTGTCATTATTATCATTATTATCATTAATCATTATTATTATTATCCTTATTATTATTATTATTGCTAATATTATTGTCATTATCATTACCATTATTATTGCAATAATCGATATTATCATAATTATTATTTCATCATTATTAATATTTTTATTATTATTATTATTATTATTATCATTATTATTATTATTATTATTATTATTATTATTATTATTATTATTATTATTATTATCATTATTATTATTATTATCATTATCATTATTATTATTATTATTATTATTATTATTATTATTATTATTATTATTATTATTATTATTATTATTATCATTATCATTATTATTACTACTATTATTATCATTATCATTATTATTATTATTATTATTATTATTATTATTATTATTATTATTATTATTATTATTATCATTATTATCATCATTGATATTATCATTATTATTATTATTATTATTATTATTATTATTATTATTATTATCATTATTATTACTATTATTATTATTATTATTATCATTATCATTATTATTATTATTATTAATCTAATTTTTTTCTTTATTATAATTTGTCGCTGTCTCCCACGTTAGTGAGGTAGCGCAAGGAAACAGACGAAAGAATGGTCCAACCCACCAACATACACATGTATATACATACACGCTCACACACGCACACATACATACCTACACATTTCAATGTATACATATACATACAACACAGACATATACATATATACACATGTTTATATTCGTACTTGCTGCTTTTATTCATTCCCGTCGCCGCCCCGCCACACATGAAATGACAACCCCCTCCTCCCGCAAGTGCGCGAGGTAGCGCTAGGAAAAGACAAGAAAGGCCACATTCGTTCACACTCAGTCTCTAGCTGTCATGTATAATGCACCGAAACCACATCTCCCTTTCATTATTATCATTATTATCATCATTGTTATTATCATTATCATTATTATTATTATTATTATTATCATTATTATCATCATTATCAAAATAATTATCATTATCAACATAATCATCATCATTATCACTATCATTATTATTCATGTCTCCTGTTCAGATGATTGTGGACAGTTTTCCTGTGGTTCTCGTTTTCATTACCTATAATCCTACCTGTATATTACTGCAATATCAACTTCTGGAATACTGGTAAGGAATACATATGTGGGGTGTTGTTATCTCTATTTACGTGTGAATAAGCTCAATGATCTCTCCATTACTTGTAAAGGAAGTCGTTATGGTAGGCGTTGGAAGATTGTTTCATTATGAGTAATGTTGCTCTACTGCTGGCGGTGGTGAGACGTCTGCAGTCAGAAAGTCCTTCACTTTAAGCAAATTGGGCGTGTATGGGGCATATCTTGGTCTGTTTGTAACTGTTGCGAGATGATAAACCTTTCGTTTTGCATGACGAAGCATTCGACGCTAAGTAAAGATCATTAAAGTAAATCTTTCAGTGTCTGAAGTCAGGATTTGATGAAGCATTACGATCCAGTGCTCCATCATCCCTCAGCATATCCTGTATGTTATCTGTGAACATGAGAATTTCTTCATTTAATGCACCTAACAGTAGCCTTCATCATATGTTGTGGTATATGTATCTCCAGATTTCCCTGAGAATAAACAAACATACATCAGGCAAGTAGTTCAAAGTGACCTTCCCGGATTATAGCAGAGTAGAATAGCAACTTTTTAGACACAAATCAAGTAGTGCAAGGTGACCCTCCCGGGTCACGACCTCCACCATTACAGTTATAAACAGTGTCTGTTCGTCCTTCCCTGCAGCCATGAAGCGACTTAGAGGCACCACATCTATGAAGCCCATAGCGATTGGCGCCGAGTTTATTCGCAGGGTACAATGATATGCCATTTTATCTTCTTATAAACCACTTCTGTTCCAATAAATCTAAAGCTATTGACGCTTAGGGAGAGGCAGATTAACATTTCATATACATTATGAGAAAATGATTATCCTCTTTAAGTGTGCATTGATCTTATATTTTAATCAAGGAATGTAAATGTAATTCATGTTGAATATCTCTCCCTTGGGACAGTAGCTGAGCGTCGACGGAGATTCTAGCTTGTAGAGAGCGTGATCACTCGTAGTCATCCCACTGCGCAACCCACTGCGCAGCGCCCGACCTCCTGACAACAAAACAGGGAACTTTTTCAAGGAACGTATTGATCTTTCTTTTCGCGCAGTCTTATGATCTACATAATGGAGAGAGACGGAGAGATGGTTCCCTTTATACTACCCCCATTTCCTGGTTCTTCCATTAGTAGACCAGTAATCAATTATCCGCACCATTGTGGGCACCTGGAATATAAATGACGTTACCTTTCTTTCGAAAATTTACAGTAGCCTTACATTGAATAATCTACCCGAGTCTACAGTAGCCTTACATTGAATAATTTACCCGAGTCTACAGTAGCCTTACATTGAATAATTCAACCGAGTCTACAGTAGCCTTACATTGAATAATCTACCCGAGTCTACAGTAGCCTTACATTGAATAATCTACCCGAGTCTACAGTAGCCTTACATTGAATAATCTACCCGAGTCTACAGTAGCCTTACATTGAATAATTCAACCGAGTCTACAGTAGCCTTACATTGAATAATCTACCCGAGTCTACAGTAGCCTTACATTGAATAATTCAACCGAGTCTACAGTAGCCTTACATTGAATAATTCAACCGAGTCTACAGTAGCCTTACATTGAATAATTCAACCGAGTCTACAGTAGCCTTACATTGAATAATTCAACCGAGTCTACAGTAGCCTTACATTGAATAATCTACCGAGGTCTACAGTAGGGCTTACATTGAATAATCATCGAGTCTACAGTAGCTTCAAGATTATCCGAGTCTACAGTAGCCTTACATTGAATAATCTACCGAGTCTACAGTAGGCCTTACATTGAATAATCGATCCGAGTCTACAGTAGCCTTACATTGAATAATCTACCGAGTCTACAGTAGCATTACATTGAAATAATTCTACCACGAGTCTACAGTAGCCTTACATTGAATAATTATACCGAGTCTACAGTAGCCTTACATTGAATATTTCAACCGAGTCCTACAGTAGTCTTACATTGATAATTCAACCGAGTCTACAGTAGCCTTACATTGAATAATTCAACCGAGTCTTACAGTAGCCTTACATTGAATAATTCAACCGAGTCTACAGTAGTCTTACATTGAATAATTCAACCGAGTCTACAGTAGTCTTACATTGAATAATTTACCGAGTCTACAGTAGCCTTACATTGAATAATTTACCCGAGTCTACAGTAGCCTTACATTGAATAATTCAACCGAGTCTACAGTAGTCTTACATTGAATAATTCAACCGAGTCTACAGTAGCCTTACATTGAATAATTCAACCGAGTCTACAGTAGCCTTACATTGAATAATTCAACCGAGTCTACAGTAGTCTTACATTGAATAATTCAACCGAGTCTACAGTAGTCTTACATTGAATAATTCAACCGAGTCTACAGTAGCCTTACATTGAATAATTCAACCGAGTCTACAGTAGCCTTACACTGAATAATTCAACCGAGTCTACAGTAGTCTTACATTGAATAATTCAACCGAGTCTACAGTAGCCTTACATTGAATAATTCAACCGAGTCTACAGTAGTCTTACATTGAATAATTCAACCGAGTCTACAGTAGCCTTACATTGAATAATTCAACCGAGTCTACAGTAGCCTTACATTGAATAATTTACCCGAGTCTACAGTAGCCTTACATTGAATAATTTACCCGAGTCTATCGATAAATCTGTTCTAACACACTATAATGCATGTGACGACACACTGTCACTGGTTTAAGTCTTGCAGGTGAAAGACGTTGTTCAAATCATTTTTTACAATGAATCAGACAATTTATAGTTAACAGCCATGGATTTTGATGTAAGTATTATAGATGCAGAACTAATAGAGCAGATGAAATCTTAATCACAGAAATTAATCATCTTCATTTGTCGTCTGGATATTGTTTAAGTTCCACCATGACATAATTCTCCTTAACAAGGACACTCTACATAATGTAAACTAACTGACCGACTAACCATTATATTTCTCGACTATAGTAGAACAAAGCAGTATGACTGTCCCCAGATTCTAAAAATGAAAAAATTATCATAACACGAGCTTCTTTATCGTCAGTATAAGATCATCTTTTGCAGATTTGGATGGATTGAATGAAGAAGAGGTGTTGAGCTTTTGAAATATACATTACCAAGACAAGTGTATGTATAATATCGTGTAATATATATACACAAGATGAACCTCTTTAATCTGGTAAACTTTGGGACCTGGCAATTGCCGGACCACAGATAAAACACCGGAAAACAGAGATTGACACGTAAGAAAAACCCCTATGTAAACATATTTCCCAACCCGTCGTCTTGCCAGCTCATTCAACATACATATTGCTATATTATCAAAGGCAGAAAAAAGCTTAGAATAGGAAATTATACAACCATCAAATCTTTCAAACAGGTTTTTATTGTTTCATCAGTTTTCTGCTGACACTAACTGCAAATTCATCCGCAATTTTGTCGCAGCTTTGTGGCGAGTACGTAGTTGGCTTTCATTAACTCCTGTCACTCTAACATCAAATACATTCAATAAACCTTCAAAATACTTACTCCTCCTCACTTCATTACTACCTGTTATTACTTCCCTCCTTGCCCCTTTGCAGATGTTCCTATTTGTTCTCTTGTCTTACGCACGTTAATTACATCCTTCCAAAACATCTTTATGTTCTCCCTGAAATTTAATGATTCTCACCCCAACTCTCATTTGCCCTATTTTTCAACTCTTGTACATTTCTCTTGAATTTCTGCCGCTTTCTTTTATACATCTCCCAGTCTTTTGCACTCTATCCTTGCAAGTATCATCCAAACGTCACTCTTCTGTCTTTTACTGACAACTTTACTACTTTCTCACACCATTCACTACCCTTTCTAATCTGCCCACCTCCCACCTTTCTCATCCCACATGCATCTTTTGCACAACCCATCAGTGCTTCCCTTAATACATCCCATTTCTCACCAACTCCCCTCACGTCATTTGCTCTCACCTTTTGCCATTCTACACTCAATCTCTCTTGGCACTTCCTCACACAAATGTCCTTTCCAAGCTCACTTACTTTCGCCATTCTCTTCCCCACAACATTCTGTCTTTTTTTCTGAAAACCTCTACAAATCTTCACCTTCGCCTTCACAAGATAATGATCAGACATCCCTCCAGTTGCACCTCTCTGCATATTCACATCCAAAAGTCTCTATTTCACGTCTATCAATTAACATGTAATACAATAATGCTTTTTGACCATCTTACGTATACTTATGTATACCTCTCTATAAATCAGTTATTCCCAATCACCATTCCTTTTTCAGTACATAAATCTACAAGCTCTTCATCATTTCCATTTACAACACTGAAGACCCTATGTACACTAATTATTCCCTCAGCTGCCACATTACTCACCTCTGCATTCAAATCACCCATCTCTATAACCCGGTCCCGTGCATCAAAAGTACTAACACACTCCCTCAGCTGCTCCTAAAACACTTGCCTCATGATTTTTCTTCTCATGCCCAGGTGCATATGCACCAATAATCACCCATCTCTCTCCATCCACTTTCAGTTTTACGCACTTTATGATCACAGGGAAATGAAAGACGATAAGTTCTCTAGTGCACTTTCGTGTAATGATCACATCATCAATGGAGATACAAGAAAGAATTATAACAGTCAATTGACAGACAACGAAGAGACGTAGATACGACGTCATTTGGTAAACAAATGACTACCGTAATGGAGGTCGGGTGCGTTCAAGTCCAGTAACATGAGTGTAATATATATATATATATATATATATATATATATATATATATATATATATATATATATATATATATATATATATCATACAAACCTCCAACAGCCTGGATCGAACGCGGGACCCCTGTGCAAGAGGCAGGAATGCTAATCTCCAGGCCCATAGCCTAGCGGTTACATTCCTGCCTCTTGCACAGGGGTCCCTGGTTCGAACCTGGCTGTTGGAGGTTTGTATGTTCTATGAAGGTGCACGTTCATATGCACTTTATTCATATATATATATATATATATATATATATATATATATATATATATATATATATATATGATGGTACCTACAGTCGGTAATGAGGATGTGCCTCAATGACTGAGGTCAGAAGCTACAGTAGGATGAGGGTTGTATATTCATGGATTCTTTGAAAAAACAGAGATTTTTTGTGAGAAAAAAGTTAGACTATCATGTGTCTCTAGAATCTACAATCTTTACGTTGCGCTCCCAAATAACATTTTGATTGTCTTATCATGATATAAAACAAAACATCTCCAAGGTCAGATCACCCACTAATCCTTCATATTCTTTTGGCATCATAATTTACTTGACTGTGAACATGAAGTGAGCGACACTTTCAGGCAGGCATAACGAAGCTTATATCTTGTAAGTCAGACCAGTTCCAGTACTTACAATGACCAGAGGATGGAATCCTTCCTGTATATGACACGATATCAGAAGGTGACATCCTGTTGCTTTCCTCTCCTTTAACCATCAGAAGTTCACTTCACTCGTGTGAGCTGACTGTCAGTTTGTTGGTATATAACTTATAAATAATTTCGAATATTCTGAAGATAAGCTTTACTGCTGTGTACATGTTCATTCATCGATATCGTTCAAAGTGATACCACGTCTGTAGCAAACGTCTCACATGACAGAATCGAATACAGAATGAATTTTTCGATCATAAAGGCGTGAATCATCATGTTGATATCGTCATATTCTTTAGGTGTAATATATATGTATATATATATATGCATATATATATATATATATATATATATATATATATATATATATATATATATATATATATATATATATATATATATATATATATATATATATGGCAGGTTAGTTATACAGGTCTGAAGAAGCATTTGAACAGCATGTGAACTTTGTAATGACATTGACTATATTAATTTGCTTCTTGCATGTAAACGTTTACTGGAATTCTTCCATGGATTTTATTATCAAATTATGTTTTTCTATCTTCCCTGGACTTGGAGACTCTCTGATATCCGCGCCGGAACTCGAATGGATAAAAATAACTAACTCTACTTTCAGTTATAAACAATAACTATCTTCCGAGTCCCAAAGGCTGTCAGAATATTATCCCAGCAGTTCCTAAAGTAACATTTAGTATCCTGATTCAAACTAACTTGCACAAGCCTATTTCATCCCATATAACTCTCATCCAATATATGCAAACTCCACGTCACACACCAGCAAAAATACCCATAATGATAATAATAATGATGATAATGGCAACAATAATGATAATGATAAAAATAATAATAATAATAATAATAATAATAATAATAATAATAATAATAATAATAATAATAATAATAATAATAATAATAATAATAATAATAATAATAATAATAATACAGTAATAATAATAATAATAATAATAATAATAATAATGATAATAATAATAATAATAATAATAATAATAATAATAGTAATTATAAGAATAATAGTAATGATAATGATATTATTGTTATTATTATAATTTTACCATTATTATCATCAATATTATTATTATCATTATTACTGTCTTTATCATTATCATTATTAATATTTGATCGTTATTATTATTTATCTATATTAATCATACTTTGTCGCTGTCTCCCGCGTTAGCGAGGTATCGCAAGAAAACAGACGAAAGAATGGCCCAACCCATCCACACCCACACATGTATATACATACACGTCCACACACGCACATATACGTACCTATACATTTCAACGTATACATATATAGACATATACAGAAATATACATACATACACACATGCATAATTCATACTTGTTGCCTTTATTCATTCTAGTCGCCACCCGTCGCACATGAAATGACAACCCCCTCCTCCAGCAAGTGCGCGAGGTAGCGCTAGGAAATGACAACAAAGGCCACATTCGTTCACACTCAGTCTCTAGCTGTCATGTATAATGCACCGAAACCACATCTCCCTTTCCACATCCAGGCCCCATAAAAACTTTCCATGGTTCACCCCAGACGCTTCACATGCCCTGGTTCAATCCATTGACAGCACGTCGTTCCCGGTATACCACATCGTTCCAATTTACAATATAGCTGAAAATTGTACACTTCTACATTTTAGAAGAAAGTGTCTTGTCTTATTCATGAATGAGTATATACACTTATCGTAACTTGAATTGATCAGTCACTTCAAAAAACCATGCCTGATAGAAAAATTCTGAAGCAGATTCGATTTCAGTGTAAAACGTACTATAAAGTCGACCTATCTCAGTTCATGCTCTCTTAGTTCATACTATCTTAGCTTATGGAACAAAAGAAAAAAAAAACTAACATTTTGTTGACCAGAGTAATGCACGTCGAGGACGTGAAGCGAAATATCTATCAAGTCTATTTTCAAACGCATTTATAATACTGAGTTCAACCACACAGATCAGCAAATCATTCCAAACGTTAACGATCTTGATGAAGAAAAATTACTTCATTTCATTGGAAGTAAAACGTTTGCTCAAGAGTTTCTATCCATTTTACCACTGGAATCAGACGAACGTATCATTAAGTAGCTTATCTAATCGAAATTATCGAAGCTTTTAGTGATTCTCAGAACGTGGATTGGTTCAACTCTTTAACATTTCTCTTTTAAGCTAAGTAGATTTAAGACGTTAAGTTGGTTTTCAGAGGACTTGTTTCTTAGTCTGGGTATCATCTTTGCAGCTCGCCTTTATACTTGCTTCTTTCTCTCTATATTCAGTAAAGCCAAGGACGCACCACTGAATTTTAATGAGTGAGAAGAATTTCCTTATACCTAGACTCGAAGACTCTATCAATCCATGAATCTTATAAGCCCTTTTCTCTGCTTCTACTCACTGCTTGCAGCACAGGTTATTACATCTAAGTCTTTCTCCTCACCTACGGTTTCTAGCTTGACAGTATTCATATTATGGTTTGCCATCTCATTTTACTACTATGGAAAACATTGTACATATTGATATTCATGTCTGCAGATTTCGTTATATAAGACTGCATTGTATCATCAAAATCATCAATATATTCGTTATATAACACTTCATTGTATCATCAATATCATCAATATATTCGTTATGTAACACTGCATTGTATCATCAATATCATCAATATATTCGTTATATAACACTGCATTGTATCATCAATATCATCAATATATTCGTTATGTAACACTGCATTGTATCATCAATATCATCAATATATTCGTTATATAACACTGCATTGTATCATCAATATCATCAATATATTCGTTATATAACACTGCATTGTATCATCAATATCATCAATATATTCGTTATGTAACACTGCATTGTATCATCAATATCATCAATATATTCGTTATGTAACACTTCATTGTATCATCAATATATATGAGAAACAAAACCGGTCGTAATATTGATCACTGTGGCACACCACTTATAACCATTCTGAGGTTTGACCATTTATCATAAAACTCTTTATTTACGGCCAGTCAACCCATATCCTGTCTACTGTAGAACAATTCCATCAATAAAATGTCATATATTTTGCTATTAATCTTGAATGCGGCACTCAATCAAATGCATAATGAAAATCTAAATAGATGACAGTAACTGTTTTACTCTCACCATACATATTGATTATAGCAGAAATCAAGTAGATTTGATCTGATAAGAACGATTTCGCCGAAAATCGTACTGAGAATCCGATATTAATTAATGGAACTCCCTCTAAATGGTTTACAATTTTGACCCATATGATACTTTCTATAAGTTTACCAACTGCAGTTGATTTATGGTCATGATCAATGACCTTTTATGTATATCGGTGTTACACTGGCAAACTCCACTGGAACTTCGTGAGTAAATTCCACAGCTAATTTCACTATGGCACTAAATCTAAGCAAGTCTAAGTAGAGTTAGCGACTGAAGCTACTGGAAAGGCATTGTTACACTTAGATACCGGTATGCTGAAATATTCTGCTTTGGTTGAATCGTCTTCATAACTAACACATAGTGGTTGATCATGAAGGTTTTGTCTATCTTTGGTGTGTGAGAGGGAGACCAGTAAACTAGTCCTGCTGTTATTTTCTTACGAAGCTCATATTTAATTACTACAAAACTGAAGTCGATATTGTCAAAAACCACGACATTATTCAACACAAAATTAAGATGAGCCGAAAACAAAGCCAAACCCCACCGCCTAGTATATTTCCCTCATCACTTATTATACAGAATTGTGTATTAGTGAGGAAATCTCTATTTCTAATATCTAAACAAGAATCAGAAATATCGATCGTATCATTATTGCCTTCCAGTATAGCTGTCTCTAACTGAAATGTTTTTTACATTTTCTCCGATCACTAGCATAAAATATTTTGATATTTGACAGAGATTTGTTTCGAAAAAACTTATGGGCTTCGATTATCAACCAAAACGAGCGGTTTCCAGTTCATTCAGGTATAGTCTATCCTTCGTAAACATTAAACACTAAAACATTAAAAGTGCTGACATAAATTCACGAATCCGCTTCCACACTGTAAACAAACGATCAGTAATCTATCACTGAAAATGAACACAATACTGAAAGAAGGAGTGGCTAGTGTTAATACAGGGCCGTACTGTGGAAGTCATAATAGCGTCAATTTTGTTTTAAAAATGTCGAATATGTTGGCGATATTTTTTCACAATTCCTCTGATCTTTCCCTAAGTACGTCATTGGTACCTACATGAAAAAGTGTTATATAACTTTAGCGCAACCTCTCCAACAGCGTCGGCAACATCGTCTACCCTGACACATGGAAAACAAAAACGTTTACGGCATGAACGGTTCCTGACGTACAATGCCACCAGCTCTCCTCAAAGTATAGATTCATCGACAAGACATGGCAGCTAAAAAGTGAATGTTCATATGAGGTTGTTTGTTTTTTCCTGACGCTGCCTTGTTAAGGAAGGAGAATGAGTCAGGTGTGATATAGTTAGGAAATGAAGAGAGAAGAATGAGGTCTTATCTAATCACAAATTTGGAATTTTTAGAACACATCGATGACATGTAAAGTGAGCAGAGGATTTCACATGAAATTAAGCAAGAAGCTTTTAAGAAATGGAAATACTTTTATTGAATAGGAGTTGAACAATAGAATGATGGAACAGTGACACGATGTGGTGAATGCAAGGATATTTCTTGTGTGACTCTGCTACCAGCAAGAGGGAGGTCTCAGTCATGGCCCCTTCTACGACCCCGCAAATTTAATGGATATTCTTATGACTGCATTTTCTTATGTGACTCTGCTGCCAGCGAGAGGAATGGCTCAGGTGGTAGTGTATTGGTCCCTTCCAATACCCTAGCTAACTCAAGGAATACCCCGTCCCCTATCCTGTAAGCAACCCTTTAGGTAGTAAGATGTTGACAACAGCCGCCCAGGGTGTTACTACCGTCCTGACTGAGTAACGTTAAAGTGGTGGCCGGAACCATCTTACACTCTCCAGGTCCGGATTGTTGGTCTTACTTTACGTCATATTAAAACTGGATGACCGGGCTAGTCCCACCATCTTTTTAGATGCACCAGACAGCTACTCAAACCTCACTTATTTTGTTCACATAAGATCTCTTGCAATCTCCTGTCTGCACAATTGTTTTCTGATATGATCATGTCAGAGCCTAACAGGCCTATATCCTCCTAGTCCCCGGCATCATGGGGGGCTAAGAATCTCCGGGTTTTCGCCTGATTCTACTGCCAGACCTTTCCCTCTCTGTTAGACCTCCCTTTTTCTATCTACTGTACCAATACTCGGTAACTCTCATAATGTGAGGTTTCCAAGATAGAGAAGATTTTACACTAATACCAAGTAGGTTCATTGAGTCAAAAGGTAGAAGTACAACGGGGAAAGGAAATTTGTGGAGTTGTTGATTAAGAGATGAGTAGAAACAGGTTCTGGAGGGATCAAACTTAACAAGATATTGTCTACTGCACTGAGATATCCTGTCCAAGTCTGAGTTTGTTGAGAATGTATCGTGGTGAGATGCAGATCGAGTGAGAGAAGGAGCAGAATTGAAGGACACGGAAGATTGCAGTGTTCTGTTATCAGCGCGTGAGTGCAGTTGGATATTTGTGGAATGAAAGAAAGTCATTAATATAGAGGGAAAAAAGTGTTGGTAAAAGACAGAACCTTGAGGGACAGGGTTGTTGATGGAGAAGGGTTGGGGAGACATACATAAACAACCAGAGATAAATCGGGGGAGAGGAAGGTAGATAAGAGGGAGAAAAGCAAGGGAGGGAAGCCAGAAGAGAGGAGCTTGGAGATCGTACACACCTCGTCAAAAACCTTAGGTATGTCAAGGGCAACAACATCCGATTCCCAAATATCTTTCAAGGATGATGACCAAGCAATAGTGAGATAGGAAAGAATATCATCAGTGGATTTTGCCTTCCTGAAGCCGACTAGTGATAAGGGAGAAGACTGTGAGATTTAAGATGTCTGAGGATAGGGATTTGAGGAGTGATCCAAAAAATTCGGAAATCGTAGATGTCAAAGCAATGGGTCAATAGTTAGAGGGGTAAGAACGGTCACCATTCCTAGGGATGGGATGTATCAATGCTACCAAGAAAAAGGAAGAGTTTTGGTTTCTAAACAGAAACGGAACAGACAAGCAAGCACAGGTGCAAATTCAAAGACACACTCATCCAGTACACGAGTTTGGATGCCATCAAACCCATAGGTTTTCCTTGTGTCCAGAGAGCCAGGCGCTTTTATGACAGTCCGAAAAAAAAATATTACGGGAGGGGCATCAGGCCAAAACTACACGGTGATATCTTTACAAAGTGTACTACAAACAATATATTTCTGCATGAAAGTGTAGTTGTTCACGCTAGCCTAGCATAGCATATCACTAGAGAAATATGTATTGGAAATGAAATTGAATTATGCAAGGGAAAGGAATGGTAAAGGTATCTAAGGTAGAATTGGAGGAGAAACGGGAACCAGAGTTGCTTTGTCTACTGGAGAGACAGTGAAGGAAAGGTAGAGCGATAATATTGTTGGCAGTGCCTTTAGATAAAGACATGAAAGACCAATCAGTGGACAACGAGGAGAGGTTATCACACTTCCTTTGAATAAAGGAACGCTTTGCTTCACGGATAACGTGCTTGCAGGGATTACGGGTAGTGGTAAATGCTGGACGGGAGTTGGAGGAAGGAGAGTTTTCCAAGCTAAGTATGCCTGATCCCTTGTCTGGTGTTCGTCTGGAGATTGTGTACTTACAGCAGGATGGATTAGAGGTCAAAAAGATCCAGTCCTCTGTTCTTAACGCTACCTCGCTGACGCGTGAAATGGCAAATAGTATGAAAGAAAAAAAGAAGTATATATATATATATATATATATATATATATATATACATATATATATATATATATATATATATATATATATATATATATATATATATATATATATATATATATATATATATATATATGTATATATATATATAAATAAATATATATATTTTTTTTTTCTTTTGCTTTGACGCTGTCTCCCGCGTTTGCGAGGTAGCGCAAGGAAACAGACGAAAGAAATGGCCCAACCCACCCCCATACACATGTATATACATACGTCCAAACACGCAAATATACATACCTACACAGCTTTCCATGGTTTACCCCAGACGCTTCACGTGCCCTGATTCAATCCACTGACAGCACGTCAACCCCGGTATACCACATCGCTCCAATTCACTCTATTCCTTGCCCTCCTTTCACCCTCCTGCATGTTCAGGCCCCGATCACACAAAATCTTTTTCACTCCATCTTTCCACCTCCAATTTGGTCTCCCTCTTCTCCTCTTTCCCTCCACCTCCGACACATATATTCTCTTGGTCAATCTTTCCTCACTCATTCTCTCCATGTGCCCGAACCATTTCAAAACACCCTCTTCTGCTCTCTCAACCAGGCTCTATTTATTTCCACACATCTCTCTTACCCTTACGTTACTTACACGGTCAAACCACCTCACACCACATATTGTCCTCAAACATCTCATTTCCAGCACATCCATCCTCCTGCGCACAACTCTATCCATAGCCCACGCCTCGCAACCATACAACATTGTTGGAACCACTATTCCTTCAAACATACCCATTTTTGATTTCCGAGATAAAGTTCTCGACTTCCACACATTCTTCAAGGCTCCCAGAATTTTCGCCCCCTCCCCCACCCTATGATCCACTTCCGCTTCCATGGTTCAATCCGCTGTCAGATCCACTCCCAGATATCTATAACACTTCACTTCCTCCAGTTTTTCTCCATTCAAACTCACCTCACAATTGATTTGACCCTCAACCCTACTGTACCTAATAACCTTGCTCTTATTCACATTTACTCTTAACTCTCTTCTTTCACACACTTTACCAAACTCAGTCACCAGCTTCTGCAGTTTCTCACATGAATCAGCCACCAGCGCTGTATCATCTGCGAACAACAACTGACTCACTTCCCAAACTCTCTCATCCACAACAGACTTCATACTTGACCCTCTTTCCAAAACTCTTGCATTCACCTCCCTAACAACCCCATCCATAAACAAATTAAACAACCATGGAGACATCACACACCCCTGCCGCAAACCTACATTCACTGAGAACCAATCACTTTCCTCTCTTCCTACACGTACACATGCCTTACATCCTCGATAAAAACTTTTCACTGCTTCTAACAACTTGCCTCCCACACCATATATTCTTGATACCTTCCACAGAGCATCTCTATCAACTCTATCATATGCCTTCTCCAGATCCACAAATGCTACATACAAATCCATTTGCTTTTCTAAGTATTTCTCACATACATTCTTCAAAACAAACACCTGATCCACACATCCTCTACCACTTCTGAAACCACACTGCTCTACCTCAATCTGATGCTCTGTACATGTCTTCACCCTCTCAATCAATATCCTCCCATATAATTTACCAGGAATACTCAACAAACTTATACCTCTGTAATTTGAGCACTCACTCTTATCCCCTTTGCCTTTGTATATATATATATATATATATATATATATATATATATATATATATATATATATATATATATATATATATATATATATATATATATATATATATATATATATATATATTTTTTTTTTTTTTCTTTTATACTTTGTCGCTGTCTCCCGCGTTTGCGAGGTAGCGCAAGGAAACAGACGAAAGAAATGGCCCAACCCCCCCCCCATACACATGTATATACATACGTCCACACACGCAAATATACATACCTACACAGCTTTCCATGGTTTACCCCAGACGCTTCACATGCCTTGATTCAATCCACTGACAGCACGTCAACCCCGGTATACCACATCGCTCCAATTCACTCTATTCCTTGCCCTCCTTTCACCCTCCTGCATGTTCAGGCCCCGATCACGCAAAATCTTTTTCACTCCATCTTTCCACCTCCAATTTGGTCTCCCTCTTCTCCTTGCTCCCTCCACCTCCGACATATATATCCTCTTGGTCAATCTTTCCTCACTCATCCTCTCCATGTGCCCAAACCACTTCAAAACACCCTCTTCTGCTCTCTCAACCACGCTCTTTTTATTTCCACACATCTCTCTTACCCTTACGTTACTCACTCGATCAAACCACCTCACACCACACATTGTCCTCAAACATCTCATTTCCAGCACATCCATCCTCCTGCGCACAACTCTATCCATAGCCCACGCCTCGCAACCATACAACATTGTTGGAACCACTATTCCTTCAAACATACCCATTTTTGCTTTCCGAGATAATGTTCTCGACTTCCACACATTCTTCAAGGCCCCCAGGATTTTCGCCCCCTCCCCCACCCTATGATCCACTTCCGCTTCCATGGTTCCATCCGCTGCCAGATCCACTCCCAGATATCTAAAACACTTCACTTCCTCCAGTTTTTCTCAATTCAAACTTACCTCCCAATTGACTTGACCCTCAACCCTACTGTACCTAATAACCTTGCTCTTATTCACATTTACTCTTAACTTTATTCTTCCACACACTTTTCCAAACTCAGTCACCAGCTTCTGCAGTTTCTCACATGAATCAGCCACCAGCGTTGTGTCATCAGCGAACAACAACTGACTCACTTCCCAAACTCTCTCATCCCCAACAGACTTCATACTTGTCCCTCTTTCCAAAACTCTTGCATTTACCTCCCTAACAACCCCATCCATAAACAAATTAAACAACCATGGAGACATCACACACCCCTGCCGCAAACCTACATTCACTGAGAACCAATCACTTTCCTCTCTTCCTACATGTACACATGCCTTACATCCTCGATAAAAACTTTTCACTGCTTCTAACAACTTTCCTCCCACACCATATATTCTTAAGACCTTCCACAGAGCATCTCTAACAACTCTATCATATGCCTTCTCCAGATCCATAAATGCTACATACAGATCCATTTGCTTTTCTAAGTATTTCTCACATACATTCTTCAAAGCAAACACCTGATCCACACATCCTCTACCACTTCTGAAACCACACTGCTCTTCCCCAATCTGATTCTCTGTACATGCCTTCACCCTCTCAATCAATACCCTCCCATATAATTTACCAGGAATACTCAACAAACTTATACCTCTATAATTTGAGCACTCACTCTTATCCCCTTTGCCTTTGTACAATGGCACTATGCACGCATTCCGCCAATCCTCAGGCACCTCACCATGAGTCATACATACATTAAATAACCTTACCAACCAGTCAACAATACAGTCACCCCCTTTTTTAATAAATTCCACTGCAATACCATCCAAACCTGCTGCCTTGCCGGCTTTCATCATTTTATATATATATATATATATATATATATATATATATATATATATATATATATATATATATATATATATATATATATATATATATATATATATATATATATATAGTTAAGAGTAAATGTGAATAAGAGCAAGGTTATTAGGTACAGTAGGGTTGAGGGTCAAGTCAATTGGGAGGTAAGTTTGAATGGAGAAAAACTGGAGGAAGTGAATTGTTTTAGATATCTGGGAGTGGATCTGTCAGCGGATGGAACCATGGAAGCGGAAGTGGATCATAGGGTGGGGGAGGGGGCGAAAATTTTGGGAGCCTTGAAAAATGTGTGGAAGTCGAGAACATTATCTCGGAAAGCAAAAATGGGTATGTTTGAAGGAATAGTGGTTCCAACAATGTTGTATGGTTGCGAGGCGTGGGCTATGGATAGAGTTGTGCGCAGGAGGATGGATGTGCTGGAAATGAGATGTTTGAGGACAATGTGTGGTGTGAGGTGGTTTGATCGAGTAAGTAACGTAAGGGTAAGAGAGATGTGTGGAAATAAAAAGAGCGTGGTTGAGAGAGCAGAAGAGGGTGTTTTGAAATGGTTTGGGCACATGGAGAGAATGAGTGAGGAAAGATTGACCAAGAGGATATATGTGTCGGAGGTGGAGGGAACGAGGAGAAGAGGGAGACCAAATTGGAGGTGGAAAGATGGAGTGAAAAAGATTTTGTGTGATCGGGGCCTGAACATGCAGGAGGGTGTAAGGAGGGCAAGGAATAGAGTGAATTGGAGCGATGTGGTATACAGGGGTTGACGTGCTGTCAGTGGAGTGAATCAAGGCATGTGAGGCGTCTGGGGTGGACCATGGAAAGCTGTGTAGGTATGTATACACGTGTGTGGACATGTGTATGTACATGTGTATGGGGGGGGGGTTGGGCCATTTCTTTCGTCTGTTCCCTTGCGCTACCTCGCAGACGCGGGAGACAGCGACAAAGTATAAAAAAAAAAAAAAAAAAAAAAAATATATATATGCTTTGCTTTGTCGCTGTATCCCGCGTTAGCGAGGAAGCGCAAGGAAACAGACGAAAGAATGGCCCAACCCACCCATATACACATGTATATACATCCACGTAAAGCTCTCACTACCTCATCTCTTTTTACCAAATCATCCTCCCTAACCCTCTCACTTTGCACACCACCTCGACCAAAACACCCTATATCTGCCACTCTATCATCAAACACATTCAACAAACCTTCAAAATACTCGCTCCATCTCCTTCTCACATCACCACTACTTGTTATCACCTCCCCATTAGCCCCCTTCACTGAAGTTCCCATTTGCTCCCTTGTCTTACGCACTTTATTAACCTCCTTCCAAAACATCTTTTTATTCTCTCTGAAATTTAATGATACTCTCTCACCCCAACTCTCATTTGCCTTCTTTTTCACCTCTTCCACCTTTCTCTTAACCTCCTGCCTCTTTCTTTTATACCTCTCCTACTCATTTGCATTTTTCCCTGCAAAATTCGTCCAAATGCCTCTCTCTTCTCTTTCACTAATAATCTTACTTCTTCATCCCACCACTCACTACCTTTTCTAATCAACTCACCTCCCACGCTTCTCATGCCACAATCATCTTTTGCGCAAGCCAACACTGCTTCCTTAAATACATCCCATTCCTCCCCCACTCCCCTTACCTCCTTTTTTCTCACCTTTTTCCATTCTGTACTCAGTTTCTCTTGGTACTTCCTAACACAAGTCTCCTTCCCAAGCTCACTTCCTTCACTGAAGTTCCCATTTGCTCCCTTGTCTTACGCACATTATTTACCTCCTTTCAGAACATCTTTTAATTCAACCTAAAATTTAATGATACTCTCTCAACCCAACTCTCATTTGCCCTCTTTTTCACCTCTTGCACCTTTCTCTTGACCTCCTGTCTCTTCTTTTATACATATCCCACTAATTTGCATTTTTTCCCTGCAAAAATCGTCCAAATGCCTCTCTCTTCTCTTTCACTAATAATCTTACTTCTTCATCCCACCACTCACTATCCTTTCTAATCAACCCACCTCCCACGCTTCTCATGCAACAAGCATCTTTTGCGCAAGCCATCACTGCTTCCTTGAATACATCCCATTACTACCCCACTCCCCTTACCTCCTTTGTTCTCACCTTTTTCCATTCTGTATTCACTCTCTCCTGGTACTTCCTCACACAGGTCTCCTTCCCAAGCTCACTTACTCTCACCACTCTCTTCACCCCAACATTCTTCTTTTCTGAAAACCCCTACAAATCTTCACCTCCGCCTCCACAAGATAATGATCAGACATCGCTCCAGTTGCACCTCTCAGCACATTAACATCCAAAAGTCACTCTTTCGCGCACCTATCAATTAACACGTAATCCAATAACGCACTCTGGCCATCTCTCCAACTTACATACGTATACTTATGTATATCTCGCTTTTTAAACCAGGTATTCCCAATCACCAGTCCTTTTTCAGCACATAAAACTACAAGCTCTTCACCATTTCCATTTACAACACTGAACACCCCATGTATACCAATTATTCCCTCAACTGCCACATTACTCACCTTTGCATTCAAATCACCCATCACTATAACCCGGTCTTGTGCATCAAAACCACTAACACACTCATTCAGCTGCTCCAAAAACACTTGCTTCTCATGATCTTTCTTCTCATGCCCAGGTGCATATGCACCAATAATCACACATCTCTCTCCATCAGCTTTCAGTTTTACCCATATTAATCTAGAATTTACTTTTTTACACTCTATCACATACTCCCACAACTCCTGTTTCAGGAGTAATGCTACTCCTTCCCTTGCTCGTGTACTCTCACTAACCCCTGACTTTACTCCCAAGACATTGCTGAACCACTCTTATCCTTTACCCTTGAGCTTCGTTTCACTCAGAGCCAAAACATCCAGGTTCCTTTCCTCAAACAGACTACCTATCTCTCCTTTTTTCACATCCTGGTTACATCCACACACATTTAGACACCCCAATCTGAGACATATATATATATATATATATATATATATATATATATATATATATATATATATATATATATATATATATATATATATATATATATATGTATTCCTCGCGTGTCGTAGAAGGCGACTAGAGGGGACGGGAGCGGGGGGCCAGAGATCCTCCCCTCCTTGTATTTTTTAACTTTCTAAAATGGGAAACAGAAGAAGGAGTCACCCGGGGAGTGCTCATCCTCCTCGAAGGCTCAGACTGGGGTGTCTAAATGTATGTGGATGTAACCAAGATGTGAAAAAAGGAGAGATAGGTAATATGTTTGAGGAAAGGAACCTGGATGTTTTGGCTCTGAGTGAAACGAAGCTCAAGAGTAAAGGGGAAGAGTGGTTTGGGAATGTTTTGGGAGTAAAGTCAGGGGTTAGTGAGAGGACAAGAGCAAGGGAAGGAGTAGCAGTACTCCTGAAACAGGAGTTGTGGGAGTATGTGATAGAATGTAAAAAAGTAAATTCTCGATTAATATGGGTAAAACTGAAAGCTGATGGAGAGAGATGGGTGATTATTGGGTGCATATGCACCTGGGCATGAGAAGAAAGATCATGAGAGGCCAGTGTTTTGGGAGCAGCTGAATGAGTGTGTTAGTGGTTTTGATGCACGAGACCGGGTTATAGTGATGGGTGATTTCAATGCAAAGGTGAGTAATGTGGCAGTTGAGTGAATAATTGGTATACATGGGGTGTTCAGTGTTGTAAATGGAAATGGTGAAGAGCTTGTAGATTTATGTGCTGAAAAAGGACTGGTGATTGGGAATACCTGGTTTAAAAAGCGAGATATACATAAGTATACGTATGTAAGTAGGAGAGATGGCCAGAGAGAGTTATTGGATTACGTGTTAATTGACAGGCGCGCGAAAGATAGACTTTTGAATGTTAACGTGCTGAGAGGTGCAAATGGAGGGATGTCTGATCATTATCTTGTCGAGGCTAAGGTGAAGATTTGTATGGGTTTTCAGAAAAGAGTGAATGTTGGAGTGAAGAGGGTGGTGAGAGTAAGTGAGCTTGGGAAGGAGACTTGTGTGAGGAAGTACCAGGAGAGACTGAGTACAGAATGGAAAAAGGTGACAACAATGGAAGTAAGGGAAGTGGGGGAGGAATGGGATGTATTTAGGGAATCAGTGATGGATTGCGCAAAAGATGTTGTGGCATGAGAAGAGTGGGAGGAGGGTTGATTAGAAAGGGTAGTGAGTGGTGGGATGAAGAAGTAAGAGTATTAGTGAAAGAGAAAAGAGAGGCATTTGGACAATTTTTGAAGGGAAAAAATGCAATTGAGTGGGAGATGTATAAAAGAAAGAGACAGGAGGTCAAGGGAAAGGTGTAAGAGGTGAAAAAGAGGTCAAATGAGAGTTGGGGTGAGAGAGTATTTTAGGGAGAATAAAAAGATGTTCTGGAAGGAGGTAAATAAGTGCGTAAGACAAGGGAGCAAATGGGAACTTCAGTGATGGGCGCAAATGGGGAGGTGATAACAAGTAGTGGTGATGTGAGAAGGAGATGGAGTGAGTATTTTGAAGGTTTGTTGAATGTGTTTGATGATAGAGTGGCAGATATAGGGTGTTTTGGTCGAGGTGGTGTGCAAAGTGAGAGGGTTAGTGAAAATGATTTGGTAGACAGAGAAGAGGTAGTAAAAGCTTTGCGGAAGATGAAAGCCGGCAAGGCAGCAAGTTTGGATGGTATTGCAGTCGTATTGCTTCACATGCCCTGATTCAATCCATTGACAGCACGTCGATCCCGGTATACCACAACTTTCCAATTCACTCTATTCCTTGCAACGCCTTTCACCCTCCTGCATGTTCAGGCCCCGATCACTCAAAATCTTTTTCACTCCATTTTTCCACCTCCAATTTGGTCTCTCACTTCACCTCGTTCCCTCCACCTCTGACACATATATCCTTTTCGTCAATCTTTCCTCACTCATTCTCTCCATGTGACCAAACCATTTCAAAACACCCTCTTCTGCTCTCTCAACCACACTCTTTTTATTTCCACACATCTCTCTTACCCTTACATTACTTACTCGATCAAACCACCTCACACCACACATTGTCCTCAAATATCTCATTTCCAGCACATCCACCCTCCTATCCATAGCCCACGCCTCGCAACCATACAACATTGTTGGAACCACTATTCCTTCAAACATACCCATTTTTGCTTTCCGAGATAATGTTCTCGACTTCCAAACATTCTTCAAGGCTCCCTGAATTTTCGCCCCCTCCCCTACACTATGATTCACTTCCGCTTCCATGGTTCCATCCGCTGCCAGATTCCCTCCCAGATATCTAAAACTCTTTACTTCCTCCAGTTTTTCTCCATTCAAACTTACCTCCCAATTCCCTTGACCCTCAACCCTACTGTACCAAATAATATTGCTCTTATTCACATTTACTCTTAACTCTCTTCTTTCACACACTTTACCAAACTCATGCACCAGCTTCTATAGTTTCTTACATGAATCAGCCAACAGCGCTGTATCATCAGCGAACAACAGTTCACTCACTTCCCAAGCTCTCTCATCCACAACAGACTACATACTTGCCCCTCTTTCCAAAACTCTTGCATTCACCTCCCTAACAACCCCATACATAAACAGATTAAACAACCATGGAGACATCACACACCCCTGCCGCAAACCTACATTCACTGAGAACCAATCACTTTCCTCTCTTCCTACACGTACACATACCTTACATCCTCGATAAAAGCTTTTCACTGCTTCTAACAGCTTACCTCCCACACCATATATCCTTAATACCTTCCGCAGAGCATCTCTATCAATTCTATCATATGCCTTCTCCAGATCCATAAATGCTACATGCAAATCCATTTGTTTTTCTAAGTATTTCTCACATACATTCTTCAAAGCAAACAATAGATCCACACATCCTCTACCACTTCTGAAACCACACTGCTCTTCCCCAATCTGATGCTCTGTACATGCCTTCACCCTCTCAATCAATACCCTCCCATATGATTTACCAGGAATACTCAACATACTTATACCTCTGTAATTTGAGCACTCACTCTTATCCCCTTTGCCTTTGTACAATGGCACTATGCAAGCATTCCGCCAATCCTCAGGCACCTCACCATGAATCATACATACATTAAATAAACTTACCAACCAGTCAACAACACAGTCACCCCCTTTTTTAATAAATTCCACTGCAACACCATCTGAACCCGCTGCCTTGCCGGCTTTCATCTTTCGCAAAGCTTTTGCTACCTCTTCTCTATTTACCAAATCATTTTCCCTAACACTCTCACTTTGCACACCACCTTGACCAAAACACTCTATATCTGCCACTCTATCATCAAACACATTCAACAAACCTTCAAAATACTCACTCCATGTCCTTCTCACATCACCACTACTTTTTATCATCTCCCCATTAGCCCCCTTCACTGAAGTTCCCTTTTGCTCCCTTGTCTTACGCACTTTATTTACCTCCTTCCAAAACATCTTTTTATTCTCCCTGAAATTTAATGATACTCTCTCACCCCAACTCTCATTTGCCCTCTTTTTCACCTCTTGCACCTTTCTCTTAACCTCTGGCCTCTTTCTTTTACATCTCTCCCACTCATTTGCATTTTTTCCCTGCAAAAATCGTCCAAATGCCTCTCTCTTCTCTTTCACTAATAATCTTACTTCTTCATCACACCACTCACTACCTTTTCTAATCAACCCACCTCCCACGCTTCTCATGCCACAAGCATCCTTTGCGCAAGCCATCACTGCTCCCCTAAATACATCCCATTCCTTCTCCACTCCCCTTACCTCCTTTGTTCTCACCTTTTTCCATTCATGTATATATATATATATATATATATATATATATATATATATATATATATATATATATATATATATATATATATATATATATATATATATGTATATATATATATATATATATATATATATATATATATATATATATATATATATATATATATATATATATATATATATATATATTTTTTTTTTTTTTTATACTTTGTCGCTGTCTCCCGCGTTTGCGAGGTAGCGCAAGGAAACAGACGAAAGAAATTGTCCAACCCCCCCCATACACATGTATCCCCTTTGCCTTTGTACAATGGCACTATGCACGCATTCCGCCAATCCTCAGGCACCTCACCATGAGTCATACATACATTATATAACCTTACCAACCAGTCAACAATACAGTCACCCCCTTTTTTAATAAATTCCACTGCAATACCATCCAAACCTGCTGCCTTGCCGGCTTTCATCTTCCGCAAAGCTTTCACTACCTCTTCTCTGTTTACCAAATCATTTTCCCTAACCCTCTCACTTTGCACACCACCTCGACCAAAACACCCTATATCTGCCACTCTATCATCAAACACATTCAACAAACCTTCAAAATACTCACTCCATCTCCTTCTCACATCACCACTACTTGTTATCACCTCCCCATTTGCGCCCTTCACTGAAGTTCCCATTTGCTCCCTTGTCTTACGCACTTTATTTACCTCCTTCCAGAACATCTTTTTATTCTCCCTAAAATTTAATGATACTCTCTCACCCCAACTCTCATTTGCCCTTTTTTTCACCTCTTGCACCTTTCTCTTGACCTCCTGTCTCTTTCTTTTATACATCTCCCACTCAATTGCATTTTTTCCCTGCAAAAATCGTCCAAATGCCTCTCTCTTCTCTTTCACTAATACTCTTACTTCTTCATCCCACCACTCACTACCCTTTCTAATCAACCCACCTCCCACTCTTCTCATGCCACAAGCATCTTTTGCGCAATCCATCACTGATTCCCTAAATACATCCCATTCCTCCCCCACTCCCCTTGCTTCCATTGTTCTCACCTTTTTCCATTCTGTACTCAGTCTCTCCTGGTACTTCCTCACACAGGTCTCCTTCTCAAGCTCACTTACTCTCACCACCCTCTTCACCCCAACATTCACTCTTCTTTTCTGAAAACCCATACAGATCTTCACCTTAGCCTCCACAAGATAATGATCAGACATCCCTCCAGTTGCACCTCTCAGCACATTAACATCCAAAAGTCTCTCTTTCGCACGCCTGTCAATTAACACGTAATCCAATAACGCTCTCTGGCCATCTCTCCTACTTACATAAGTATACTTATGTATATCTCGCTTTTTAAACCAGGTATTCCCAATCATCAGTCCTTTTTCAGCACATAAATCTACAAGCTCTTCACCATTTCCATTTACAACACTGAACACCCCATGTATACCAATTATTCCCTCAACTGCCACATTACTCACCTTTGCATTCAAATCACCCATCACTATAACCCGGTCTCGTGCATCAAAACCACTAACACACTCATTCAGCTGCTCCCAAAACACTTGCCTCTCTTGATCTTTCTTCTCATGCCCAGGTGCATATGCACCAATAATCACCCACCTCTCTCCATCAACTTTCAGTTTTACCCATAATAATCGAGAATTTACTTTCTTACACTCTATCACATACTCCCACAACTCCTGTTTCAGGAGTATTGCTACTCCTTCCCTTGCTCTTATCTTCTCACTAACCCCTGACTTTACTCCCCAGACATTCCCAAACCACTCTTCCCCTTTACCCTTGAGCTTCGTTTCACTCAGAGCCAAAACATCCAGGTTCCTTTCCTCAAACATACTACCTATCTCTCCTTTTTTCACATCTTGGTTACATCCACACACATTTAGGCACCCCACTCTGAGCCTTCGAGGAGGATGAGCACTCCCCGCGTGACTCCTTCTGTTTCCCATTTTAGAAAGTTAATACAAGGAGGGGAGGATTTCTGGCCCCCCGCTCCCGTCCCCTCTAGTCGCTTTCTACGACACGCGAGGAATACGTGGGAAGTATTCTTTCACCCCTATCCCCAGGGATAATATACATATATATATACATATACACATACACACACATACACATACATACGCACATATAAACACATACACACACATACATATATATACATGTGAAAAATGTAAGAAACAATTTAGAAAACTGAAACTTCTAGCTTGAAATGAATGGAAAAAAATGAATGTCACATAATGGTTCAACCTCTGGCTATGGAAAAAAGGAAATGTATAATTTATTTACACAAACGTCAATAGCAGTTCTCATCAATTTAACCACTGTATCAATAAGCTTCAATGTCTAAGCTACATTACGGACTGTGTAATTACCTATTCATACAGGACGGGGACAAAGTTCTGAACTCGTTGGTCCCTGGTCTCTTGAATCCCTTTGCCATATAGTTTTCTAAAAATCTGTATACAACCACCATTCGCAGTTTAATGCGTTTACACTTAATTAGTACTTAATTAGTACTACTACACTTCTTTTCTGACAAGTCTCTTCTTACGAAATCCTCACCTCATGAAGGATTGTTCACTGTCGATGTCGTCAAACTAATTTAGTAATATGAGGGTTGTAATCACGTCATCACTGACTATTCCCACCTCCATGGAGGGCAAAGATGTAGCAATTAAATGCTCATTGTAACTCAGATTTTTCAAGGCAGGTATGTTCCAGTTAGATCTTTGTGCTGTTTTAGGTACGGTGTTTAGGTTTACTATAATGTGTGAATAGTTTATCAAACACTTCGATACGCTTAGAATATTTGCCTCATCAACAATTCCCTAGATCCCCTCTGGTAACATATATATATATATATATATGTATATATATATATATATATATATATATATATATATATATATATATATATATATATATATATATATATATATATATATATATATATATTTTTTTTTTTTTTACTTTGTCGCTGTCTCCCGCGTTTGCGAGGTAGCGCAAGGAAACAGACGAAAGAAATGGCCCAACCCCCCCCCATACACACGCATATACACACGCATATACACACGTCCACACACGCAAATATACATACCTACACAGCTTTCCATGGTTTACCCCAGACGCTTCACATGCCTTGATTCAACCCACTGACAGCACGTCAACCCCGGTATACCACATCGCTCCAATTCACTCTATTCCTTGCCCTCCTTTCACCCTCCTGCATGTTCAGGCCCCGATCACACAAAATCTTTTTCACTCCATCTTTCCACCTCCAATTTGGTCTCCCTCTTCTCCTCGTTCCCTCCACCTCGGACACATATATCCTCTTGGTCAATCTTTCCTCACTCATTCTCTCCATGTGTCCAAACCACTTCAAAACACCCTCTTCTGCTCTCTCAACCACGCTCTTTTTATTTCCACACATCTCTCTTACCCTTACGTTACTCACTCGATCAAACCACCTCACACCACACATTGTCCTCAAACATCTCATTTCCAGCACATCCATCCTCCTGCGCACAACTCTATCCATAGCCCACGCCTCGCAACCATACAACATTGTTGGAACCACTATTCCTTCAAACATACCCATTTTTACTTTCCGAGATAATGTTCTCGACTTCCACACATTCTTCAAAGCTCCCAGAATTTTCGCCCCCTCCCCACCCTATGATCCATATATATATATATATATATATATATATATATATATATATATATATATATATATATATATATATATATATATATATATATATATATATATATATATATATATATATATATATATATGAATTCTTGTATAGTACTATTGTACAAAGGCAAAGGGGATAAAAGTGAGTGCTCAAATTACAGAGGTATAAGTCTGTTTAGTATTCCTAGGAAAATATATGGGAGGGTATTGAGTGAGAGGGTGAAGGCATGTACAGAGCATCAGATTGAGGAAGAGCAGTGTGGTTTCAGAAGTGGTAGCGGATTAGTGGATCAGGTATTTGCTTTGAAGAATGTGTGTGAGAAATACTTGGAAATGCAAATGGATTTTATGTAGCATTTATGAATCTGGAGAATGCATATGTTACAGTGAATAAAGATGCTCTCTGGAAGGTATTAAATATATGGTGTGAGAGGCAAGTTGTTAGAGGAATTGATAAGCTTTTATCGAGGATGTAAGGCATGTGTACGTGTAGGAAGAGAGGAAATTGATTTGCTTACGGTGAATTTTGGTTTGCGGCAGGGGTGTGTGATGTCTCCATGGTTGTCTAATATGTTTATTGATGGGGTTGTTAGGGAGGTGAATGCAAGAGTTTTAGAAAGAGGGGCAAGTATGCAGTCTATTGTGTATGAGAGATCTTGGAAAGTGAGTCAGTTGTTGCTCGCTGATGATACAGCTCTGGTGTCTGACTCGTGTGAGAAACTACAGAAGCTGGTGACTGAGTTTGGTAAAGTGTGTGAAAGAAGAAAGCTGAGAGTAAATGTGAATAACAGCAAGGTTATCAGGTATAGTAGGGTTGAGGGTCAAGTCAATTGGGAGGTAATTTTGATTGGAGAAAAAGTGGAGGAAGTGAAGTATTTTAGATATCTGGGAGTGGATTTGGCAGCGAAAAACCATGGAAGCTGAAGTGAATCATAGGGAGGGGTGGGGGGGGGGGAGCGAATGTTCTGGGAGAATTGAAAAGTGTGTGGAAGTCGAGAACATTATTTCGGAAAGAAAAAATGGGTATGTTTGAAGGAATAGTGGTTCCAACAAAGTTATATGTTTGCGAGGCGTTGGCTATAGATAGAGTTGTGCGGAGGAGGGTGGTTGTGCTGGAAATAAGATGTTTGAGGACAATATGAGGTGTGATGTCGTTTTATCGAGTAAGTGATAATAGGGTAAGAGAGTTGTTTAGTAATAAAAAGAGTGTAGCTGAAAGAGCAAAAGAGGGTGTTTTGAAATGGTTTGGTCACATGGAGAGAATGAGTGAGGAAAGATTGACCATGAGGATACATATGTTAGATGTGGAGGGAACGAGAGGAAGTGGGAGACCAAATTGGGGGTGGAAAGATGGAATGAAAAAGATTTTGAGTGATCGGGTCCTAAACATGCAGGAAGGTGAAAGGAGTGAAATGAATAAAGTAAATTGGAATGATGTGGTATACCGGGGTCGACGTGCTGACAACGGATTGAACCAGGGCATGTAAAGTGTCTGGGGTAAACCATGGAATTTTCTGTGGGGCCTAGATGAGGAAAGAGAGCTGTGGTTTCGGTGCATATACATGACGGCTAGAGAATGAGTGTGAATAAATGTAGCCTTTGTCGTCTTTTCCTAACGTTACCTCGCGCACATGCGGGTGGTTGGTTGTTATTTCATGTGTGGCGGGATGACGATGGGAATGAATAAAGGAAGACAATATGAATTATGTTAATGTGTATATATGTATCTGTCTGTGTGAGTATATATATATATATATATATATATATATATATATATATATATATATATATATATATATATATATATATATATATATATATATATATATATATATATATATATATATATATATATATATATATATATATATATATATATATATATATATATATATATATCGAGGATGTAAGGCATGTGTACGTGTAGGAAGAGAGGAAAGTGATTGGTTCTCAGTGAATGTAGGTTTGCGGCAGGGGTGTGTGATGTCTCCATGGTTGTTGAATTTGTTTATGGATGGGGTTGTTAGGGAGGTGAATGTAAGAGTTTTGGAAAGAGGGGCAAGTATGAAGTCTGTTGGGGATGAGAGAGCTTGGGAAGTGAGTCAGTTGTTGTTCGCTGATGACACAGCGCTGGTGGCTGATTCATGTGAGAAACTGCAGAAGCTGGTGACTGAGTTTGGTAAAGTGTGTGAAAGAAGAAAGTTAAGAGTAAATGTGAATAAGAGCAAGGTTATTAGGTACAGTGGGGTTGAGGGTCAAGTCAATTGGGAGGTGAGTTTGAATGGGGAAAAACTGGAGGAAGTGAAGTGTTTTAGATATCTGGGAGTGGATCTGGCAGCGGATGGAACCATGGAAGCGGAAGTGGATCATAGGGTGGGGGAGGGGGCGAAAATTCTGGGAGCCTTGAAGAATGTGTGGAAGTCGAGAATATTATCTCGGAAATCAAAAATGGGTATGTTTGAAGGAATAGTGGTTCCAACAATGTTATATGGTTGCGAGGCGTGGGCTATGGATAGAGTTGTGCGCAGGAGGATGGATGTGCTGGAAATGAGATGTTTGAGGACAATGTGTGGTGTGAGGTGGTTTGATCGAGTAAGTAACGTAAGGGTATGAGAGATGTGTGGAAATAAAAAGAGCGTGGTTGAGAAAGCAGAAGAGGGTGTTTTGAAATGGTTTGGGCACATAGAGAGAATGAGTGAGGAAAGATTGACCAAGAGGATATATGCGTCGGAGGTGGAGGGAACGAGGAGAAGAGGGAGACCAAATTGGAGGTGGAAAGATGGAGTGAAAAAGATTTTGTGTGATCGGAGCCTGAACATGCAGGAGGGTGAAAGGAGGGCAAGGAATAGAGTGAATTGGATCGATGTGGTATACCGGGGTTGACGTGCTGTCAGTGGATTGATTCAAGGCATGTGAAGCGTCTGGGGTAAACCATGGAAAGCTGTGTAGGTATGTATATTTGCGTGTGGACGTATGTATATACA
>NC_092235.1:34050440-34250652 GCF_036320965.1 Panulirus ornatus | reverse complement strand
GACGCTTCACATGCCCTGATTCAATCCATTAACAGCACGTCGACCCCGGTATACCATATCGATCCAATTCACTCTATTCCTCGCCCGCCTTTCACCCTCCTGCATGTTCAGGCCCCGATCGCTCAAAATCGTTTTCACTCCATCTTTCCACCTCCAATTTAGTCTCCCACTTCTCCTCGTTCCCTCCACCTCCGACACATATATCCTCTTGTTCAATCTTTCCTCAGTCATTCTCTCCATGTGCCCAAACCATTTCAAAACACCCTCTTCTGCTCTCTCAACCACACTCTTTTTATATCCACGCATCTCTCTTACCCTTACATTACTTACTCGATCAAACCACCTCACACCACGTATTGTCCTCAAACATCTCATTTCCAGCACATCCATCCTCCTGTGCACAACTCTATCCATAGCCCACGCCTCGCAACCATACAACATAGTTGGAACCACTATTCCTTCAAACATACTCATTTTTGCTTTCCGAGATAATGTTCTCGACTTCCACACATACTTCAAGGCTCCCAGGATTTTCGCCCCCTCCCCCACCCTATGATTCACTTCCACTTCCATGGTTCCATCCGCTACCAGATCCACTCCCAGATATCTAAAACACTTTACTTCCTCCAGTTTTTCTCCATTCAAACTTACCTCCCAATTGATTTGACCCTCAATACTACTCTACCTAATAACCTTGCTCTTACTCACATTTACTCTTAACTTTCTTCTTTCACACACTTTACCAAACTCAGTCACCAGCTTCTGCAGTTTCTCACATGAATCAGCCACCAGCGCTGTATCATCAGCGAACAACAACTGACTCACTTCCCAAGCTCTCTCATCCACAGCAGACTTCATACTTGCCCCTCTTTCCAAAACTCTTGCATTCACCTCCCTAACAACCCCATCCATAAACAAATTAAACAACCATGGAGACATCACACACCCCTGCCGCAAACCTACATTCAATGAGAACCAATCACTTTCCTCTCTTCCTACACGTACGCATGCCTTACGTCCTCGATAAAAAACTTTTCACTGCTTCTAACAACTTGCCTCCCACACCAGATATTCTTAATACAGCATCTCTATCAACTTGACAGAGCAGCTCTATCAACTCTATCATATGCCTTCTCCAGATCCATAAATGCTACATACAAATCCATTTGCTTTTCTAAGTATTTCTCACATACATTCTTCAAAGCAAACACCTGATCCACACATCCTCTACCACTTCTGAAACCACACTGCTCTTCCCCAATCTGATGCTCTGTACATGCCTTCACCCTCTCAATCAATACCCTCCCATATGATTTACCAGGAATACTCAACAGACTTATACCTCTGTGATTTGAGCACTCACTCTTATCCCCTTTGCCTTTGTACCATGGCACTATGTAAGCATTCCGGCAATCCTCAGGCACCTCACCATGAACCATACATACATAACCTTACCATCCACTCAACAATACAGTCACCCCTTTTTTAATAAATTGCACTGCAATACCATCCAAACCTGCTGCCTTGCCGGCTTTCATCTTCCGCAAAGCTTTTACTACCTCTTCTCTGTTTACCAAATCATTTTCCCTCGCCCTCTCACTTTGCACGCCACCTCGACCTCGACCCTGGGGATAGGGAAGAAAGAATACTTCCCACGCATTCCTCACGCGTCGTAAAAGGCGACTAAAGGGGACGGGAGCGGGGGGCCAGAAACCCTCCCCTATTTGAATTTTGACTTTCTAAAAGGGGAAACAGAAGAAGGAGTCACGCGGGGAGTGCTGATCCTCCTCGAATGCTCAGATTGGGGTGTCTAGATGTGTGTGGATGTAACCAAGATGAGAAAAAAGGAGAGATAGGTAGTATGTTTGAGGAAAGGAGCCTGGATGTTTTGGCTCTGAGTGAAACGAAGCTCAAGGGTAAAGGGGAAGAGTGGTTTGGGAATGTCTAAGGAGTAAAGTCAGGGGTTAGTGAGAGGACAAGAGCAAGGGAAGGAGTAGCAATACTCCTGAAACAGGAGTTGTGGGAGTATGTGATAGAATGTAAGAAAGTAAATTCTCGATTGATATGGGTAAATGTGAAAGTTGATGGAGAGAGATGGGTGATTATTGGTGCATATGCACCTGGGCAAGAGAAGAAAGATCATGAGAGGCAAGTGTTTTAGGAGGAGCTGAATGAGTGTGTTAGTGGTTTTGATGCACAAGACCGGGTTATAGTGATGGGTGATTTGAATGCAAAGGTGAGTAATGTGGCAGTTCAGGGAATAATTGGTATACATGGGGTTTTCAGTGTTGTAAATGGAAATGGTGAAGAGCTTGTAGATTTATGTGCTGAAAAAGGACTGGTGATTGGGAATACCTGGTTTAAAAAGCGAGATATATATAAGTATACGTATGTAAGTAGGAGAGATGGCCAGAGAGCGTTACTGGATTACGTGTTAATTGATAGGCGCGCGAAAGGGAGACTTTTGGATGTTAATGTGCTGAGAGGTGCAACTGGAGATATGTCTGATAAATATCTTGTGGAGGCGAAGATGAAGATTTGTAGGGGTTTTCAGAAAAGAGAGAATGTTGGGGTGAAGAGAGTGGTGAGAGTAAGTGAGCTTGGGAAGGAGACTTGTGTGAGGAAGTACCAGGAGAGACTGAGTACAGAATGAAAAACGGTGAGAACAAAGGAGGTAAGGGGAGTGGGAGAGGAATAGGATGCATTTAGGGATGGCTTGCGCAAAAGATGCTTGTGGCATGAGAAGCGTGGGAGGTGGGTTGATTAGAAAGGGTAGTAGTGGTGGGATGAAGAAGCAAGGTTATTAGTGAAAGAGAAGAGAGAGGCATTTGGACGATTTTTGCAGGGAAAAAATGCAATTGAGTGGGAGATGTATAAAAGAAAGATGCAGGAGGTCAAGAGAAAGGTGTAATAGGTGAAAAAGAGGGCAAATGAGAGTTGGGTTGAGAGAATATTATTGAATTTTAGGGAGAATAAAAAGATGTTTTGGAAGTAGGTAAATAAGGTGCGTAAGACAAGGGAGCAAATGGGAACTTCAGTGAAGAGGGATAATGGGGAGGTGAGAACAAGTAGTGGTGATGTGAGAAGTAGATGGAGTGAGTATTTTGAAGGTTTGCTGAATGTGTTTGATGATAGAGGGGCAGATATAGGGTGTTTTGGTCGAGGTGGTGTGCAAAGTGAGAGGGTGAGGGAAAATGATTTGTTAAATAGAGAAGAGGTAGTAAAAGTTTTGCGGATGATGAAAGCCGGCAAGGCAGCAGGTTTGGATGGTATTGCAGTGGAATTTATTAAAAAACGGGATTACTGTATTGTTGACTGGTTGATAAGGTTATTTAATGTATGTATGATTCATGGTGAGGTGTCTGAGGATTGGCGGAATGCTTGCATAGTGCCATTGTACAAAAGCAAAGGGGATAAGAGTGAGTGCTCAAATTACAGAGGTATAAGTTTCTTGAGTATTCCTGGTAAATTATATGGGAGGGTATTGATTGAGAGGGTGAAAGCATGTACAGAGCATCAGATTGGGGAAGAGCAGTGTGGTTTCAGAAGTGGTAGAGGATGTGTGGATCAGGTGTTTGCTTTGAAGAATGTATGTGAGAAATACTTAGAAAAGCAAATGGATTTGTATGTAGCATTTATGAATCTGGAGAAGGCATATGATAGAGTTGATAGAGATGCTCTGTGGAAGGTATTAAGAATATATGGTGTGAGAGGCAATTTGTTAGAAGCAGTGAAAAGTTTTTATCGAGGATGTAAGGCATGTGTACGTGTAGGAAGAGAGGAAAGTGATTGGTTCTCAGTGAATGTAGGTTTGCGGCAGGGGTGTGTGATGTCTCCATGGTTGTTTAATTTGTTTATGTATGGGGTTGTTAGGGAGGTGAATGCAAGAGTTTTGGAAAGAGGGGCAAGTATGCAGTCTGTTGTGGATGAGAGAGCTTGGGAAGTGAGTTAGTTGTTGTTCGCTGACGATACAGCGCTGGTGGCTGATTCATGTGAGAAACTGCAGAAGCTGGTGACTGAGTTTGGTAAAGTGTGTGAAAGAAGAAAGTTAAGAGTAAATGTGAATAAGAACAAGGTCATTACATTAGGTACAGTAGGGTTGAGGGTCAAGTCAATTGGGAGGTAAGTTTGAATGGAGAAAAACTGGAGGAAGTAAAGTCTTGTAGATATCTGGGAGTGGATTTGGCAGCGGATGGAACCATGGAACTGGAAGTGAATCATAGGGTGGGGGAGGAGTCGAAAATCCTGGGAGCCTTGAAGAATGTGTGGAAGTCGAGAACATTATATCGGAGAGCAAAAATGGCTATGTTTGAAGGAATAGTGGTTCCAACAATGATGTATGGATGCCAGGCGTGGGCTATGGATAGAGTTCTGCGCAGGAGGGTGGATGTGCTGGAAATGAGATGTTTGAGGACAATATGTGGTGTGAGGTGGTTTGATCGAGTAAGTAATGTAAGGGTAAGAGAGATATGTGGAAATAAATAGAGCGTTGTTGAGAAAGCAGGAGAGGGTGTTTTGAAATGGTTTGTTCACATGGAGAGAATGAGTGAGGAAAGATTGACCAAGAGGATATATGTGTCAGAGGTGGAGGGAACGAGGAGAAGTGGGAGACCAAATTGGAGGTGGAAAGATGGAGTGAAAAAGATTTTGAGTGATCGGGGCCTGAACATGCGGGAGGGTGAAAGGCATGCAAGGAATAGAGTGAATTGAAACGATGTGGTATACCGGGGTCGACGTGCAGTCAATGGATTGAACCAGGGCATGTGAAGCGTCTGGGGTAAACCATGGAAAATTCTGTGGGGCCTGGATGTGGAAAGGGAGCTGTGGTTTCGGTGCATTATTACATGACAGCTAGAGACTGAGTCTGAACGAATGGGGCCTTTGTTGTCTTTTCCTAGCGCTACCTCGCACACATGAGGGGGGAGCGGGTTGTTATTCCTTGTGTGTCGAGGTGGCAATGGGAATAAATAAAGGCAGACAGTATGAATCATGTACATGTGTATATATGTATATGTCTGTGTGTGTATATATATGTGTACTTTGAGATGTATAGGTATGTATATTTGCGTGTGTGGACGTGTATGTATCTACATGTGTATGTGGGTGGGTTGGGCCATTCTTTCGTCTGTTTCCTTGCACTACTTCGCTAACGCAGGAGACAATGACAAAGCAAAATGATTATATATATATATATATATATATATATATATATATATATATATATATATATATATATATATATATATATATATATATATATATATATATATGTGTGTGTGTGTGTGTGTGTGTGTGTCCCAGCAACAGAATATTGCATCAGCAATCCAAGGAAATCAGATATCAATTCCTAACCAGAGTACTAGAGAAATCTCGGCATGATTAAGTGATGTTATTTTTCATCATGACCCCAGCACATATCATTACGACAAGTCATCATACTATTCATACCTTTATCACATAGATACTGTTTACTTCCTGTTGTATCATTTTCACCACTTATCATGATATTGTTTACTTCCTGTTGTATCATTATCACCACTTATCATGATATTGTTTACTTCCTGTTGTATTATTATCACCACTTATCATGATATTGTTTACTTCCTGTTGTATCATTATCACCACTTATCATGATATTGTTTACTTCCTGTTGTATCATTATCACCACTTATCATGATATTGTTTCATCACTGTTTACTTCCTGTTGTATCATTATCATCACTTATCATGATATTGTTTACTTCCTGTTGTTTCATTATCACCACTTATCATGATATTGTTTACTTCCTGTTGTATCATTATCACCACTTATCATGATATTGTTTACTTCCTGTTGTATCATTATCACCACTTATCATGATATTGTTTACTTCCTGTTGTATCATTATCACCACTTATCATGATATTGTTTACTTCCTGTTGTATCATTATCACCACTTATCATGATATTGTTTACTTCCTGTTGTATCATTATCATCACTTATCATGATATTGTTTACTTCCTGTTGTATCATTATCACCACTTATCATGATATTGTTTACTTCCTGTTGTATCATTATCACCACTTATCATGATATTGTTTCATCACTGTTTACTTCCTGTTGTATCATTATCATCACTTATCATGATATTGTTTACTTCCTGTTGTTTCATTATCACCACTTATCATGATATTGTTTACTTCCTGTTGTATCATTATCACCACTTATCATGATATTGTTTACTTCCTGTTGTATCATTATCACCACTTATCATGATATTGTTTACTTCCTGTTGTATCATTATCATCACTTATCATGATATTGTTTACTTCCTGTTGTTTCATTATCACCACTTATCATGATATTGTTTACTTCCTGTTGTATCATTATCACCACTTATCATGATATTGTTTACTTCCTGTTGTATCATTATCACCACTTATCATGATATTGTTTACTTCCTGTTGTATCATTATCACCACTTATCATGATATTGTTTACTTCCTGTTGTATCATTATCACCACTTATCATGATATTGTTTACTTCCTGTTGTATCATTATCATCACTTATCATGATATTGTTTCATCACTGTTTACTTCCTGTTGTATCATTATCATCACTTATCATGATAGTGTTTCATCACTGTCATAGATCATAATTCACCGTCACATGTTCATCAAATGATATCATCATTACTTACTATATTACATCATACATTTAGCAGCAAATCTCATACTGAAATAATGATCAACATCTCTCTGACTTGTTACATTGGTTAGATGAATGGTTAGTTGGGCCTATCACCTGCCATGAACATCATGGCCGTCAACGTCAACATGTTATCACCAACGCCTTCATGTGTTCAAAATAGTTCTAAGACCACATACACTCTCAATGTGAATATGGCCCTTGCATGTTATGTTGCTACTAGTACCATACTGAGTCACGTATTATTTCATCTATAGCACAAGGATACAAGATTGTGTCATGTTCAGTCAGTTGTTGTCCAAGACACCTTACTAATTATCAAGGACAAATGACATTACATTCTATAGCGCCTTATATACCTGTATGTCGTATGTGGTGAGGATGTGTAGTTTTACATAGCTTGTCTTGCTACCTCTATAACTAGCACGTGCACCTCTGTGTAAACCTAGCATGTAAGTGAATCATAACAGAAGCCTGAGGTAGCATGCAGCATTGTCAGTGTGTAGTGTAGGTAAGAACACCAACTATCATGTCTTATGCTTATGAAGGCACTGCACCGCTGTCCGGGAAGTTAAGGCTTTCTCCACAGATATCAGTTGTTTCGAATATGTTGCACCATGCTGTTTGTAAGTACTTGCTACTGTTGTACCCCAGTTTTTCTAATCATGGAAAATAATCATTAAAATCATTAAAGCAAGTGCAGTTACAAAAATGTTTGGATAACAACCCAATAATCTAAGTTTGAGATATTTGAATTATATCAAAATAGAATTATCTTTGAAATAATTCTAACATTTAATCTTTCTTTTTCCTTTTATCTCGCCATCGTCTATCCTACCACCGATCCTTCTATCCTGCTTACTGTTCATATTTCCATCGGTGTGGCGTTATTTTGTAACCCCCACCTTGCCACCCACTCCTGTCTTCCTTACCTCGTCATGTGGGAGAAACTACAGAAGCGTCGGGAGGAGCAGGAGAGACGCGCACGGCGTGGAGACACCGACCCGCGTTATGAGTACATCTTCCAGGTGTTGGCCGCCTGCACGGGCATCGCCAGGCACCAGGTCATGGACCACGTGTTCGAGGAGAACCTGGTGAGTGTTGAATATCACCCATACTCTTCCTCCATCTTTAACATGGTTAACTGCACTACTTGACAAAACAGAAATTACTACGTTTAAGAAACTTCTGATGATAAAACAGAGAAATGAAGCGTTTGTATGTGTGTAGTGATATCATATCTGGTAATATACTCATGACACAAATATTGTAAGGCGCCTGATGACTCCAACAGAATCTATGATAACTTCTCTATGATAACTTACTGCCATAAAGTTAAGGGTATCTATATAATGCTTCCCCTAAGAGGAAAAGTATATCTATATCTATAATGCTTCCCCTAAGAAGGAAAGGTCTATAACCCTATAATGCTTTCCCTTACAGGGAGAGGTCTATATCCCTATAATGCTTCTCTTAAGAAGCAAAGGTCCATATCTCTATAATGCTTTTCCTTAGAGGGATAGGTGTACACTTCTATAATGCATTTCCTTAGAGGGAGAGGCCCATGTCTCTATAATGCTATTCCTAAGAGGAAGAAGTCTATATCTCCGTAATGCTTTCCCTAAAAGGTAGAGGTCCATATCTCTGCAATGATTCTCTTAAGAGGTAGCGATCTATATCTCTATAATGCCTCTCCGATGAGGTATAAGTCTATATGCCTTCTTCTCACTTTGGTGAGCAACGGGGTCTACACCGGTCATTTCCCAACAGGCGCACATAGCCAGCAGAGACGAAATGAGACGAAGGATATTCGAGTACATAGTATTCGAATAGTTATCTCCTATTAGCCAGGCCCATAGCATAGCGGCAGCATTCCCGCGTGTTGCACATGCGTCCCGGGTTCGATCCTGGCTGTTGGAGGTTTGTATGATATATATACATATATATATATATATATATATATATATATATATATATATATATATATATATATATATATATATATATATATATATATGTATATATATATATATATATATATATATTGGTTCTCAGTGAATGTAGGTTTACGGCAGGGGTGTGTGATGTCTCCATGGTTGTTTAATTTGTTTATGGATGGGGTTGTTAGGGAGGTAAATGCAAGAGTTTTGGAAAGAGGGGCAAGTATGAAGTCTGTTGGGGATGAGAGAGCTTGGGAAGTGAGTCAGTTGTTGTTCGCTGATGATACAGCGCTGGTGGCTGATTCATGTGAGAAACTGCAGAAGCTGATGACTGAGTTTGGTAAAGTGTGTGGAAGAAGAAAGTTAAGAGTAAATGTGAATAAGAGCAAGGTTATTAGGTACAGTAGGGTTGAGGGTCAAGTCAATTGGGAGGTGAGTTTGAATGGAGAAAAACTGGAGGAAGTGAAGTGTTTTAGATATCTGGGAGTGGATCTGGCAGCGGATGGAACCATGGAAGCGGAAGTGGATCATAGGGTGGGGGAGGGGGCGAAAATTCTGGGAGCCTTGAAGAATGTGTGGAAGTCGAGAACATTATCTCGGAAAGCAAAAATGGGTATGTTTGAAGGAATAGTGGTTCCAACAATGTTGTATGGTAGCGAGGCGTGGGCTATGGATAGAGTTGTGCGCAGGAGGATGGATGTGCTGGAAATGAGATGTTTGAGGACAATGTGTGGTGTGAGGTGGTTTGATCGAGTGAGTAACGTAAGGGTAAGAGAGATGTGTGGAAATAAAAAGAGCGTGGTTGAGAGAGCAGAAGAGGGTGTTTTGAAGTGGTTTGGGCACACGGAGAGAATGAGTGAGGAAAGATTGACCAAGAGGATATATGTGTCGGAGGTGGAGGGAACGAGGAGAAGAGGGAGACCAAATTGGAGGTGGAAAGATGGAGTGAAAAGGATTTTGTGTGATCGGGGCCTGAACATGCAGGAGGGTGAAAGGAGGGCAAGGAATAGAGTGAATTGGAGCGATGTGGTATACAGGGGTTGACGTGCTGTCAGTGGATTGAATCAAGGCATGTGAAGCGTCCGGGGTAAACCATGGAAAGCTGTGTAGGTATGTATATTTGCGTGTGTGGACGTGTGTATGTACATGTGTATGGGGGGGGTTGGGCCATTTCTTTCGTCTGTTTCCTTGCGCTACCTCGCAAACGCGGGAGACAGCGACAAAGTATAAAAAAAAAAAAAAAAAAAATATATATATATATATATATATATATATATATATATATATATATATATATACATATATATATATATATATATATATATATATATATATATGTATATATATATATATATATATATATATATATATATATATATATATATATATATATATATATACATATATATATATTTCCTTTTTTTATTCCTTTATTATCATACTTTATCGATGTCTCCCGCGAAAGCGAGGTAGCGCAAGGAAACAGACGAAAAAATTACCCAACCCACCGATATACACGTTCACACACGCTCATATACGTACCTATACATTTAAACGTATACGTACATATACATACTCAGAAAAATACCTATATACACATGAACATACTCATACTTGCTGCCCTCAGCCATTCTCGTCGCCACCCCGTCACACATGAGATAGCATCCCCTCCCCCCGCACGCGCGCGAGGTAGAGCTAGGAAAAGACAACAAAGACCACATTCGTTCACACTCAGTGTCTAGCTGTCATGTGTAATGAACCAAAAACGCCAGCTCCATTTCCACATCTAGGCCCCACAAAACTTTCCATGGTTTATCTCAGACACTTCACATGCCCTGGTTCTATCCACTGACAGCACGTCGATCCTGGTATACGACATCGTGCCAATTCACTCTATTCCTTGCACGCCTTTCACCATCCTGTATGTTCAGGTCCCGATAGCTCAAAATCTTTTTCACTCCATCCTTCCACCTCCAATTTGGTCTCCCACTTCTCCTCGTTCCCTCCACCTCTGACACATATATCCTCTTTGTCTATCTTTCCTCACTCATTCTCTCCATGTGACCAAACCATTTCAGTACACCCTCTTCTGCTTTCTTAACCACACTCTTTTTATTACCACAAATCTCTATTACCTTTTCATTACTTACTCAATCAAACAACCTCATACCACATTTTGTCCTCTAACATCTCATTTCCAACACATCCACCCTCCACACAACCTTATCTATAGCCCACGCCTCGCAACCATATAACATTGTTGGAACCACTATTCCTTCAAACATACCCATTTTTGCTTTCCAAAATAATGTTCTCGCCTTCGACACATTCTTCAACGCTCCCAGAACCTTTGCCCCCTACCCCACCCTGTGACTCGCTTCCGCTTCCATGGTTCCATCCGCTGTTGGATCCACTCCCAGATACCTAAAGCACTTTACTTCCTTCAGTTTTTCTCCATTCAAACTCACCTCCCAATTTACTTGTCCCTCAACCCTACTAAACCTAATAACCTTGCTCTTATTCACATTTACTCTGAGCTTTCTACTTTCACACACTTTACCAAACTCAGTCACCAGCTTCTGCAGTTACTCGCCGGAATCATCCACCAGCGCTGAATCATCAGCGAACAAATGACTCACCGCCCAAGCCCTCTCATCTACAACAGACTGCATACTTGCCCCTCTCTCTAAAACTCTTGCATTCACCTCCCTAACAACCCCATCCATAGACAAATTAAACAGCCATGGGGACATTACGCACCCCTGCCGAAAACTGACATTCACTGGGAACCAATCACTTTCCTTTCTTCCTACACGTACAAATGCCTTACATCCTGTATAAAAACTTTTCACTGCTTATACGAACTTGCCCTCTACAGAGCATCTCTTTCAACTCTATCATATGCCTTCTCCAGATCCATAAATGCATACAAATCCATTAGTTTTCTAAGTATTACTCACATTCTTCAGAGCAAACACCTGATCCACACATGCTCTACCATTTCTGAAACCGCACTGCTCCTCCCTAATCTTATGCCCTGTACATGCCTACACCCTCTCACTCAATACCCTCTCATACAATATCCCGGGAAAACTCAACAAACTTATGCCTCTGTAATTTGAACAGTCACCTTTATCCCCTTTCCCTTTGTACAATGTCACTATGCATGCATTCAGCCAGTACTCAGGTACTTCATCATAAGCCATACATAGAGTGAATATCCTCCCCAACAAGTCAACAACACAATCATCCACTTTTTTAATAATTTCCACTGCAATACCATCCAAATCCGCCGCCTTGCCAGCTTTCATCTGCCGAAAAGCTTTCACTACCTCATCTCTGTTTACCAAAGCATTCTCCCTAATCCTCTCACTTCGCACACCACCTCGACCAAAACACCCTATATCTGCCACTCTATCATCTAACATTTTTAACAAACATTCAAAATACTCACTCCATCTCCTTCTCGCAACAGCATTACTTGTTATTACCTCACAATTAGCCCCCTTCACCGATGTTCCCATTTGTCCTCTTGTCGTACGCACTTTATTTACCTCCTTCTAAAACATCTCTTTATTCTCCCTAAAATTTGATGATACTCTCTCACCCCAACTCTCCTTTGCCCTCTTTTTCACCTCTTGCACCTCTGTCGTGAGCTCCAGCCTCTTTCTTTTACACATCTCCCACTCATTTCCACTATTTCCCTGCAAAAATCGTTCAAATGCCTCCCTCTTCTCTTTCACTGATAATCTTACTTCTTCAGCCAACCACTCGCCACCCTTTCTAATCTACCCACCTCCCACCTTTTTATGCCACAAGCATCTTTTGGACAAGCCATCACTGCTTCCCTAAATGCATCCCACTCCTCCCCCACTCCCCATACGTCACTTGCTCTCACCTTCTTCCGTTCTGTACTCAATTTCTCCTGGTACTTCCTTACACAAATCTCCTTCCCAAGCTCACTTACTCTCACCACTCCCTTAAAAAGAATTCTCTCCTCTTTTTTGAGAATCCTCTACAAATCTTCACTTTTGCCTTCACAAGATAATGATCAGACATCCTTCCAGTTGCCCCTCTAAACGCATTAACATCCAAAGAGCTCTCTTTAACGCGGCCTATCAATCAACACGTAATCCAATAACGCTCTTTGGCCATCTCTCCTACTTACATACGTATACTTATGTATATCTCTCTTTTTAAAACGGGTATTCCCAATCACCAGTTCTTTTTCAGCACACAAATCTACAAGTTCTTCACCATTTCCATTTACAACACTGATCACCCCATGCACACCAATTATTCCCTCAACTGCCATATTACCCACCTTTGCATTCAAATCACCCATCACTATAACACGATCTCGTGCATAAAAGCTGCTAACATACCCACTCAGCTGCTCTAAAAACACTTGCCTCTCATGATATTTCTTCTCATGACCAGGTGCATAGGCATCAATATTCACTCAGCTCTCTCCATCCACTTTCAGTCTTACCCATAGCAATCTAGAGTTTACTACTTTACACTTTATCACGTACTACCACAACTCCTGCTTCAGGAGTAGTGCTACTCCGTCCTTTGCTCTACTCCTCTCACCAACCCAACACTTTACTCCCAAGACGTTCCCAAGACTTTGGTGTGCGAATTGAGAGGGTCAGGGAGAATGATTTGGTAAACACATAAGAGGTAGTGAAAGCTTTGCAGGTGAAACCCGACTAGGCAGGGGATTTGGATTCCATTGCTGTGGGATTTATCAAAAATGGGGGTGACTGTGTTGTTGACCGATTAGTGAGGATATTGAATGTATGTAAGGTTCATGGCAAAATGCCTTAGGATTAGCGGAATGCATTGATAGTGCTATTGTTCAAAGGCAAAGGGGATAAGGGTGAGTGTACAAACTACAGAGGTATAAGTCTGTTGAGCATTCCTGGGAAATTATATGGCAGGGTACAGTTTGAGAGAGTGAAGTCATGTACAGAGCATCATATTGGGAAGAGCAGTGTGGTTTCAGAAGTGGTAGAGGATGTGTGGACCAGGTGTTTGCTTTGAAAAATATATGTGAGAAATACTAGAAAAGCAAATCGATTTGTATGTAGCATCTATGGATCTGGAGAAGGCATATGATAGAGTTGATAGAAATGCTCTGTGGAAGGTATTAAGAGTATATGGTGTAGGAGGTAAGTTGCTAAAAGCAGTGAAAAGTTTTTATCTAGGATGTAAGGCATGTGTACGAGTAGGAAGAGAGGAAAGTGATTGATTCCCAGTGAATATCCGTTTGCGGTAAGAATGCGTGATGTCTCCATTCTTGTTTAATTTGTTCATCGATGGGGTTGTTGGAGAGAGGGGTAAGCATGCAGTCTGTTGTAGATGAGAGTGCTTGGATAGGAGTCAGTTGTTGTTCGCTGATGATACGGCGCTGGTGGCTGATTCGGTGAGAAACTGCAGAAGCTGGTGACTGAGTTTGGTAAAGTGTGTGAAAGAAGAAAGCTGAGAGTAAATGTGAATAAAAGCAAGATTATTAGTTTCAGTAGGAATGAGGGTCAAGTCAATTGGGAGGTAAGTTTGAATGGAGAAAAACTGGAGGAAGTGAAGTGTTTTAGATATCTTGGAGTAGATTTGGCAGCGGATGGAACCATGGAAGCGGAAGTGAATAATAGGGTGGGGGAGGGGGCGAAAATTCTGGGAGGCTTGAAGAATGTGTGGAAGTCGAGAACATTATCTCGGAAAGGAAAAATGGGTATGTTTGAAGGAATAGTCGTTCCAACAATGTTGTATGGTTCCGAGGCATGGGCTGTGGACAGAGTCGTGCGGAGGAGGGTGGATGTGCTGGAACTGAGATTGTTGAGGACAATATGTGGTCTGAGGTGGTTTGATCGAGTAAGTAATAATAGGTTAAGAAAGATGTGTGGTAATAGAAAGAGTGGATGAGAGAGCAGAAGAGGGTGTTTTGAAATGGCTTGGTCACATGGAAATAATGCGTGAGGAAAGACTGACCAAGAGGATATATGTGTCAGAGGTGGAGGGAACGAGAAGTGGGAGACCAAATTGGAGGTGGAAGGATGGAGTGAAAAAGATTTTGGATGATCGGGGCCTGAACATGCAGGAGGGTGAGAGGCGTGCAAGGAATTGGAACGAAGTGGTATACCGGGGTCGACGTGCTGTCAATGGATTGAACCAGGGCATATGAAGCGTCTGGGGTAAACCACGCAAAGTTCTATGGGGCCTGGATGTGGAAAGGAAGCTGTAGTTTCGGTGCATTATTACATGACAGCTAGAGACTGAGTGTGAACGAATGTGGCCTTTGTTGTCTTTTCCCAGCGCTACCCCACACTCATGAGGGGGGAGGGGGTTCTTATTCCAAGTGTGGCGAGGGGGCGATGGGAATGAATAAGGGGATATACTATGAATTGTGTACATATGTATATATGTATATGCCTGTGTGTATATATATATGTATACATAGAGATGTATAGGTATGTATATTTGCGTGTGTGGATGTGTATGTATATACATATGTATGTGGGTGGGTTGGGCCATTCTCTCGTCTCTTGCCTTATGCTACCTCGCTAACGCGGGAGACAGCGACAAAGGAAATATAAATATATATATATATATATATATATATATATATATATATATATATATATATATATATATATATATATATATATATATATGTATATATATATATATATATATATATATATATATATATATATATATATATATATATATATATATATATTTTTTATATTTATTATACTTTGTCGCTGTCTCCCGCGTTTGCGAGGTAGCGCAAGGAAACAGACGAAAGAAATAGCCCAACCCCCTCCCCATACACATGTATATACATACGTCCACACACGCAAATATACATACCTACACAGCTTTCCATGGTTTACCCCAGACGCTTCACATGCCCTGCTTCAATCCACTGACAGCACGTCAACCCCGGTATACCACATCGCTCCAATTCACTCTATTCCTTGCCCTCCTTTCACCCTCCTGCATGTTCAGGCCCCGATAACACAAAATCTTTTTCACTCCATCTTTCCACCTCCAATTTGGTCTCCCTCTTCCCCTTGTTCCCTCCACCTCCGACACATTTATCCTCTTGGTCAATCTTTCCTCACTTATCCTCTCCATGTGCCCAAACCACTTCAAAACACCCTCTTCTGCTCTCTCAACCACGCTCTTTTTATTTCCACACATCTCTCTTACCCTTACATTACTCGCTCGATCAAACCACCTTGCACCACACACTGTCCTCAAACATCTCATTTCCAGCACATCCATCCTCCTGCGCACAACTCTATCCATAGCCCACGCCTCGAAACCATACAACATTGTTGGAACCACTATTCCTTCAAACATACCCATTTTTGCTTTCCGAGATAATGTTCTCGACTTCCACACATTCTTCAAGGCCCCCAGGATTTTCGCCCCCTCCCCCACCAAATGATCCACTTCCGCTTCCATGGTTCCATCCGCTGCCAGATCCACTCCCAGATATCTAAAACACTTCACTTCCTCCAGTTATACTCCATTCAAACTCACCTCCCAATTGACTTGACCCTCAACCCTACTGTACCTAAGAACCTTGCTCTTATTCACATTTACTCTTAACTTTCTTTTTCCACACACTTTTCCAAACTCAGTCACCAGCTTCTGCAGTTTCTCACATGAATCAGCCACCAGCGCTGTATCATCAGCGAAAAACAACTGACTCACTTCCCAAGCTCTCTCATCCCCAACAGACTTCACACTTGCCCCTCTTTCCAAAACTCTTGCATTTACCTCCCTAACAACCCCATCCATAAACAAATTAAACAACCATGGAGACATCACAAACCCCTGCCGCAAACCTACATTCACTGAGAACCAATCACTTTCCTCTCTTCCTACACGTACACATGCCTTACATCCTCGATAAAAACTTTTCACTGCTTCTAACAACTTGCCTCCCACACCATATATTCTTAATACCTTCCACAGAGCATCTCTATCAACTCTATCATATGCCTTCTCCAGATCCATAAATGCTACATACAAATCCATTTGCTTTTCTAAGTATTTCTCACATACATTCTTCAAAGCAAACACCTGATCCACACATCCTCTACCACTTCTGAAACCACACTGCTCTTCCCCAATCTGATGCTCTGTACATGCCTTCACCCTCTCAATCAATACCCTCCCATATAATTTACGAGGAATACTCAACAAACTTATACCTCTGTAATTTGAGCACTCACTCTTATCCCCTTTGCCTTTGTACAATGGCACTATGCACGCATTCCGCCAATCCTCAGGCACCTCACCATGAGTCATACATACATTAAATAACCTTACTAACCAGTCAACAATACAGTCACCCCCTTTTTTTAATAAATTTCACTGCAATACCATCCAAACCTGCTGCCTTGCCGGCTTTCATCTTCCGCAAAGCTTTCACTACCTCTTCTCTGTTTACCAAATCATTTTCCCTAACCCTCTCACTTTGCACACCACCTCGACCAAAACACCCTATATCTGCCACTATATCATCAAACACATTCAACAAACTTTCAAAATACTCACTCCATCTCCTTCTCACATCACCACTACTTGTTATCACCTCCCCACTTGCGCCCTTCACCGAAGTTCCCATTTGCTCCCTTGTCTTACGCACTTTATTTACCTCCTTCCAGAACATCTTTTTATTCTCCCTAGAATTTAATGATACTCTCTCACCCCAACTCTCATTTGCCCTTTTTTTCACCTCTTGCACCTTTCTCTTGACCTCCTGTCTCTTTCTTTTATACATCTCCCACTCAATTGCATTTTTTCCCTGCAAAAATCGTCCAAATGCCTCTCTCTTCTCTTTCACTAATACTCTTACTTCTTCATCCCACCACTCACTACCCTTTCTAATCAACCCACCTCCCACTCTTCTCATGCCACAAGCATCTTTTGCGCAATCCATCACTGATTCCCTAAATACATCCCATTCCTCCCCCACTCCCCTTACTTCCATTGTTCTCACCTTTTTCCATTCTGTACTCAGTCTCTCCTGGTACTTCCTCACACAGGTCTCCTTCTCAAGCTCACTTACTCTCACCACCCTCTTCACCCCAACATTCACTCTTCTTTTCTGAAAACCCATACAAATCTTCACCTTAGCCTCAACAAGATAATGATCAGACATCCCTCCAGTTGCACCTCTCAGCACATTAACATCCAAAAGTCTCTCTTTCGCACGCCTGTCAATTAACACGTAATCCAATAACGCTCTCTGGCCATCTCTCCTACTTACATAAGTATACTTATGTATATCTCGCTTTTTAAACCAGGTATTCCCAATCATCAGTCCTTTTTCAGCACATAAATCTACAAGCTCTTCACCATTTCCATTTACAACACTGAACACCCCATGTATACCAATTATTCCCTCAACTGCCACATTACTCACCTTTGCATTTAAATCACCCATCACTATGACCCGGTCTCGTGCATCAAAACCACTAACACACTCATTCAGCTGCTCCCAAAACACTTGCCTCTCTTGATCTTTCTTCTCATGCCCAGGTGCATATGCACCAATAATCACCCACCTCTCTCCATCAACTTTCAGTTTTACCCATATTAATCGAGAATTTACTTTCTTACACTCTATCACATACTCCCACAACTCCTGTTTCAGGAGTATTGCTACTCCTTCCCTTGCTCTTGTCCTCTCACTAACCCCTGACTTTACTCCCCAGACATATATATATATATATATATATATATATATATATATATATATATATATATATATATATATATATATATATATATATATATATATATATATATATATATATATATATATATATATATATATATATATATATATATATGTATATAGTATATTTGTAGTATGTTTGAGGAAAGGAACCTGGATGTTTTGGCTCTGAATGAAACGAAGCTCAAGGGTAAAGGGGAAGAGTGGTTTGGGAATGTCTGGGGAGTAAAGTCAGGGGTTAGTGAGAGGACAAGAGCAAGGGAAGGAGTAGCAATACTCCTGAAACAGGAGTTGTGGGAGTATGTGATAGAATGTAAGAAAGTAAATTCTCGATTGATATGGGTAAAACTGAAAGTTGATGGAGAGAGGTGGGTGATTATTGGTGCATATGCACCCGGGCATGAGAAGAAAGATAATGAGAGGCAAGTGTTTTGGGAGCAGCTGAATGAGTGTGTTAGTGGTTTTGATGCACGAGACCGGGTTATAGTGATGGGTGATTTGAATGCAAAGGTGAGTAATGTGGCAGTTGAGGGTATAATTGGTATACATGTGGTGTTCAGTGTTGTAAATGGAAATGGTGAAGAGCTTGTAGATTTATGTGCTGAAAAAGGACTGATGATTGGGAATACCTGGTTTAAAAAGCGAGATATACATAAGTATACTTATGTAAGTAGGAGAGATGGCCAGAGAGCGTTATTGGATTACGTGTTAATTGACAGGCGTGCGAAAGAGAGACTTTTGGATGTTAATGTGCTGAGAGGTGCAACTGGAGGGATGTCTGATCATTATCTTGTTGAGGCTAAGGTGAAGATTTGTATGGGTTTTCAGAAAAGAAGAGTGAATGTCGGGGTGAAGAGGGTGGTGAGAGTAAGTGAGCTTGGGAAGGAGACCTGTGTGAGGAAGTACCAGGAGAGACTGAGTACAGAATGGAAAAAGGTGAGAACAATGGAAGTAAGGGGAGTGGGGGAGGAATGGGATGTATTTAGGGAATCAGTGATGGATTGCGCAAAAGATGCTTGTGGCATGAGAAGAGTGGGAGGTGGGTTGATTAGAAAGGGTAGTGAGTGGTGGGATGAAGAAATGAGAGTATTAGTGAAAGAGAAGAGAGAGGCATTTGGACGATTTTTGCAGGGAAAAAATGCAATTGAGTGGGAGATGTATAAAAGAAAGAGACAGGAGGTCAAGAGAAAGGTGCAAGAGGTGAAAAAAAGGGCGAATGAGAGTTGGGGTGAGAGAGTATCATTAAATTTTAGGGAGAACAAAAAGATGTTCTGGAAGGAGGTAAATAAAGTGCGTAAGACAAGGGAGCAAATGGGAACTTCAGTGAAGGGCGCAAATGGGGAGGTGATAACAAGTAGTGGTGATGTGAGAAGGAGATGGAGTGAGTATTTTGAAGGTTTGTTGAATGTGTTTGATGATAGAGTGGCAGATATAGGGTGTTTTGGTCGAGGTGGTGTGCAAAGTGAGAGGGTTAGGGAAAATGATTTGGTAAACAGAGAAGAGGTAGTGAAAGCTTTCCGGAAAATGAAAGCCGGCAAGGCAGCAGGTTTGGATGGTATTGCAGTGGAATTTATTAAAAAAGGGGGTGACTGTATTGTTGACTGGTTGGTAAGGTTATTTAATGTATGTATGACTCATGGTGAGGTGCCTGAGGATTGGCGGAATGCGTGCATAGTGCCATTGTACAAAGGCAAAGGGGATAAGAGTGAGTGCTCAAATTACAGAGGTATAAGTTTGTTGAGTATTCCTGGTAAATTATATGGGAGGGTATTGATTGAGAGGGTGAAGGCATGTACAGAGCATCAGATTGGGGAAGAGCAGTGTTGTTTCAGAAGTGGTAGAGGATGTGTGGATCAGGTGTTTGCTTTGAAGAATGTATGTGAGAAATACTTAGAAAAGGAAATGGATTTGTATGTAGCATTTATGGATCTGGAGAAGGCATATGATAGAGTTGATAGAGATGCTCTGTGGAAGGTATTAAGAATATATGGTGTGGGAGGAATGTTGTTAGAAGCAGTGAAATGCTTTTATCGATGATGTAAGGCATGTGTACGTGTAGGAAGAGAGGAAAGTGATTGGTTCTCAGTGAATGTAGGTTTGCGGCAGGGGTGTGTGATGTCTCCATGGTTGTTTAATTTGTTTATGGATGGGGTTGTTAGGGAGGTAAATGCAAGAGTTTTGGAAAGAGGGGCAAGTATGAAGTCTGTTGGGGATGAGAGAGCTTGGGAAGTGAGTCAGTTGTTGTTCGGTAATGATACAGCGCTGGTGGCTGATTCATGTGAGAAACTGCAGAAGCTGGTGACTGAGTTTGGTAAAGTGTGTGGAAGAAGAAAGTTAAGAGTAAATGTGAATAAGAGCAAGGTTATTAGGTACAGTAGGGTTGAGGGTCAAGTCAATTGGGAGGTGAGTTTGAATGGAGAAAAACTGGAGGAAGTGAAGTGTTTTAGATATCTGGGAGTGGATCTGGCAGCGGATGGAACCATGGAAGCGGAAGTGGATCATAGGGTGGGGGAGGGGGCGAAAATTCTGGGGGCCTTGAAGAATGTGTGGAAGTCGAGAACATTATCTCGGAAAGCAAAAATGGGTATGTTTGAAGGAATAGTGGTTCCAACAATGTTGTATGGTTGCGAGGCGTGGGCTATGGATAGAGTTGTGCGCAGGAGGATGGATGTGCTGGAAATGAGATATATATATATATATATATATATATATATATATATATATATATATATATATATATATATATATATATATATATATATATATATATATATATATATATATATATATATATATATATTATACTTTTTCGCTGTCTCCCGCGTTTGCGAGGTAGCGCAAGGAAACAGACGAAAGAAATGGCCCAAACCCCCCCCCCCCCTCCCCATACACATGTATATACATAGGTGTGTAGGCTTTTCTTTGCAGAGGAGTCCAAGACAAAGATGCAGAGGTCTAAAAGGATGGCAAATGTGAGTTAGGGTGAATGTGTATCAGCAAACAGTAAGGAGAATTACAAAATTTTTGGAAGGAGGTAGTAGCACTGTATCATCATCGCTTGATAAAAGTGAGTACAGTCTGATTGAGGTACTTGCTCCAACATGGTTCATCAGATTCCTGCTTCTGATTGCAGTACAGCATTGAAGCTGGGGGAACCCCATAAAAATCATTGGGTTATACACTTATTTATTGTATTTGAACGCCATATATATATATGTATATATATATATATATATATATATATATATATATATATATATATATATATATATATATATATATATATATATATATATATATATATATGACCATTATGTGACATTCTTCTTTTCATTCATTTCAAGCTAGAAGTTTCAGTTTTCTAAATTCTTTCTTACATTTTTCATATGTATATATATGTATATGTGTGTGTGTGTATATGTACGTATGTGTGTGTGTGTGTGTATGTGTATATGTATATATATATGTATATTATCCCTGGGGATAGGGGTGAAAGAATACTTCCCACGTATTCCTCGCGTGTCGTAGAAAGCGACTAGAGGGGACGGGAGCGGGGGGCCAGAAATCCTCCCCTCCTTGTATTAACTTTCTAAAATGGGAAACAGATATATATATATATATATATATATATATATATATATATATATATATATATATATATATATATATATATATATATATATATATATATATATATATATATATATATATATATATATATATATATATATATATATATATATATATTTAGGCACCCCAATCTGAGCCTTCGAGGAGGATGAGCACTCCCCGCGTGACTCCTTCTGTTTCCCATTTTAGAAAGTTGATACAAGGAGGGGAGGATTTCTGGCCCCCCGCTCCCGTCCCCTCTAGTCGCTTTCTACGACACGCGAGGAATACGTGGGGAGTATTCTTTCACCCCTATCCCCAGGGATAATATACATATATATATACATATACACATACACACACACACACACACACATACGCACATATATACACACACACACATACATATATATACATATGAAAAATGTAAGAAACAATTTAGAAAACTGAAACTTCTAGCTTGAAATGAATGAAAAAATGAATGTCACATAATGGTTCAACCTCTGGCTATGGAAAAAGGAAATGTATAATTTATTTACACAAACGTCAACAGTAGTTCTCATCAATTTAACCACTGTATCAATAAGCTTCTATGTCTAAGCTACATTATTTCCAATTTCACTATTTTCTTGTCAAAGCACCATGTATGAAAACTATCATTCCAGTAACACAACTATAAACATTTACTTCCCCTTTAAAAAAAAGTTCTGGGGAAGTCAGTCTCGATACACTGCGGGAAACTCTACCACCTGGCGAGGTTTGTGTTGCAATGGTTCCCGATTCACAAACGTAGTAGCATCACTGGTGGGAAAAGGTAGTTCCGTTTGCGAAAGGCGCTTTATATGATGTCTTGACACACGATGATCTTAACGAGGTGATGATAGAGGTCCAGTGGAAGTGTTGTTCAGCGATGGGCAATTTCCTTGCCATGATGCCTAAATGTGTGTGGATGTAACCAAGATGTGAAAAAAGGAGAGATAGGTAGTATGTTTGAGGAAAGGAACCTGGATGTTTTGCCTCTGAGTGAAACGAAGCTCAAGGGTAAAGGGGAAGAGTGGTTTGGGAATGTCTGGGGAGTAAAGTCAGGGGTTAGTGAGAGGACAAGAGCAAGGGAAGGAGTAGCAATACTCCTGAAACAGGAGTTGTGGGAGTATGTGATAGAATGTAAGAAAGTAAATTCTCGATTGATATGGATAAAACTGAAAGTTGATGGAGAGAGGTGGGTGATTATTGGTGCATATGCACCTGGGCATGAGAAGAAAGATCATGAGAGGCAAGTGTTTTGGAAGCAGCTCAATGAGTGTGTTAGTGGTTTTGATGCACGAGACCGGGTTGTAGTGATGGGTGATTTGAATGCAAAGGTGAGTAATGTGGCAGTTGAGGGAATAATTGGTATACATGGGGTGTTCAGTGTTGTAAATGGAAATGGTGAAGAGCTTGTAGATTTATGTGCTGAAAAAGGACTGATGATTGGGAATACCTGGTTTAAAAAGCGAGATATACATAAGTATACTTATGTAAGTAGGAGATTGGCCAGAGAGCGTTATTGGATTACGTGTTAATTGACAGGCGTGCGAACGAGAGACTTTTGGATGTTAATGTGCTAAGAGGTGCAACTGGAGGGATGTCTGATCATTATCTTGTGGAGGCTAAGGTGAAGATTTGTATGGGTTTTCAGAAAAGAAGAGGGAATGTTGGTGTGAAGAGGGTGGTGAGAGTAAGTGATCTTGGGAAGGAGACCTGTGTAAGGAAGTACCAGGAGAGACTGAGTACAGAATGGAAAAAGGTGAGAACAATGGAGGTAAGGGGAGTGGGGGAGGAATGGGATGTATTTAGGGAATCAGTGATGGATTGCGCAAAAGATGCTTGTGGCATGAGAAGAGTGGGAGGTGGGTTGATTAGAAAGGGTAGTGAGTGGTGGGATGAAGAAGTAAGAGTATTAGTGAAAGAGAAGAGAGAGGCATTTGGACGATTTTTGCAGGGAAAAAATGCAATTGAGTGGGAGATGTATAAAAGAAAGAGACAGGAGGTCAAGAGAAAGGTGCAATAGGTGAAAAAAGGACAAATGAGAGTTAGGGTGAGAGAGTATCATTAAATTTTAGGGAGAATAAAAAGATGTTCTGGAAGGAGGTAAATAAAGTGCGTAAGACAAGGGAGCAAATGGGAACTTCAGTGAAGGGCGCAAATGGGGAGGTGATAACAAGTAGTGGTGATGTGAGAAGGAGATGGAGTGAGTATTTTGAAGGTTTGTTGAATGTGTTTGATGATAGAGTGGCAGATATAGGGTGTTTTGGTCGAGGTGGTGTGCAAAGTGAGAGGGTTAGGGAAAATGATTTGGTAAACAGAGAAGAGGTAGTGAAAGCTTTCCGTAAGATGAAAGCCGGTAAGGCAGCAGGTTTGGATGGTATTGCAGTGGAATTTATTAAAAAAGGGGGTGACTGTATTGTTGACTGGTTGGTAAGGTTATTTAATGTATGTATGACTCATGGTGAGGTGCCTGAGGATTGGCGGAATGCGTGCATAGTGCCATTGTACAAAGGCAAAGGGGATAAGAGTGAGTGCTCAAATTACAGAGGTATAAGTTTGTTGAGTATTCCTGGTAAATTATATGGGAGGGTATTGATTGAGAGGGTGAAGGCATGTACAGAGCATCAGATTGGGGAAGAGCAGTGTGGTTTCAGAAGTGGTAGAGGATGTGTGGATCAGGTGTTTGCTTTGAAGAATGTATGTGAGAAATACTTAGAAAAGGAAATGGATTTGTATGTAACATTTATGGATCTGTAGAAGGCATATGATAGAGTTGAAAGAGATGCTCTGTGGAAGGTATTAAGAATATATGGTGTGGGAGGAAAGTTGTTAGAAGCAGTGAAAAGTTTTTATCGAGGATGTAAGGCATGTGTACGTGTAGGAAGAGAGGAAAGTGATTGGTTCTCAGCGAATGTAGGTTTACGGCAGGGGTGTGTGATGTCTCCATGGTTGTTTAATTTGTTTATGGATGGGGTTGTTAGGGAGGTAAATGCAAGAGTTTTGGAAAGAGGGGCAAGTATGAAGTCTGTTGGGGATGAGAGAGCTTGGGAAGTGAGTCAGTTGTTGTTCGCTGATGATACAGCGCTGTTGGCTGATTCATGTGAGAAACTGCAGAAGCTGGTGACTGAGTTTGGAAAAGTGTGTGGAAGAAGAAAGTTAAGAGTAAATGTGAATAAGAGCAAGGTTATTAGGTACAGTAGGGTTGAGGGTCAAGTCAATTGGGAGGTGAGTTTGAATGGAGAAAAACTGGAGGAAGTGAAGTGTTTTAGATATCTGGGAGTGGATCTGGCAGCGGATGGAACCATGGAAGCGGAAGTGGATCATAGGGTGGGGGAGGGGGCGAAAATCCTGGGGGCCTTGAAGAATGTGTGGAAGTCGAGAACATTATCTCGGAAAGCAAAAATGGGTATGTTTGAAGGAATAGTGGTTCCAACAATGTTGTATGGTTGCGAGGCGTGGGCTATGGATAGAGTTGTGCGCAGGAGGATGGATGTTCTGGAAATGAGATGTTTGAGGACAATGTGTGGTTTGAGGTGGTTTGATCGAGTGAGTAACGTAAGGGTAAGAGAGATGTGTGGAAATAAAAAGAGCGTGGTTGAGAGAGCAGAAGAGGGTGTTTTGAAGTGGTTTGTGCACATGGACAGGATGAGTGAGGAAAGATTGACCAAGAGGATATATGTGTCGGAGGTGGAGGGAACGAGGAGAAGAGGGAGACCAAATTGGAGGTGGAAAGATGGAGTGAAAAAGATTTTGTGTGATCGGGGCCTGAACATGCAGGAGGGTGAAAGGAGGGCAAGGAATAGAGTGAATTGGAGCGATGTGGTATACCGGGGTTGACGTGCTGTCAGTGGATTGAAGCAGGGTATGTGAAGCGTCTGGGGTAAACCATGGAAAGCTGTGTAGGTATGTATATTTGCGTGTGTGGACGTATGTATATACATGTGTATGGGGGGGGTTGGGCCATTTCTTTCGTCTGTTTCCTTGCGCTACCTCGCAAACGCGGGAGACAGCGACAAAGTATAATATAAAATAAGAAAAATAAATATATATATATATATATATACATATATATATATATATATATATATATATATATATATATATATATATATATATATATATATATATATATATATATATATATATATATATACATATATATATATATATATATATATATTCCTATGAGTCCACGGGGAAAATGAAACACGAAAAGTTCCCAAGTGCACTTTTTTATAATAATCACATCATCAGGGGAGACACAAGAGAGGAATATAACAGTCAGTTGATATACATCGAAGAGACGAATCTAGGACGCCATTTGGTAAACATGTAATTTTCCAAAACATACAAGGAGCGTTCATAAATTTATTTTACAAATTTTATCAACAATAAAGTTATCTAATTTGTACAGACTATTACTAATATTAAGATTATAATTCTTTGTGTATTTAATAATAGAAGATTCAATGATATTTCTCTTGGTAATAGAGTTAGAGCTAATAAGTGAGATGGCGTTACTCCAGTCAGTACAATGATCATAGTTTTTAACATGATTAAACAAGGCATTTGATTCCTGTCCCGTTCTTATACTATATTTATGTTGCTTAAGTCTAACAGAAAGATCCTTACTAGTCTGACCAACATAAAATTTATCACAGTTTCCACAAGGAACTTTATAGATGCAACCAAGAGAATTTTCTGGTGAATTCCTGATTAAGATATTCTTTATAGTATTATTGTTGCTAAAGGCAACATTTACATTAAAGGATTTAAGCAACATGGGAAGCAAAGTGAAATTATTATTAAAAGGGAGAACTAAAAGATTTTGGTGTTAATGGGAGGTTTGGGCTCAACTCTATAAAATGATTTCTTTGCTATCTTAAGGGATTTTTCAATGAAAGATCTAGGGTGCTTTAACTCAGATCCAATAGAATATATCTTCTGAAACTCATCATCAATAAACTCTGGACTGCAAATACGTAATGCCCTTAGGAACATAGATTGAAATGATGATTTAACTCTTTCATGTTGAGATGAGTAATAATGGATATATGAACATACATTGGTGGGTTTTTTGTATATGCTAAACTTAAACTTGTTTCCTTGTCTATGGATCATGCAATCTAAAAATGGTAACATACCAATATTTTCATTTTCTACAGTAAATTTGATGAAAGGTACTAAATTGTTAAGTAAGGGGAGAAATATTAGTAAATTTTCATTTGTTGGCCAAACATAAAGAACATGATCTACATACCTAAACCAAATTGCATTAGAAGGTAAGATATCTTTTAGTAATTTTGTTTCAAAAAATTCCATATAAAGATCACTAAGTACAGGTGAAAGAGGGTTACCCATTGCAATACCAAGTTTTTGAGCATAATAATCTCCATTAAATTGAAATACACAGTCTTTTATACACAATTTTATCAGTTCAATGAAATTAGACTTTCAAACAGGTAATTGAATATCATCCAAGACATCAAATAAATATTCTAAAAGGTCATCAACTGGAACTTTAGTGAAAAGTGAGGAAACATCAAAGCTAACTAGTTTGAATTCAAAATTGAGATTGATATTGTTTAGCTTGTTGACTAAATCTACATTGTTCATGATATTAGAATTTGATACCTTACCTACTAAAGGGCTTAATAAGGAAACTAACCATTTTGATAATTCATATGTGATGGAGCCTACTGAACTCACTATAGGTCTTGCTGGAAAATTCTGTTTATGTGTTTTGATAAGTCCATACATATATGGCAATGAAGGGGACAAAGATGACAAATTTTTGATAAGAGAAATGTTACCTTTCAACAACAACTTCATTTCTTTATTGAAGTGAGCATTAACTGCTTCTAAGGGATTTTTACGAAGTTTAGAATATATTGTGTTATCATTTAGAAGATCATTCATTTTAGATAACTAGTTACTTTTGTCTAAAATCACAACAGTGTTAGCCTTATCTGCTTTAGTAATATGTATATCCTTGTCTTTTTTTAAGGTGTTAATAGCTCTTATGAATCTTTTAGGGCAATTAGCTTCCACTGGTTTTGACAAACTGGCATACACTAAACCCTTGTAAATATTAATATCATCATTACTTAAATTACTGTATTTTTCTAAATTACAAAAAGACTTTGTGACATCAACACAGCTGGCTTCTCTGTTAGAGCAGACAAAACTTAAACCATAGCCTAATGCACACAAGGAATCTTTATGTAGTTGTTTATTAGACAGGTTTACCACAAAAGATGGGTTTGTGTTCTTGGTCCAGTCGCTGTTTTCAATAAGATGGTCCAACTTACGATTTACTGACACTTGTAGCCTAGTGCGTTCTTTCCTTAATTCATCATAGCAACAGTCCAACATCCGGTTCTTCCAGTGTGTCGGTATTGTCATTTGAAAGGCACGTTTCTTCTCTCTTGAAATGCGAAAAGCCTCCTCCATTTCAAGTTTCTTTAATTCAATGTTTTTCTCACTTAACAATTTAGTACTTACTTAACAATTTAGTACCTTCCATCAAATTTACTGTAGGAAATGAAAATAATGGTATGTTACCATTTTTAGATTGCATGATCCATAGACAAGGAAACAAGTTTAAGTTTAGCATATACAGAAAACCCACCAATGTATGTTCATATATCCATTATTACTCATCTCAACATGACAGAGTTAAATTATTATCATTTCAATCTATGTTCCTAAGGGCATTACGTATTTGCAGTCCAGAGTTTATTGATGATGAGTTTCAGAAGATATATTCTATTGGATCTGAGTTAAAGCACCCTAGATCTTTCATTGAAAAATCCCTTAAGATAGCAAAGAAATCATTTTATAGAGTTGAGCCCAAACCTCCCATTAACACCAAAATCTTTTAGTTCTCCCTTTTAATAATAATTTCACTTTGCTTTCCAGGTTGCTTAAATCCTTTAGTGTAAATGTTGCCTTTTGCAACAATAATACTATAAAGAATATCTTAATCAGGAATTCACCAGAAAATTCTCTTGGTTGCATCTATAAAGTTCCTTGTGGAAACTGTGATAAATTTTATGTTGGTCAGACTAGTAAGGATCTTTCTGTTAGACTTAAGCAACATAAATATAGTATAAGAACTGGACAGGAATCAAATGCCTTGTTTAATCATGTTAAAAACTATGATCATTGTATTGACTGGAGTAACGCCATCTCAGTTGTTAACTCTAACTCTATTACCAAGAGAAATATCATTGAATCTTCTATCATCAAATACACAAAGAATTATAATCTTAATATTAGGGATGGTCTGTACAAATTAGATAACTTTGTTGTTGATAAGATTTGTAAAATGATAAGTTTATGAACGCTCGTTGTATGTTTTGGACAATCACATGTTTACCAAATGGCGTTCTAGCTTCGTCTCTTCGATGTATATCAACTGACTGTTATATTCCTCTCTTGTGTCTCCCCTGATGATGTGATTATTACACGAAAGTGCACTTGGGAACTTTTCGTGTTTCATTTTCCCCGTGGACTCATAGGTATATCTTGATCACGCGCAAAATTGTGATCCTTTCCAATATATATATATATATATGTATATATATATATATATATATATATATATATATATATATATATATATATATATATATATATATATATATATATATATATATATATATATATATATGGCGTGGGCTATGGATAGAGTTGTGCGCAGGAGGATGGATGTGCTGGAAATGAGATGTTTGAGGACAATGTGTGGTGTGAGGTGGTTTGATCGAGTAAGTAACGTAAGGGTAAGAGAGATGTGTGGAAATAAAAAGAGCGTGGTTGAGAGAGCAGAAGAGGGTGTTTTGAAATGGTTTGGGCACATGGAGAGAATGAGTGAGGAAAGATTGACCAAGAGGATATATGTGTCGGAGGTGGAGGGAACGAGGAGAAGAGGGAGACCAAATTGGAGGTGGAAAGATGGAGTGAAAAGGATTTTGTGTGATCAGGGCCTGAACATGCAGGAGGGTGAAAGGAGGGCAAGGAATAGAGTGAATTGGAGCGATGTGGTATACAGGGGTTGACGTGCTGTCAGTGGATTGAATAAAGGCATGTGAAGCGTCCGGGGTAAACCATGGAAAGCTGTGTAGGTATGTATATTTGCGTGTGTGGACGTGTGTATGTACATGTGTATGGGGAGGGTTGGGCCATTTCTTTCGTCTGTTTCCTTGCGCTACCTCGCAAACGCGGGAGACAGCGACAAATTATAAAAAAAAAAAAAAAAAAAAATATATATATATATATATATATATATATACATATATACATATATATATATATATATATATATATATATATATATATATATATATATGTATATATATATATATATATATATATATATATATATATATATATATATATATATATATATATATATATATATATATATATACATATATATATATATATATATATATATATATATATATATATATATATATATATATATATATATATATATATATATATACATATATATATATATATATATATATGTATATATATATATATATATATATATATATATATACTTTTTTTTTTTTTTTTTTCTTTTTTTATACTTTGTCGCTGTCTCCCGCGTTTGCGAGGTAGCGCAAGGAAATATACATATATATATATATATATATATATATATATATATCCCTGGGGATAGGGGATGAAGAATACTTCCCACGTATTCCCTGCGTGTCGTAGAAGGCGACTAAAAGGGGAGGGAGCAGGAGGCTGGAAATCCTCCCCTATCGTTTTTTTTTTCTTTTTTTTAATTTTCCAAAAGAAGGAACAGAGGGGGGCCAGGTGAGGATATTCCACAAAGGCCCAGTCCTCTGTTCTTAACGCTACCTCGCTAATGCGGGAAATGGCGGATAGTTTGAAAGAAAGAAATATATATATATATATATATATATATATATATATATATATATATATATATATATATATATATATATATATATATATATATATATACATATATATATATATATATATATATTGGAAAGGATTGGGGAAGAGCAGTGTGATTTCAGAAGTGGTAGAGGATGTGTGGATCAGGTGTTTGCTTTGAAGAATGTATGTGAGAAATACTTAGAAAACCAAATGGATTTGTATGTAGCATTTATGGATCTGGAGAAGGCATATGATAGAGTTGATAGAGATGCTCTGTGGAAGGTATTAAGAATATATGGTGTGGGAGGAAAGTTGTTAGAAGCAGTGAAAAGTTTTTATCGAGGATGTAAGGCATGTGTACGTGTAGGAAGAGAGGAAAGTGATTGGTTCGCAGTGAATGTAGGTTTGCGGCAGGGGTGTGTGATGTCTCCATGGTTGTTTAATTTGTTTATGGATGGGGTTGTTAGGGAGGTAAATGCAAGAGTTTTGGAAAGAGGGGTAAGTATGAAGTCTGTTGGGGATGAGAGAGCTTGGGAAGTGAGTCAGTTGTTCGCTGATGATACAGCGCTGGTGGCTGATTCATGTGAGAAACTGCAGAAGCTGGTGACTGAGTTTGGTAAAGTGTGTGGACGAAGAAAGTTAAGAGTAAATGTGAATAAGAGCAAGGTTATTAGGTACAGTAGGGTTGAGGGTCAAGTCAATTGGGAGGTGAGTTTGAATGGAGAAAAACTGGAGGAAGTGAAGTGTTTTAGATATCTGGGAGTGGATCTGGCAGCGGATGGAACCATGGAAGCGGAAATGGATCATAGGGTGGGGGAGGGGGCGAAAATTCTGGGGGCCTTGAAGAATGTGTGGAAGTCGAGAACATTATCTCGGAAAGCATAAATGGGTATGTTTGAAGGAATAGTGGTTCCAACAATGTTGTATGGTTGCGAGGCGTGGGCTATGGATAGAGTTGTGCGCAGGAGGATGGATGTGCTGGAAATGAGATGTTTGAGGACAATGTGTGGTGTGAGGTGGTTTGATCGAGTGAGTAACGTAAGGGTAAGAGAGAGGTGTGGAAATAAAAAGAGCGTGGTTGAGAGAGCAGAAGAGGGTGTTTTGAAGTGGTTTGGGCACATGGAGAGAATGAGTGAGGAAAGATTGACCAAGAGGATATATGTGTCGGAGGTGGAGGGAACGAGGAGAAGAGGGAGACCAAATTGGAGGTGGAAAGATGGAGTGAAAAAGATTTTGTGTGATCGGGGCCTGAACATGCAGGAGGGTGAAAGGAGGGCAAGGAATAGAGTGAATTGGAGCCATGTGGTATACCGGGGTTGACGTGCTGTCAGTGGATTGAATCAAGGCATGTGAAGCGTCTGGGGTAAACCATGGAAAGCTGTGTAGGTATGTATATTTGCGTGTGTGGACGTATGTATATACATGTGTATGGGGGGGGTTGGGCCATTTCTTTCGTCTGTTTCCTTGCGCTACCTCGCAACGCGGGAGACAGCGACAAAGTATAATAAATAAATAAATAAATATATATATATATATATATATATATATATATATATATATATATATATATATATATATATATATATATATATATATATATATATATATATATATATTCAGCCATGTATACCTAAACACATATACGTAATTTATACTTGCTACCTTTATTCATTCACGTCCCCACCCCGCCACACATGAAATGACAACCCCCTCCTCCTACCGCACGCGCTCAAGTTACCGGTAGGAATAGACAACAAAGGCCACATTCGTTCACCCTCAGTCTCTAGGTGTCATGTGTAATGCAAGTGTTTTGGGAGCAGCTGAGTGAGTGTTAGCAGTTTTGATGCACGAGACCGGGTTATAGTGATGGGTGATTTGAATGCAATGGTGACTAATGTGGCGGTTGAGGGAATAATTGGTGTACATGGGGTGTTCAGTGTTGTAAATGGAAATGGTTAAGAGCTTTTAGATTTATGTTCTGAAATAGGACTGGTGATTGGGAATACCTGGTTTAAAAAGAGACATATACATAGGTATACGCATGTAAGTAGGAAAGATTGCCAGAGAGCGTTATTGGATTATGTGCTAATTGACAGGAGCGCGAAAAAGAGACTTTTGGATGTTAATGTGCTGAGAGGTGCAACTGGAGGTATGTCTGATCATTTTCTTGTGGGGGCGAGGGTGAAGATGTGCAGAGGTTTTCAGAAAATTAGTGAGAATGTTGGGGTGAAGAGAGTTGTGAGAGTAAGTGAGCTTGGAAAGGAGACATGTGTGAGGAATTACCAGGAGAGACTAAGTACAGAACGGGAAAAGGTGAGAACAAAGGACGTAAGGGGAGTGGGGGAGGAATGAGATGTATTTAGAGAAGCAGTGATGGCTTGCGCAAAAGATGCTTGTGGCGTGAGAAGCTTGGGAGGTGGACAGATTAGAAAGGGTAGTGAGTGGTGGGATGAAGATGTAAGATTATTAGTGAAAGATGGGAGAAAGGCGTTTGGACGATTTTTGCAGGGAAATAATGCAAAAAAGCGCTGGGAGCGTTGAAGAATGTGCGGAAGGCGATATCATTATCTCGGAAAGTAAGAAGTGGGTATATTTGAAGGAATTGTAGTTCCAACAATGTTATATGGCTGCGAGGCGTGCGCTATAGATAGGGTTGTGCGTGTGCGGAGGAGGGTGGATATTTTGAAAATGAGATGTTTGCGGACAATATTTTGAGTGAGGTGGTTTGATCGAGTAAGTAATGAAAGGGTAAGAGAGATGTGTGGTAATAAAATGAGTGTTGTTGGGAGAGCAAAATATTGTGTATTGAAATGGTTTGGTCACATGGAGAGAATGAGTGAGGAAAGATTGACAAAGGCGATACATGTGCCAGAGGTAGAAGGAATGAGAAGTGGGAGACATAACTGGTAGTGGAAGGATGGAGTGAAAAAGATTTTTGGCGATCGGTGCGTGGACATGCAAGACGGTGAAAGGCGTGCTGGGAATAAAGTGAATCGGAACAATGTGGTATACCGGGGTCGAGTTGCTGTCAATGGATTGAACCAGGGCATGTGAAGCGTCTGGGATAAACCATAGAAACTTTTGTAGGGCCTGGATGTGGAAAGGGAGCTGTGGTTTCGGGCATTATTACATGACAGCTAGATACTGAGTGTGAACGAATGGGGCCTTTGTTGTTCTTTCCTAGCGCTACCTCGCACACATGAGGGGGGAGGGGGATGGTATTCCATGTGTGTCGAGGCGGCGATGGGAATGAATAAAGGCAGACAGTGTGAATTGTGTGCATGGGTATATATGTATGTGTCTGTGTGTGTATATATATGTGTACATTGAGATGTATAGGTATGTATATTTGCGTGTGTGGACGTGTATGTATATACATGTGTATGGGGGTGGGTTGGGCCATTTCTTTCGTCTGTTTCCTTGCGCTGCCTCGCAAACGCGGGAGACAGCGACAAAGCAAAATAAATAAATATAATATATATATTTATATATATATATATATACGAATAAAGTGTATATGAACGCGCACCGTCATAGAACATACAAAGCTCCATCAGCCAGGATCGAACCTGGGACCCCTTGTGCAAGAGGCAGGCATGCTAACCGCTAGGCTAAGGGACTGTATAATAGGAAACAACTATTCGAAATACTAAGTACTCAAATACCCTTCGTCTCACTATGGTGAGCAACGGGGTCTATCGGTTGTTTCCGAACAGAACACATAGCCAGCTTAGAGCGTTTTACCGAACCTGACTGTACAACGCGGAGTTATATGAATACGAATAAAGTGTATATGAACGCGCACCTTCATAGAACATACAAAGCTCCATCAGCCAAGATCGAACCTGGGACCCCTTGTGCAAGAGGCAGGCATGCTAACCGCTAGGCTAAGGGACTGTATAATAGGAAAGAACTATTCGAAATACTAAGTACTCGAATACCCTTCGTCTCACTATGGTGAGCAACGGGGTCTATCGGTTGTTTCCGAACAGAACACATAGCCAGCTGAGAGCGTTTTACCGAACCTGACTGTACAACGCGGAGTTATATGAATACGAATAAAGTGTATATGAACGCGCACCTTCATAGAACATACAAAGCTCCATCGGTATGATATATATATATATATATATATATATATATATATATATATATATATATATATATATATATATATATATATATATATGTATATATATATATATATATATATATATATATATATATATATATATATATATATATATATATATATATATATATATATATATATATATATATATATATACATATATATATATATATATATATATATATATATATATATATATATATATATATATATATATATATATACCCCTGGGAATAGGGGAGAAGGAATACTTCCCACGCATTCCTCACGTGTCGTAGAAGGCGACTAAAGGGGACGGGAGCGGGGGGCTAGAAACCATCCTCTCCTTGTAATTTAACTTTCTAAAAGGGGAAACAGAAGAAGGAGTCACGCGGGGAGTGCTCATCCTCCTCGAAGGCTCAGATTGGGGTGTCTAAATGTGTGTGGATGTAACCAATATAAGAAAAAAGGAGAGATAGGAAGTATGTTTGAGGAAAAGAACATGGATGTCTTGACTCTGAGTGAAACGAAGCTCAAGGGTAAAGGGGAAGAGTGGTTTGGGAATGTCTTGGGAGTAAAGTCAGGAGTTAGTGAGAGGACAAGAGCAAGGGAACGAGTAACACTACTCCTGAAACAGGAGTGGTGGGAGTATGTGATAGAGTGTAAGAAAGTAAATTCTAGATTGATATGGGTAAGACTGAAAGTTGATGGAGAGAGATAGGTGATTTTTGGTGCATATGCACCTGGGCATGAGAAGAAAGATCATGAGAGGCAAGTGTCTTGGGAGCAGCTGAATGAGTGCTTTAGTGCTTTTGATGCACAAGATCGGGTTATAGCGATGGGTGATTTGAATGCAAAGGTGAGTAATGTGGCAGTTGAAGGAATAATTGGTATACATGGGGTGTTCAGTCTTGTAAATGGAAATGGTGAAGAGCCTGTAGATTTATGTGCTGAAAAAGGACTGGTGATTGGGAATACCTGGTTTAAAAAGCGAGATATACATAAGTGTACTAATGTAAGTAGGAGAGATGGCCAGAGAGCGTTATTGGATTTCGTGTTAATTGATAGGCGCGCAAAAGAGAGAGTTTTGGAGGTCAGCGTGCTGAGAGTTGCAACTGCAGGGATGTCTGATCATTATATTGTGGAGGCGAAGGTGAAGATTTGTAGGGGTTTTCAGAGAAGAAGAGAGAATGTTGAGGTGAGGAGAGTGGTGAGAGTAGGGGAGCTTAGGAGGAGAGTTGTGTGAGGAAATACCAGGAGAGACTGAGTACAGAATGGGAAAAGGTGAGAACAAAGGAGGTAAGGGGAGTGGGGGAGGAATGGGATGTATTTAGGGAAGCAGTGATGGCTTGCGCAAAAGATGCTTGTGGCATGAGAAGCGTGGGAGGTGGGTTGATTAGAAAGGGTAGTGAGTGGTGGGATGAAAAAGAACAATTATTAGTCAAAGAGAAGAGAGAGGCATTTAGACGATTTTTGCAGGGAAATAATGCAAATGAATGGGAGATGTATAAAAGAAACAGACAGGAGGTTAAGAGAAAAGTGGAAGAGGTGAAAAAGAGGGCAAATGAGGGTTGGGGTGGGAGAGTATCATTAAATTTTAGGGAGAATAAAAAGATGTTTTGGAAGGAGGTAAATAAAGTGCGTAAGATAAGGGAGCAAATGGGAACTTCAGTGAAGGGGGCTAATGGGGAGGTGATAACAAGTAGAGATGGAGTGAGTATTTTGAAGGTATGTTGAATGTGTTTGATGATAGAGGGGGACATATAGGGTGTTTTGGTCGAGGTGGTGTGCAAAGTGAGAGGGTGAAGGAAAATGATTTGGTAAACAGAGAAGAGGTAGTAAAAACTTTGCGGAAGATGAAAGCCGGCAAAGCAGCAGGTTCGGATGGTATAGCAGTGGAATTTATTTAAAAAGGGGGTGACTGTATTGTTGACTGGTTGGTAAGGTTATTCAATGTATGTATGATTCATGGTAAGGTGCCTGAGCATTGGCGGAATGCTTGCATAGTGTCATTGTACAAAGGCAAAGGGGATAAGAGTGAGTGCTCAAATTACAGAGGTATAAGTTTGTTGAGTATTCCTGGTAAATCATATGGGAGGGTATTGATTGGGAGGGTGAAGGCATGTACAGAGCATCAGATTGGGGAAGAGCAGTGTGGTTTCAGAAGTGGTAGAGGATGTGTGGATCAAGTGTTTGCTTTCAAATATGTATGTGAGAAATACTTAGAAAGGCAAATGGATTTGTATGTAGCATTTATGGATCTGGAGAAGGCATATGATAGAGTTGATGGAGATGCTCTGTGGAAGGTGTTAAGATTAACTCTTAACTTTCTTCTTTCACACACTTTACCAAACTCAGTCACCAGCTTCTGCAGTTTCTCACATGAATCATCCAGCAGCGCTGTATCATCAGCGAACAACAACTGACTCACTTCCCAAGCTCTCTCATCCCCAACAGACTTCATACTTGCCCCTCTTTCCAAAACTCTTGTATTCACCTCCCTAACAACCCCATCCATAAACAAATTAAACAACCATGGAGACATAACACACCCCTGCCGCAGCCTACATTCACTGAGAACCAATCACTTTCCTCTCTTTTTACACGTACACATGCCTTACATCCTCGATAAAAACTTTTCACTGCTTCTAACAAATTGCCTCCCACACCATATATTCTTAATACCTTCCACAGAGCATCTCTATCAACTCTATCATATGCCTTCTCCAGATCCATAAATGCTACATACAAATCCATTTGCCTTTCTAAGTATTTCTCACATACATATTTGAAAGCAAACACTTGATCCACACATCCTCTACCACTTCTGAAACCACACTGCTCTTCCCCAATCTGATGCTCTGTACATGCCTTCACCCTCCCAATCAATACCCTCCCATATGATTTACCAGGAATACTCAACAAACTTATACCTCTGTAATTTGAGCACTCACTCTTATCCCCTTTGCCTTTGTACAATGGCACTATGCACGCATTCCGCCAATCCTCAGGCCCCTCACCATGAGTCATACCTACATTAAATGACCTTACCAACCAGTCAATAATACAGACACCCCCTTTTTTAATAAATTCCACTGCAATACCATCCAAACCTGCTGTCTTCTCGGCTTTCATCTTCCGCAAAGCTTTTACTACCTCTTCTCTGTTTACCAAATCATTTTCCCTAACCCTCTCACTTTTCACACCACATAGACCAAAACACCCTATATCTGCCAATCTATTATCAAACATATATATATATATATATATATATATATATATATATATATATATATATATATATATATATATATATATATATATATGAAAGGACCACAATTTTCCGCGTGATCAAGATATTCCTATGAGTCCACGGGGAAAATGAATCACGAAAAGTTCCCAAGTGCACTTTCGTGTAATAATCACATCATCAGGGGAGACACGAGAGAGAAATATAACAGTCGGTTGATATACATCGGAGAGACGAAAGAATGCTTCCAACGTATTCCCTGCATGTCGTAGAAGGCGACTAAAAGGGGAGGGAGCGGGGAGCTGGAAATCCTCCCCTCTTGTTTTTTTTTTTTTAAATTTCCAAAAGAAAGAACAGAGAAGGGGGCCAGGCGAGGATATTCCCTCAGAGGCCCAGTCCTCTGTTCTTAACGCTACCTTGCTAATGCGGGAAATGGCGAATAGTTTGAAAGAATGAAAGAATATATATATATATATATATATATATATATATATATATATATATATATATATATATATATATATATATATATATATATATATATATATATATATATTATCCCTGGGGATAGGGGAGAAAGAATACTTCCCACGCATTCCCTGCGTGACGTAGACGGCGACTAAAAGTGGAGGGAGCGGATGGCTGGAAAAACTCCCCTATCGTTTCTCTTTTTTTTTAATTTTCGAAAAGAAACAACAACGAAGGGGGCCAGGTGAGGATATTCCCTAAAAGGCCCAGTTCTCTGTTCTTAACGCTACCTCGCTAATGCGAGAAATAGCGAATGGGAATGAATAAAGGCAATCTGAATTGTGTGCATGTGTATATATGTATGTGTCTGTGTGTGTATATATATGTGTACATTGAGATGTATGGGTACGTATATTTCCGTGTGTGGACGTGTATGTATATACATGTGTATGGGGGTAGGTTGGGCCATTTCTTTCGTCTGTTTCCTTGCGCTACCTCGCAAACGCGGGAGACAGCGACAAAGCAAAATAATATAATAAGAAAAATATATATATATATATATATATATATATATATATATATATATATATATATATATATATATATATATATATATGTTCTGGAAGGAGGTAAATAGGGTGCGTAAGACAAGGGAGCAAATGGGAACTTCAGTGAAGGGCGTAAATGGGGAGGTGATAACAAGTAGTGGTGATGTGAGAAGGAGATGGAATGAGTATTTTGAAGGTTTGTTGAATGTGTCTGATGACAGAGTGGCAGATATAGGGTGTTTTGGTCGAGGTGGTGTGCAAAGTGAGAGGGTTAGGGAAAATGATTTGGTAAACAGAGAAGAGGTAGTAAAAGCTTTGCGGAAGATGAAAGCCGGCAAGGCAGCAGGTTTGGATGGTATTGCAGTGGAATTTATTAAAAAAGGGGGTGACTGTATTGTTGACTGGTTGGTAAGGTTATTTAATGTATGTATGACTCATGGTGAGGTGCCTGAGGATTGGCGGAATGCGTGCATAGTGCCATTGTACAAAGGCAAAGGGGATAAGAGTGAGTGCTCAAATTACAGAGGTATAAGTTTGTTGAGTATTCCTGGTAAATTATATGGGAGGGTATTGATTGAGAGGGTGAAGGCATGTACAGAGCATCAGATTGGGGAAGAGCAGTGCGGTTTCAGAAGTGGTAGAGGATGTGTGGATCAGGTGTTTGCTTTGAAGAATGTATGTGAGAAATACTTAGAAAAGCAAATGGATTTGTATGTAGCATTTATGGATCTGGAGAAGGCATATGATAGAGTTGATAGAGATGCTCTGTGGAAGGTATTAAGAATATATGGTGTGGGAGGCAAGTTGTTAGAAGCAGTGAAAAGTTTTTATCGAGGATGTAAGGCATGTGTACGTGTAGGAAGAGAGGAAAGTGATTGGTTCTCAGTGAATGTAGGTTTGCGGCAGGGGTGTGTGATGTCTCCATGGTTGTTTAATCTGTTTATGGATGGGGTTGTTAGGGAGGTGAATGCAAGAGTCCTGGAAAGAGGGGCAAGTATGAAGTCTGTTGGGGATGAGAGAGCCTGGGAAGTGAGTCAGTTGTTGTTCGCTGATGATACAGCGCTGGTGGCTGATTCATGTGAGAAACTGCAGAAGCTGGTGACTGAGTTTGGTAAAGTGTGTGGAAGAAGAAAGTTAAGAGTAAATGTGAATAAGAGCAAGGTTATTAGGTACAGTAGGGTTGAGGGTCAAGTCAATTGGGAGGTAAGTTTGAATGGAGAAAAACTGGAGGAAGTGAAGTGTTTTAGATATCTGGGAGTGGATCTGTCAGCGGATGGAACCATGGAAGCGGAAGTGGATCATAGGGTGGGGGAGGGGGCGAAAATTTTGGGAGCCTTGAAAAATGTGTGGAAGTCGAGAACATTATCTCGGAAAGCAAAAATGGGTATGTTTGAAGGAATAGTGGTTCCAACAATGTTGTATGGTTGCGAGGCGTGGGCTATGGATAGAGTTGTGCGCAGGAGGATGGATGTGCTGGAAATGAGATGTTTGAGGACAATGTGTGGTGTGAGGTGGTTTGATCGAGTAAGTAACGTAAGGGTAAGAGAGATGTGTGGAAATAAAAAGAGCGTGGTTGAGAGAGCAGAAGAGGGTGTTTTGAAATGGTTTGGGCACATGGAGAGAATGAGTGAGGAAAGATTGACCAAGAGGATATATGTGTCGGAGGTGGAGGGAACGAGGAGAAGAGGGAGACCAAATTGGAGGTGGAAAGATGGAGTGAAAAAGATTTTGTGGTGATCGGGGCCTGAACATGCAGGAGGGTGTAAGGAGGGCAAGGAATAGAGTGAATTGGAGCGATGTGGTATACAGGGGTTGACGTTGCTGTCAGTGGAGTGAATCAGGGCATGTGAGGCGTCTGGGGTGGACCATGGAAAGCTGTGTAGGTATGTATACACGTGTGTGGACATGTGTATGTACATGTGTATGGGGGGGGGTGGGGGGGGGGGGGGGGGGGGGGGGGGGGGGGGGGGGGGGGGGGGGGGGGGGGGGGGGGGGGGGGGGGGGGGGGGGGGGGGGGGGGGGGGGGGGGGGGGGGGGGGGGGGGGGGGGGGGGGGGGGGGGGGGGGGGGGGGGGGGGGGGGGGGGGGGGGGGGGGGGGGGGGGGGGGGGGGGGGGGGGGGGGGGGGGGGGGGGGGGGGGGGGGGGGGGGGGGGGTGGGGGGGGGGGGGGGGGGGGGGGGGGGGGGGGGGGGGGGGGGGGGGGGGGGGGGGGGGGGGGGGGGGGGGGGGGGGGGGGGGGGGGGGGGGGGGGGGGGGGGGGGGGGGGGGGGGGGGGGGGGGGGTGGGGGGGGGGGGGGGGGGGGGGGGGGTGGGGGGGGGGGGGGGGGGGGGGGGGGGGGGGGGGGGGGGGGGGGGGGGGGGGGGGGGGGGGGGGGGGGGGGGGGGGGGGGGGGGGGGGGGGGGGGGGGGGGGGGGGGGGGGTGGGGGGGGGGGGGGGGGGGGGGGGGGGGGGGGGGGGGGGGGGGGGGGGGGGGGGGGGGGGGGGGGGGGGGGGGGGGGGGGGGGGGGGGGGGGGGGGGGGGGGGGGGGGGGGGGGGGGGGGGGGGGGTGGGGGGGGGGGGGGGGGGGGGGGGGGGGGGGGGGGGGGGGGGGGGGGGGGGGGGGGGGGGGGGGGGGGGGGGGGGGGGGGGGGGGGGGGGGGGGGGGGGGGGGGGGGGGGGGGGGGGTGGGGGGGGGGGGGGGGGGGGGGGGGGGGGGGGGGGGGGGGGGGGGGGGGGGGGGGGGGGGGGGGGGGGGGGGGGGGGGGGGGTGGGGGGGGGGGGGGGGGGGGGGGGGGGGGGGGGGGGGGGGGGGGGGGGGGGGGGGGGGGGGGGGTGGGGGGGGGGGGGGGGGGGGGGGGGGGGGGGGGGGGGGGGGGGGGGGGGGGGGGGGGGGGGGGGGGGGGGGGGGGGGGGGGGGGGGGGGGGGGGGGGGGGGGGGGGGGGGGGGGGGGGGGGGGGGGGGGGGGGGGGGGGGGGGGGGGGGGGGGGGGGGGGTGGGGGGGGGGGGGGTGGGGGGGGGGGGGGGGGGGGGGGGGGGGGGGGGGGGGGGGGGGGTGGGGGGGGGGGGGGGGGGGGGGGGGGGGTGGGGGGGGGGGGGGGGGGGGGGGGGGGGGGGGGGGGGGGGGGGGGGGGGGGGGGGGGGGGGGGGGGGGGGGGGGGGGGGGGGGGGGGGGGGGGGGGGGGGGGGGGGGGGGGGGGGGGGGGGGGGGGGGGGGGGGGGGGGGGGGGGGGGGGGGGGGGGGGGGGGGGGGGGGGGGGGGGGGGGGGGGGGGGGGGGGGGGGGGGGGGGGGGGGGGGGGGGGGGGGGGGGGGGGGGGGGGGGGGGGGGGGGGGGGGGGGGGTGGGGGGGGGGGGGGGGGGGGGGGGGGGGGGGGGGGGGGGGGGGGGGGGGGGGGGGGGGGGGGGGGGGGGGGGGGGGGGGGGGGGGGGGGGGTGGGGGGGGGGGGGGGGGGGGGGGGGGGGGGGGGGGGGGGGGGGGGGGGGGGGGGGTGGGGGGGGGGGGGGGGGGGGTGGGGGGGGGGGGGGGGGGGGGGGGGGGGGGGGGGGGGGGGGGGGGGGGGGGGGGGGGGGGGGGGGGGTGGGGGGGGGGGGGGGGGGGGGGGGGGGGGGGGGGGGGGGGGGGGGGGGGGGGGGGGGGGGGGGGGGGGGGGGGGGGGGGGGGGGGGGGGGGGGGGGGGGGGGGGGGGGGGGGGGGGGGGGGGGGGGGGGGGGGGGGGGGGGGGGGGGGGGGGGGGGGGGGGGGGGGGGGGGGGGGGGGGGGGGGGGGGGGGGGGGGGGGGGGGGGGGGGGGGGGGGGGGGGGGGGGGGGGGGGGGGGGGGGGGGGGGGGGGGTGGGGGGGGGGGGGGGGGGGGGGGGGGGGGGGTGGGGGGGGGGGGGGGGGGGGGGGGGGGGGGGGGGGGGGGGGGGGGGGGGGGGGGGGGGGGGGGGGGGGGGGGGGGGGGGGGGGGGGGGGGTGGGGGGGGGGGGGGGGGGGGGGGGGGGGGGGGGGGGGGGGGGGGGGGGGGGGGGGGGGGGGGGGGGGGGGGGGGGGGGGGGGGGGGGGGGGGGGGGGGGGGGGGGGGGGGGGGGTGGGGGGGGGGGGGGGGGGGGGGGGGGGGGGGGGGGGGGGGGGGGGTGGGGGGGGGGGGGGGGGGGGGGGGGGGGGGGGGGGGGGGGGGGGGGGGGGGGGTGGGGGGGGGGGGGGGGGGGGGGGGGGGGGGGGGTGGGGGGGGGGGGGGGGGGGGGGGGGGGGGGGGGGGGGGGGGGGGGGGGGGGGGGGGGGGGGGGGGGGGGGGGGGGGGGGGGGGGGGGGGGGGGGGTGGGGGGGGGGGGGGGGGGGGGGGGGGGGGGGGGGGGGGGGGTGGGGGGGGGGGGGGGGGGGGGGGGGGGGGGGGGGGGGGGGGGGGGGGGGGGGGGGGGGGGGGGGGGGGGGGGTGGGGGGGGGGGGGGGGGGGGGGGGGGGGGGGGGGGGGGGGGGGGGGGGGGGGTGGGGGGGGGGGGGGGGGGGGGGGGGGGGGGGGGGGGGGGGGGGGGGGTGGGGGGGGGGGGGGGGGGGGGGGGGGGGGGGGGGGGGGGGGGGGGGTGGGGGGGGGGGGGGGGGGGGGGGGGGGGGGGGGGGGGGGGGGGGGGGGGGGGGGGGGGGGGGGGGGGGGTGGGGGGGGGGGGGGGGGGGGGGGGGGGGGGGGGGGGTGGGGGGGGGGGGGGGGGGGGGGGGGGGGGGGGGGGGGGGGGGGGGGGGGGGGGGGGGGGGGGGGGGGGGGGGGGGGGGGGGGGGGGGGGGGGGGGGGGGGGGGGGGGGGGGGGGGGGGGGGGGGGGTGGGGGGGGGGGGGGGGGGGGGGGGGGGGGGGGGGGGGGGGGGGGGGGGGGGGGGGGGGGGGGGGGGGGGGGGGGGGGGGGGGGGGGGGGGGGGGGGGGGGGGGGGGGGGGGGGGGGGGGGGGGGGGGGGGGGGGGGGGGGGGGGGGGGGGGGGGGGGGGGGGGGGGGGGGGGGAGGGGGGGGGGGTGGGCCATTTCTTTCGTCTGTTTCCTTGCGCTACCTCGCAAACGCGGGAGACAGCGACAAAGTATAAAAAAAAAAAAAAAAAAAAAATATATATGGTTGTATGGTTGCGAGGCGTGGGCTATGGATAGAGTTGTGCGCAGGAGGATGGATGTGCTGGAAATGAGATGTTTGAGGACAATGTGTGGTGTGAGGTGGTTTGATCGAGTAAGTAACGTAAGGGTAAGAGAGATGTGTGGAAATAAAAAGAGCGTGGTTGAGAGAGCAGAAGAGGGTGTTTTGAAATGGTTTGGGCACATGGAGAGAATGAGTGAGGAAAGATTGACCAAGAGGATATATGTGTCGGAGGTGGAGGGAACGAGGAGAAGAGGGAGACCAAATTGGAGGTGGAAAGATGGAGTGAAAAAGATTTTGTGTGATCGGGGCCTGAACATGCAGGAGGGTGAAAGGAGGGCAAAGAATAGAGTGAATTGGATCGATGTGGTATACCGGGGTTGACTTGCTGTCAGTGGATTGAATCAAGGCATGTGTATGGGGGTGGGTTGGGCCGTTTCTTTCGTCTGTTTCCTTGCGCTACCTCGCAAACGCGGGAGACAGCGAAAAAAAAAAAAAAAAAATATATATATATATATATATATATATATATATATATATATATATATATATATATATATATATATATATTTTTGCTTTATATACATAAATATATATATATATATATATATATATATATATATATATATACATATTCTTTTTTTATTTATTTTTTTATTTTGCTTTGTCGCTATCTCCCGCGTCAGCGAGGTAGCGCAAGGAAACAGACGAAAGAATGGCCCAACCCGCCCACATACAGATGTATATACATACACGTTCACACACGCAAATATACATACCTATATATCTCAATGTACACATATATATACGCACACAGATATATAGATATATAAACATGTACACAATTCATACTGTCTGTCTTTATTTGTTCCCATCGCCATCTCGCCACACATGGAATAACAACCCCCTCCCCCCTCATGTGTGCGAGGTAGCGCTAGGAAAAGACAACAAAGGCCCCATTCGTTCACACTCAGTCTCTAGCTGTCATGTAATAATGCACCGAAACCACAGTTCCCTTTCCACATCCAGGTCCCATACACTTTCCATGGTTTACCCCAGACGCTTCACATGCCCTACTTCTATCCATTGACAGCAGGTCGACCCTGGTATACCACATCGTTCCAATTCACTCTATTCCTTGCACTCCTTTCACCCTCCTGCATGTTCAGGCCATGATCACTCAAAATCTTTTTCACTCCATCTTTTCAGTGGTCTCCCACTTCTCCTCGTTCCGTCCACCTCTGACACATATATCCTCTTGGTCAATCTTTCCCCACTCATTCTCTCCATGTGACCAAACCATTTCAAAACATCCTCTTCTGCTCTCTCAACCATACTCTTTTTATTTCCACACATCTCTCTTACCCTTCCATTACTTAATCAATCAAACCACCTCACATTACATATTGTCCTTAAAGATCTCATTTCCAGCACATCCACCCTGCGGCGCACAACTCTATCCATAGCCCACGCCTCGCAACCATACAACATTGTTGGAACCACTATTCCTTCAAACATACCCATTTTTGCTTTCCAAGATAATGTTCCCGACTTCCACACATTCTTCAAGGCTCCCAGAATTTCCGCCCCCTCCCCCACCCAATGATTCACTTCCGCTTCCATGGTACCTTCCGCTGCCAGATCCACTCCCAGATATCTAAAACACTTTACTTCCTCCAGTTTTTCTCCATTCAAATTTACCTCCCAATTGACTTGACCCTCAACACTACTGTACCTAATAACCTTGCTCTTATTCACATTTACTCTTAACTTTCTTCTTTCACACTCTTTACCAATCTCAGTCATCAGCTTCAGTAGTTTCTTACATGAATCAGCCACCAGCGATGTATCATCAGCGAACAAAAACTGACTCACTCCCCAAGCTCTCTCATCCGCAACAGACTTCATACTTGCCCCTCTTTCCAAAACTCTTGCATTCACCTCCCTAACAACCCCATCCATAAACAAATTAAACAACCATGGAGACATCACACACCCCTGCCGCAAACCTACATTCATTGAGAACCAATCACTTTCCTTACATCCTCGATAAAAACTTTTCACTGCTTCTAACAACTTGCCTCCCACACCATATATTCTTAAAACCTTCCACAGAGCATCTCTATCAACTCTATCATATGCCTTCTACAGATCCATAAATGCTACATACAAATCCATTTATTTTTCTAAGCATTTCTCACATACATTCTTCAAAGGAAACACCTGATCCACACATCCTCTACCACTTCTGAAACCACACTGCTCTTCCCCAATCTGATGATCTGTACATGCCTTCACACCCTCAATCAATACCCTCCCATATAATTTACCAAGAATACTCAACAAACTTATACCTCTGTAAATTGAGCACTCACTCTTATCCCCTTTGCCTTTATACAATGGCACTATGCACGCATTCCGCCAATCCTCAGAGACCTCACCATGATTCATACATACATTAAATAACCTTACCAACCAGTCAACAATACAGTCACCACTTTTTTTAATAAATTCCACTGCAATACCATCCACACCTGCTGCTTTGACGGCTTTCATCTTCCGTAAAGCTTTTATTACCACTTCTCTATTTACCAAATCATTTTCCCTAACCCTCTCACTTTGCACAACACCTCGACCAAAACACCCTATATCTTCCACTCTATCATCAAACACATTCAACAAACCTTCAAAATACTCACTCCATCTACTTCTCACATCACCACTACTTGTTATCACCTCCCCATTAGCCCCTTCACTGAAGTTCCCATTTGCTCCATTGTCTTACGCACTTTATTTACCTCATTCCAAAACATCTTTTTATTCTCCCTGATATTTAATGATACTCTCTCACCCCAACTCTCATTTGCCCTCTTTTTCACCACTTGCACCTTTCTCTTGACCTGCCTCTTTCTTTTATACATCTCCCACTCAATTGCATTTTTTCCCTGCAAAAATTGTTCAAATGCCTCTCTCTTCTCTTTCACTAATAATCTTACTTCTTCATCCCACCACTCACTACCTTTTCTAATCAACCCACCTCCCACGCTTCTCATGCCACAAGCATCTTTTGCGCAATCCATCACTGATTCCCTAAATACATCCCATTCCTCCCACACGCCCCTTACCTCCTTTGTTCTCACCTTTTTCCATTCTGTACTCAGTTTCGCCTGGTACTTCCTCACACAAGTCTCCTTCCCAAGCTCACTTACTCTCACCACTCTCTTCACCCCAACATTCTCTCTTCTTTTCTGAAAACTCCCACAAATCTTCACCTTCGCCTCCACAAGATAATGATCAGACATCCCTCAAGTTGCACCTCTCAGCACATTAACATCCAAAAGTCTCTCTTTCGTGCGTCTATCAATTAACACGTAATCCAATAACGCTCTCTGGCCATCTCTCCTACTTACATGCGTATACTTATGTATATCTCGCTTTTTAAACCAGGTATTCCCAATCACCAGTCCTTTATCAGCACATAAATCGACAAGCTCTTCGCCATTTACACTGAACACTCCATGTATACCAATTATTCCCTCAACTGCCACATTACTCACCTTTGCATTCAAATCATCCATCACTATAACCCGGTCTTGTGCATCAAAACCACTAACACACTCATTCAGCTGCTCCCAAAACACTTGCCTCTAATGATCTTTCTTCTCATGCCCAGGTGCATATGCACCAATAATCACCCATCTCTCTCCATCAACTTTCAGTTTTACCCATATCAATCTAGAATTTACTTTCTTACACTCTATCACATACTCCCACAACTCCTGATTCAGGAGTAGCGCTAATCCTTCCCTTGCTCTTGTCCTCTCACTAACCCTTGACTTTACTCCCAAGACATTCCCAAACCACTCTTCCCCTTTACCCTTTAGCCTCGTTTCACTCAGAGCCAAAACATCCAGGTTCCTTTCCTCAAACATACTGCCTATCTCTCCTTTTTTCTCATGTTGGTTACATCCACACACATTTAGACATCCCAATCTGAGCCTTCGAGGAGGATGAGCACTCCTCGCGTGAGTCCTTCTTCTGTTTCCCCTTTTAAAAAGTTAAAATAAAAGGAGGGGAGGGTTTCTGGCCCCCTGCCCCCGTCCCCTTTAGTCGCCTTCTACGACACGTGAGGAATGCGTGGAAAGTATTCTTTCTCCCCTATCCCCAGGGATATATGTATATATATATATATATATATATATATATATATATATATATATATATATATATATATATATATATATATATATATATATATATATATATATATATATATATATATATATATATATGTATATATATATATATATATATATATATATATATATATATATATATATATATATATATATATATATATATATATGATTTTTTCTTTTTTTTTTTTGTCACTGTCTTCCGCGTTTGCGAGGTACCGCAAGGAAACAGACGTAAGAAATGGCCCAACCCACCCCCATACACATGTGAATACATACGTCCACACACGCAAATATACATACCTACACAGCTTTCCATAGTTTACCCCAGACGCTTCACATGTCCTGATTCAATCCACTGACAGCACGTCAACCCCGGTATACCACATCGATCCAATTCACTCTATTCCTTGCCCTTCTTTCACCCTCCTGCATGTTCAGGCCCCGATCACACAAAATCTTTTTCACTCCATCTTCCCACCTCCAATATGGTCTCCCACTTCTCCTCGTTCAATCCACCTCTGACACATACATCCTCTTGGTCAATCTTTCCTCACTCATTCTCTCCATATGCCCAAACCATTTCAAAACACCCTCTTCTGCTCTCTCAACCACGCTCTTTTTATTTCCACACATCTCTCTTACCCTTACATTACTTACTCGATCAAACCACCTCACATCACACATTGTCCTCAAACATCTCATTTCCAGCACATCCATCCTGCTGCGCACAACTCTATCCATAGCCCACGCCTCGCAACCATACAACATTGTTGGAACCACTATTCCTTCAAACATACCCATTTTTGCTTTCCGAGATAATGTTCTCGACTTCCACACATTCTTATATATATATATATATATATATATATATTATATATATATATATATATATATATATATATATATATATATATATATATATATATGGATTTGTATGTAGCATTTATGGATCTGGAGAAGGCATATGATAGAGTTGATAGAGATGCTCTGTGGAAGGTATTAAGAATATATGGTGTAGGAGGCAAGTTGTTAAAAGCAGTGAAAAGTTTTTATCGAAGATGTAAGGCATGTGTACGTGTAGGAAGAGAGGAAAGTGATTGGTTTTCAGTGAATGTAGGTTTGCGGCAGGGGTGTGTGATATCTCCATGGTTGTTTAATTTGTTTATGGATGGGGTTGTTAGGGAGGTGAATGCAAGAGTTTTGGAAAGAGTGGCAAGTATGAAGCCTGTTGTGGATGAGATATCTTGGGAAGTGAGTCAGTTGTTGTTCGCTGATGATACAGCGCTGGTGGCTGATTCATGTGAGAAACTGCTGAAGCTGGTGACTGAGTTTGGTAAAGCGTGTGAAAGAAGAAAGTTAAGAGTAAATGTGAATAAGTGCAAGGTTATTAGGTACAGTGTAGGTACGTGTAGGAAGAGAGGAAAGTGATTGGTTTTCAGTGAATGTAGGTTTGCGGCAGGGGTGTGTGATGTCTCCATGGTTGCTTAATTTGTTTATGGATGGGGTTGTTGGGGAGGTGAATGCAAGAGTTTTGGAAAGAGTGGCAAGTATGAAGCCTGTTGTGGATGAGATAGCTTGGGAAGTGAGTCAGTTGTTGTTCGCTGATGATACAGCGCTGGTGGCTGATTCATGTGAGAAACTGCAGAAGCTGGTGACTGAGTTTGGTAAAGTGTGTGAAAGAAGAAAGTTAAGAGTAAATGTGAATAAGAGCAAGGTTATTAGGTACAGTTGGGTTGAGGGTCAAGTCAATTGGGAGGTAAGTTTGAATGGAGAAAAACTGGAGGAAGTAAAGTGTTTTAGATATCTGGGAGTGGATCTGGCAGCGGATGGAACTATGGAAGCGGAAGTGGATTATTGGGTGGGGGAGGGGACGAAAATTCTGGGAGCCTTGAAGAATGTGTGGAAGTCGAGAACATTATCTCGGAAAGCAAAAATGGGTATGTTTGAAGGAATAGTGGTTCTAACAATGTTGTATGGTTGCGAGGCGTTGGCTATGGATAGAGTTGTGCGCAGGAGGATGGATGTGCTGGAAATGAGATGTTTGAGGACAATGTGTGGTGTGAGGTGGTTTGATCAAGTAAGTAACGTAAGGGTAAGAGAGATGTGTTGAAATAAAAAGAGCGTGGTTGAGAGAGCAGAAGAGGGTGTTTTGAAATGGTTTGGGCACATGGAGAGAATGAGTGAGGAAAGATTGACCAAGAGGATATATGTGTCGGAGGTGGAGGGAACGAGGAGAAGTGGGAGACCAAATTGGAGGTGGAAAGATGGAGTGAAAAAGATTTTGTGTGGTCGGGGCCTGAACATGCAGGAGGGGGAAAGGAGGGCAAGGAATAGAGTGAATTGGATCGATGTGGTATACCGGGGCTAAAGTGCTGTCAATGGATTGAATCGGGGCATGTGAAGCGTCTGGGGTAAACCATGGAAAGCTGTGTAGGTATGTATATTTGCGTGTGTAGACGTATGTATATACATGTGTATGGGGGTGGGTTGGGCCATTTCTTTCGTCTGTTTCATTGCGCTACCTCGCAAACGCGAGAGACAACGACAAAGCAAAAAAAAAAAAAAAATATATATATATATATATATATATATATATATATATATATATATATATATATATATATATATATGTATATATACCTGGTTTGAAAAGCGAGATATACATAAGTATACATATGTAAGTAGGAGAGATGGCCAGAGAGCGTTATTAGATTACTTGTCAATTGAAAGGCGCGAAAGAGAAAGTTTTGGATGTTAATGTACTAAGACGTGCAACCGCAGGGATGTCTGATCATTACCTTCTGGAGGCGAAGGTGAAGATTTGTAGGTGTTTTCACAAAAAAAGAAGACAGAATGTTGGGGTGAAGAGAGTGGTGAGAGTAAGTGAGCTTGGGAAGGAGGCTTGTGTAAGGAAGTACCAGGAGAAACTAAGTACAGAATGGAAAAAGGTGAGAACAAAGAAGGTAAGGGGAGTAGGGGAGGAATGGGATGTATTTAGGGAAGCAGTGATGGCTTGCGCAAAAGATGCTTGTGGCATGAGAAGCGAGGGATGTGGGTTGATTAGACAGAAGTGAGTGGTGAGATGAAGAAGTAAGATTATTAGTGAAAGAGAAGAGAAGAAGTATTTGGATGATTTTTTGGATGTATTTGGATGATTTTAGAAGAGATGTGTGGAAATAATAAGAGTATGGTTGAGAGAGCAGGAGAGGGTGTTATGAAATGGTATGGTCACATGGAGAGAATAAGTAAGGAAAGAATGACCAAGAGGATATATGTGTCAGAGTTGGAGGGAAGGAGGAAAAGTGGGAGACCAAATTGAAGGTGAAAAGATGAAGTGGAAAAGATTTTGAGTGATCGGGGCCTGAACATGCAGGAGGGTGAAAGGCGTGCAAGGAATAGAGTGAATTGGAACGATGTGGTATACCGGGGTCGACGTTATGTCAATGGATTGAATCAGGGCATGTGAAGCGTTTGGGTAAACTATGGAAAGTTCTGTGGCGCCTGGATGTGGAAAGGGAGCTGTGGTTTCGGAGAATTATTACATGACAGCTAGACACTGAGTGTGAACGAATGGGGCCATAGTTGTCTTTTCCTAGCGCTACCTCACACACATGAGGGGGGAGGGGGGTGTTATTACATGTGTGGCGAAGTGGCGATGGGAATACATAAAGACAGACAGTATGAATTATGTACATGTGTATATATGTATATGTCAGTGTGTGTATATATATGTGTACATTGAGATGTATAGGTATGTATATTTGCGTGTGTGGACGTGTATGTATATACATGTGTATGTGGGTGGGTTGGGCCATTTCTTTCGTCTGTTTCCTTGCGCTACCTCGCTAACGCGGGAGACACCGACAAAGCAAAATGATATAAAATAATATAGATAAATAATATAAATGAATATAAAATATAAGATATAAATAATATAAATAAATAAATAATATATATATATATATATATATATATATATATATATATATATATATATATATATATATATATATATATATGTGTGTGTGTATATACACCCATTTGGATAGGGGAGAAAGAATATTTCCCACGCATTCCTCAAGTGTCGTAGAAAGCGACTAAAGGGGAAGGGAGCGGGGGGTCAGAAACCCTCCCCTCCTTGTATTTTGACTTTCTAAAAGGGGAAACAGAAGAAGGAGTCACGCGGGGAGTGCTCATCCTCCTCGAAGGCTCAGACTGGGGTGCCTAAATGTGTGTGGATGTAACCAACACGAGAGAAAAGTAGAGATAGGTAGTATGTTTGAGAAAAGGAGCGTGGATATTTGGCTCTGAGTGAAACGAAGCTCAAGGGTAAAGGGGAGGATTGGTTTGGGAATGTCTTGGGAGTAAAGTCAGGGGTTAGTGAGAGGCCAAGAGCAAGGGAAGGAGTAGAACTACTCCTGAAACAGGAGCTGTGGGAGCATGTGATAGAGTGTAAGAAAGTAAATTCTAGATTGATATGGGTAAAACTGAAAGTTGATGGAGAGAGATAGGTGATTATTGGTTCATATGCACCTGGGCATAAGAAGAAAGATCATGAGAGGCAAGTGTTTTGGGAGCAGCTGAATGAGTGTGTTAGTGGTTTTGATGCACAAGACCGGGTTATAGTGATGGGTGATTTGAATGCAAAGGTAAGTAATGTGGCAGTTGAGGGAATAATTGGTATACATGGGGTGTTCAGTGTTGTAAATGGAAATGGTAAAGAGCTTGTAGATTTATGTGCTGAAAAAAGGACTGGTGATTGGGAATACCTGGTTTAAAAAGCGAGATATACATAAGTATACGTATGTAAGTAGGAGAGATGGCCAGGGAGCGTTATTGGATTACGTGTTAATTGATAGGAGCGCGAAAGAGAGACTTTTGGATGTTAATGTGCTGAGAGGTGCAACTGGAGGGATGTCTGATCATTATCTTGTGGAGGCGAAGGTGAAGATTTGTATGGGTTTTCAGCAAAAAAGAGAGAATGTTGGGGTGAAGAGAGTGGTGAGAGTAAGTGAGCTTGGGAAGGAAACTTGTGTTAGGAATTTACCAGGAGAGACTGAGTACAGAATGGAAAAAGGTGAGAACAAAGGAGGTAAGGGGAGTGGGGGATGAATGGGATGTACTTAGGCAAGCAGTGATGTCTTGCGCAAAAGATGCTTGTGGCATGAGAAGCGTGGGAGGTGGGATGATTAGAAAGGGTAGTGAGTGGTGGGATGAGGAAGTAATATTATTAGTGAAAGAGAAGAGAGAGGAATTTGGATGATTTTTGCAGGGAAAAAATGCAAATGTGTAGGAGATGTATTAAAGAAAGAGGCAGGAGGTCAAGAGAAAGGTACAAGAGTTGAAAAAGAGGGCAAATGAGAGTTTATGTGAGAGAGTGTCATTAAATTTTAGGGAAAATAAAAAGATGTTTTGGAAGGAGGTAATTAAAGTGCGTAAGACAAGAGAGCAAATGGGAACTTCAGTGAAGGGGGCTAATGGGGAGGTGATAACAAGTAGTGGTGATGTGAGAAGGAGATGAGTGAGTATTTTGAATGTTTTTTAAATGTGTTTGATGATAGAGTGGCAGATATAGGGTGTTTTGGTTGAGGTGGTGTGCAAAGTGAGAGGGATAGGGAAAATGATTTGGTAAACAGAGAAAAGGTGGTAAAACCTTTGCGGAAGATAAAGCCGGCAAGGCAGAAGATTTGGATGGTATTGCAGTGGAATTTATTAAAAAAGGGGGTGACTGTATTGTTGACTGGTTGGTAAGGTTATTCAATGTATATATGATTCATAGTGAGGTGCCTGAGGATTGGCGGAATGCGCGCATAGTGCCATTGTACAAAGGCAAAGAGGATAAGAGTGAGGTCTCAAATCACAGACGTATCAGTTTCTTGAGTATTCCTCGGAAATTATATGGGAGGGTATTGATTGAGAAGGTGAAGGCATGTACAGAGCATCAGATTGGGGAAGAGCAGTGTGGTTTCAGAAGTGGTAGAGGATGCGTGGATCAGGTGTTTGCTTTGAAGAATGTATGTGAGAAATACTTAGATAAGCAAATGGATTTGTATGTAGCATTTATGGATCTGGAGAAGGCATATGATAGAGTTGATAGAGATGCTCTGTGGGAGGTTTTAAGAATATATTGTGTGGGAGGGAAGTTATTAGAAGCAATGAAAAGTTTTTACCGAGGACGTAAGGCATGTGTACGTGTAGGAAGAGAGGAAAGTGATTGGTTCTCAATGAATGTAGGTTTGCGGCAGGGGTGTGTGATGTGTCCATGGTTGTTTGATTTGTTTATGGATGGGGTTTTTAGGGAGGTGAATGCAAGAGTTTTAGATAGAGGGGCAAGTATGCAGTCTGTTGTGGATGAGAGAACTTGGGAAGCTAGTCAGTTGTTGTTCGCTGATGATACAGCGCTGGTGGCTGATTCATGTGAGAAACTGCAGAAGCTGGTGACTGAGTTTGGGAAAGTGTGTGAAAGAAGAAAGTTAAGATTAAATGTGAATAAGAGCAAGGTTATTAGGTACAGTAGGGTTGAGGGTCAAGTCAATTGGAAGGTAAGTATGAATGGAGAAAAAGTGGAGGAAGTAAGGTGTTATAGATATCTGGGAGTGGATCTGGCAGCGGATGGAACCATGGAAGCGGAAGTGAATCATAGGGTGGGGGAGGGGGCGAAAATTCTGGGAACCTTGAAGAATGTGTGGAAGTCGAGAACATTATCTCGGAAATCAAAAATGGGTATGTTTGAAGGAATATTGGTTCGAACAATGTTGTATGGTTGCGAGGCGTGGGCTATGGATAGAGTTGTGCGCAGGAGGGTGGATGTGCTGGAAATGAAATATCTGAGGACAATATGTGGTGTGAGGTGGTTTGATCGAGTAAGTTATCCAAGAGTTAGAGAGATGTGTGGAAATACAAAGATTGTGGTTGAGAGAGCAGTAAAGGGTGTTTTGAAATGGTTTGGTCACATGGAGAGAATGAGTGAGGAAAGATTGACCAAGAGGATATATTGGTCAGACGTGGAGGGAACGAAGAGAAGTGGGAGACCAAATTGGAGGTGGAAAGATGTAGTGAAAAAGATTTTGAGTGATCGGGGCCTGAACATGCAGGATGGTGAAAGGCGTGCAAGGAATAGAGTGAATTGGAACGATGTGGTATACCGGGGTCGACGTGCTGTCAATGGATTGAACCAGGGCATGTGAAGCGTCTGGGGTAAACCATGGAAAGTTCTGTGGGGCCTGGATGTGGAAAGGGAGCTGTGGTTTCGGTGCATTTTGGTGCATGTGTAAGGATCTTTCTGTTAGACTTAAGCAACATAAATATAGTATAAGAACGGGACAAGAATCAAATGCCTTGTTTAATCATGTTAAAAACTATGATCATTGTATTGACTGGAGTAACGCCATCTCACTTATTAGCTCTAACTCTATTACCAAGAAAAATATCATTGAAGATTCTATTAACAAATTCACAAAGAATTATAATCTTTATATTAGTGATGGTCTATACAAATTAGATAACTTTATTGTTGGTAAGATTTGTAAAATGATAAGTTAATGAACGCTCGTTGTATGTTTTGGACAATCACATGTTTAACAAATGGCGTCCTAGCTTCGTCTCTTCGATGTATATCAATTGACTGTTATATTTCTCTCTTGTGTGTCCCCTTGATGATGTAATTATTACACGAAAGTGCACTTGGAAACTTTTCGTGTTTCAATTTCCCCGTGGACTCATAGGAATATATATATATATATATATATATATATATATATATATATATATATATATATATATATATATATATATATATATATATATATATATATATATATATATATATATATATATATATATATATTATGTAGTTTGGTAAAGTGTGTGAAAGAAGAAAGTTAAGAGTAAATGTGAATAAGAGCAAGGTTATTAGGTACAGTAGGGTTGAGGGTCAAGTCAATTGGGAGGTAAGTTTGAACGGAGAAAAGCTGGAGGAAGTGAAGTGTTTTAGATATCTGGGAGTGGATCTGGCAGCGGATGGAACCATGGAAGCGGAAGTGAATCATAGGGTGGGGTAGGGGGCGAAAATTCTGGGAGCCTTCAAGAATGTTTGGAAGTCGAGAACATTATCTCGGAAAGCAAAAATGGGTATGTTTGAAGGAATATTGGTTCGAACAATGTTGTATGGTTGCGAGGCGTGGGCTATGGATAGAGTTGTGCGCAGGAGGGTGGATGTGCTGGAAATGAGATGTTTGAGGACAATATGTGGTGTGAGGTAGTTTGATCGAGTAAGTAATGTAAGGGTGAGAGAGATGTGTGGAAATAAAAAGAGTGTGGTTGAGAGAGCAGAAGAGGGTGTTTTGAAATGGTTTGGTCACATGGAGAGAATGAGTGGGGAAAGATTGACCAAGAGGATATATGTGTCAGAGGTGGAGGGAACGAAGAGAAGTGGGAGACCAAATTGGAGGTGGAAAGATGGAGTGAAAAAGATTTTGACTGATCGGGGCCTGAACATGCAGGAGGGTGAAAGGCGTGCAAGGAATAGAGTGAATTGGAACGATGTGGTATACCGGGGTCGACGTGCTGTCAATGGATTGAACCAGGGCATGTGAAGCGTCTGGGTAAACCATGGAAAGTTCTGTGGGGCCTGGATGTGGAAAGGGAGCTGTGGTTTCGGTGCATTTTGGTGCATGTGTAAGGATCTTTCTGTTAGACTTAAGCAACATAAATATAGTATAAGAACGGGACAAGAATCAAATGCCTTGTTTAATCATGTTAAAAACTATGATCATTGTATTGACTGGAGTAACGCCATCTCACTTATTAGCTCTAACTCTATTACCAAGAGAAATATCATTGAAGATTCTATTAACAAATTCACAAAGAATTATAATCTTTATATTAGTGATGGTCTATACAAATTAGATAACTTTATTGTTGGTAAGATTTGTAAAATGATAAGTTAATGAACGCTCGTTGTATGTTTTGGACAATCACATGTTTAACAAATGGCGTCCTAGCTTCGTCTCTTCGATGTATATCAATTGACTGTTATATTTCTCTCTTGTGTGTCCCCTGATGATGTAATTATTACACGAAAGTGCACTTGGAAACTTTTCGTGTTTCAATTTCCCCGTGGACTCATAGGAATATATATATATATATACATATATATATATATATATATATATATATATATATATATATATATATATATATATATATATATATATATATATATATATATATATATATATATATATATATATATATATATATATATATATATATATATATATATATATATATATATATATATATATATATATATATTATATATATATATATATATATATATATATATATATATATATATGTAGTTTGGTAAAGTGTGTGAAAGAAGAAAGTTAAGAGTAAATGTGAATAAGAGCAAGGTTATTAGGTACAGTAGGGTTGAGGGTCAAGTCAATTGGGAGGTAAGTTTGAATGGAGAAAAGCTGGGGGAAGTGAAGTGTTTTAGATATCTGGGAGTGGATCTGGCAGCGGATGGAACCATAGAAGCGGAATTGAATCATAGGGTGGGGTAGGGGGCGAAAATTCTGGGAGCCTTCAAGAATGTTTGGAAGTCGAGAACATTATCTCGGAAAGCAAAAATGGGTATGTTTGAAGGAATATTGGTTCGAACAATGTTGTATGGTTGCGAGGCGTGGGCTATGGATAGAGTTGTGCGCAGGAGGGTGGATGTGCTGGAAATGAGATGTTTGAGGACAATATGTGGTGTGAGGTAGTTTGATCGAGTAAGTAATGTAAGGGTGAGAGAGATGTGTGGAAATAAAAAGAGTGTGGTTGAGAGAGCAGAAGAGGGTGTTTTGAAATGGTTTGGTCACATGGAGAGAATGAGTGGGGAAAGATTGACCAAGAGGATATATGTGTCAGAGGTGGACGGAACGAGGAGAAGTGGGAGACCAAATTGGAGGTGGAAAGATGGAGTGAAAAAGATTTTGACTGATCGGGGCCTGAACATGCAGGAGGGTGAAAGGCGTGCAAGGAATAGAGTGAATTTGAACGATGTGGTATACCGGGGTCGACGTGCTGTCAATGGATTGAACCAGGGCATGTGAAGCGTCTGGGGTAAACCATGGAAAGTGTGTGGGGCCTGGATGTGGAGAGGGAGCTGTGGTTTCGGGCATTATTACATGACAGCTAGAGACTGGGTGTGAACGAATGGGGCCATTGGTGTTTTTCCTAGCGCTACCTCGCACACATGAGGGGGGAGGGGGTTGTTATTCCATGTGTGGCGGGGTGGCGATGGGAACAAATAAAGGCAGACAGTATGAATTATGTACATGTGTATATAAGTATATGTCTGTGTGTGTGTATATATATGTGTACATTGAGATGTATAGGTATGTATATTGTGCGTGTGTGGACATGTATGTATAAACATGTGTATGTGGGCGGGTTGGGCCATTCTTTCGTCTGTTTCCTTGCGCTACCTCGCTAACGCGGGAGACAGCGACAAAGCAAAATAGATAAAAAATAAAACATATATATATATATATATATATATATATATATATATATATATATATAGACAGAGAGAGAGATAGCTAAGACGCCATTTGGTAAACGTGATTTTCCAAGACCGACAACGAGCGTATCATAACCTTATTATGTGGACAAGAAGGTGAATTGTTTGCAAATTCTATCAGCAATAAAGCTATTCAATTTGTATAGACATTCACTAATGTTAAGGTTTAATTCTTTGTTTATCTAATAATAGAAGATTCAATGATATTTCTTGTGGTTCTGGAGTTAGTGTTAATAACTGAGATGGCATTACTCCAGTCAATACAAAAATCATAGATTTTAACTTTATTAAACAAGGCGTTTGATTCTTGATTCTTGTCTTGTTCCTATACTATATTCATGTTGGTTAATTCTAAGGGAAAAATCCTTACCACCTGCCCAACATATGCATTTTTGTATTCTATTTTTCTAAAAGGGGAAAAAGAGGGGTCATGCGGGGAGTGCTCATCCTCCTCGAAGGCTCAGATTGGGGTGTCTAAACATGCTTGGATGTAACTAAGATGAGAAAACAGGAGAGATAGGTAGTATGCTTGGGGAAAGGATCTGTAATGTTTTGGATCTGAGTAGAACGAAGCACGAGGGTAAAGGTGAAGTGTGGTTTTGGAGTGTCATGGGAGTAAATTCAGAGGTTGGTGAGAGTACAAGAGCTAAGGAAAGATTTGTGGGAGTATGTGACAGAGCCTAAGAACGTAAACTGTAGGTCAATATGGGTAAAACTGAAAGTGGATGGAGAGAGATGGGCGATTATTGGTGCATATGCCCCTGGGCATGAGAAGAAAGATCATGAGAAGCAAGTGTTTTGGGAGCAGCTGAGTGAGTGTGTTAGCAGTTTTGATTCACGAGACCGGGTTATAGTGATGGGTGATTTGAAAGCAAAGGCGAGTAATGTGGCAGTTGAGGGAACGATTGGCGTACATGAGGTGCTCAGTGTTGTAAATGGAAATGGTGAAGAGCTTGTAGATTTATGTGCTGAAAAAGGACTGATAATTGGGAATACCTGGTTTAGAAAGAGATATACGTAAGTAAACGTATGCAAGTAGAAGAGATAGTCAGAGAGCATTTGTGGATTACTTGTTAATTGTTAGGCGCGTGAGAGAGAGACTTTTGAAGGTTAATGTGCTGAGAGGTACAACTGGAGGTATTTCTGACCATTATCTTGTGGAGGCGAAGGTAAAGATTTACTGAGGTTTTCAGAAAATAGGAGAGAATGTTGGGGTAAAGAGAATTGTGAGAGTAAGTGCGCTTGGAAAGGAGAACTGTGTGCGGAAGTACCAGGAGAGACTGAGAGCAGAATGGAAAAAGGTGAGAAGAAATGACGTGAGGAGAGTGGGGGAAGAATGGGATGTATTTAGAGAAGCAGTGATGGCAAGCGGAAAAGATGCTTGTAGAATGAGAAAGGTGGGAGGTGGGTAGAATAGAAAGAGCAGTGAGTGATGGGATGAGGAAGTAAGACAGTGAAAGATAAGAGACAGACGTTTGGACGATTTTTATTGGAATGTAGTGCAAATGACTGGGAGATGTATAAAAGAAAGAGGCAGGTGGTCAAGAGAAAGGTACAAGGGGTAAAAAATAGGGCAAATGAGAGTTGGGGTGAAGAGTATCATTAAATTTTAGGGAGAATAAAAAGATATTTTGGGAGGAGGTAAATAAACTTCGTAAGACAAGAGAACAGATGGGAACATCGGTGGAGGGGCTAATGAGGAGATAATATCAAGCAGTAGTGTTTTGAGAAGCTGATGGAACGAGTATTTTGAAGGTTTGTTGAATGTGTGTGATGATAAAGTGGCAGGTATGGGTTGTTTTGGTCGAGGTGGTGTGCGAAGTAAGAGGGTCAGGGAGAATGGTTTAGTAAACAGGGAAGAGGTAGTGAAAGCTTTGCGAGAGATGAAAGCCGGCAAGGCGGCTGGTTTGGATGGTATTGCAGTGGGGGTGACTATCTTGTTGATTTGTTGTTAAGGATATTCGATGTATGTATGGTTCATAGTGAGATGCCTGATGATTGGCGGAGTGCATGCATAGTGACATTGTATAAAGGCAAAGGGGATAAAGGTGAGTGTTCAAATTACAGAGGTTTAAGTTTGTTGAGTGTTCTTGTGAAATTTTATGGGAGGATATTGATTGAGAGGATAAAGACATGTACAGAGCGTCAGATTGTGGAACAGCAATGTGGTTTCAACAGTGGTATAGGATATGTGGATCAGGTGTTTACTTTGGAAAAACGATGGATTTTCATATTGCATTTACGGATCAGGAGAAGGGATATGATACAGTTGATAGAGATGAATTGCTGAAGGTATTAAGAGTATATGGTGTGGGAGGCAAGTTGCTAGAAGCAGTGAAAAGTTTTTATCAAGGATGTAAGGCAGGTGCACAATAGGAAGAGAGGAAAGTCATTGGTTCCCGGTGAATATCGGTTTCCGGAGGAGGTGCTTGATGTCTCCATCGTCGTTCAATTTGCTTATGGATGGAGTTGTTAGGGAAGTAAATGCAAGAGTTGCGGAGAGAGGGGCAAGTATGCAGTCTGTTGTGGATGAGAGAGCTTGGGAAGTGAGTCAGTTGTTGCTTGCTGGTGGCTAATACGGGTGAGAAACTGAAGAAATTGGTGACTGAATTTGGTAAAGTGTATGAAAGAAGAATGTTGTGAGTAAATGTGAATAAGAGGAAGGTTATTAGATTCAGTATGATTGAGGGACACGTTAGTTAGGAGGTAAGTTTGAATGGAGAAAGACTGGAGGAAGTGAAGTATTTCAGATATCTGGGAGTGGATTTAGCAGCAAATAGAACCACGGAAGAGGAAGTGAGTCATGGGGTGGTGGGGGGGGATGAAGGTTCTAGGAGCGTTGAAGAATGTGTGGAAGGCGAAAATGTTATTTTGTAGAGCAAAAATTGGTATGTTTGACGGAATATTGATCCCAAAATGTTATATAGTTTAGAGGAATGGGCTATAGACAGGGTTGCGCAGAGGAGGTTGAATGTGTTGGAAATGAAAAGGTTGAAGGTTCTAGGAGCGTTGAAGAATGTGTGGAAGGCGAAAATGTTATTTTGTAGAGCAAAAATTGGTATGTTTGACGGAATATTGATCCCAAAATGTTATATAGTTGAGAGGAATGGGCTATAGACAGGGTTGCGCAGAGGAGGTTGAATGTGTTGGAAATGAAAAGGTTGAGGACAATATGTGGTATGAGGTGGTTTGATCGAGTAAGTAATGAAAGGGTAAGAGAGATGTGTGGTAATAAAAATAGTGTGTTGTTGAGAGCAGAAGCGGGTGTATTGAGATGGTTTGGTCATATGGAGAGAATGAGTGAGGAGAGATTGACAGATGGGAAATATGTGTCAGAGCTGAAGAGAACGAAAAGTGGGAGACCAAATTGGAGGTAGAAGGATGGAGTGAAAATGATTTTGAGCGATCGGGGCCTGAACATAGAGGAGGGTCAAAGGCGTGCAAGGAATAGAATGAACTGTAACGATATGATATACCGGGGTGGACGTGCTGTCAATGGATTGAACCAAGGTATGTGAAGCGTCTGGTGTAAACATAAAAAGTTTTGTGAGGCCTGGATGTGGAAAGGGAAGGTGTTGTTTCGGAGCATTACTCATGACAGCTAGAGACTGTGTGAATGAATATGGCCTTTGTTTTTTTCCAAGCACTACCTTGCGCGCGCACAGCGGAAAGGAGATGCTATTTCATGTTTTGCTGGGTGGCGCAGGAATGGATGAAGACAGCAAGTGTGGATGTGTACATGTGTATATATATATATATGTCTGTGTATGTATATCTATGTATACGTTGAAATATATAGGTACGTGTATGCGTGTGTGCGGGCGTTTATGTATATACATGTGCATATTGGTGGGTTGGGCGATTTTTTTTGTCTGTTTTCTTGCGCTACCTACCTAACGCAGGACACAACGATTAAGTATAGTATATATTTTTTTTTTTTTTTTTTGCTTTCTCGCTGTCTCCCGCGTTTGCGAGGTAGCGCAAGGAAACAGATGAAAGAAATGGCCCAACCCACCCCCATACACATGTATATACATACGTCCACACACGCAAATATACATACCTACACAGCTTTCCATGGTTTACCCCAGACGCTTCACATGCCCTGATTCAATCCATTGACAGCACGTCAACCCCGGTATACCACATCGATCCAATTCACTCTATTCCTTGCCCTCCTTTCACCCTCCTGCACGTTCAGGCCCCGATCACTCAAAATCTTTTTCACTCCATCTTGCCACCTCCAATTTGGTCTCCCACTTCTCCTCGTTCCCTCCACCTCCGACACATATATCCTCTTGGTCAATCTTTCCTCACTCATTCTCTCCATGTGCCCAAACCATTTCAAAAACACACTCTTCTGCTCTCTCAACCACGCCCTTTTTATTTCCACACATCTCTCTTACCCTTACGTTACTTACTCGATCAAACCACCTCACACCACATATTGTCCTCAAACATCTCATTTCCAGTACATCCATCCTCCTGCGCACAACTCTACCCATAGCCCAAGCCTCGCAACCATACAACATTGTTGGAACCACTATTCCTTCAAACATACCCATTTTTGCTTTCCGAGAATGGGAACTTCAGTGAAAGGCGCAAATGGGGAGGTGATAACAAGTAGTGGTGATGTGAGAAGGAGATGGAGTGAGTATTTTGAAGGTTGAATGTGTTTGATGATAGAGTGGCAGATATAGGGTGCTTTGGTCGAGGTGGTGTGCAAAGTGAGAGGGTTAGGGGAAATGATTTGGTAAACAGAGAAGAGGTAGTAAAAGCTTTGCGGAAGATGAAAGCCGGCAAGGCAGCAGGTTTGGAGCGGTATTGCAGTGGAATTTATTAAAAAAGGGGGGGACTGTATTATTGACTGGTTGGTAAGATTATTTAATGTATGTATGACTCATGGTGAGGTGCCTGAGGATTGGCGGAATGCGTGCATAGTGCCATTGCACAAAGGCAAAGGGGATAAGAGTGAGTGATCAAATTACAGAGGTATAAGTTTGTTGAGTATTTCCGGTAAATTATGTGGGAGGGTATTGATTGAGAGGGTCAAGGCATGTACAGAGCATCAGATTGGGGAAGAGCAGTGTGGTTTCAGAAGTGGTAGAGGATGTGTGGATCAGGTGTTTGCTTTGAAGAATGTATGTGAGAAATACTTAGAAAAGCAAATGGATTTGTATGTAGCATTTATGGATCTGGAGAAGGCATATGATAGTGTTCATAGAGATGCTCTGTGGAAGGTATTAAGAATATATGGTGTGGGAGGCAAGTTGTTAGAAGCAGTGAAAAGTTTTTATCGAGGATGTAAGGCATGTGTACGTGTAGGAAGAGAGGAAAGTGATTGGTTCTCAGTGAATGTAGGTTTGCGGCAGGGGTGTGTGATGTCTCCATGGTTGTTTAATTTGTTTATGGATGGGGTTGTTAGGGAGGTGAATGCAAGAGTTTTGGAAAGAGGGGCAAGTATGTAGTCTGTTGTGGGTGAGAGAGCTTGGGAAGTGAGTCAGTTGTTGTTCGCTGATGATACAGCGCTGGTGGCTGATTCATGTGAGAAACTGCAGAAGCTGGTAACTGAGTTTGGTAAAGTGTGTGAAAGAAGAAAGTTAAGAGTAAATGTGAATAAGAGCAAGGTTATTAGGTACAGTAGGGTTGAGGGTCAAGTCAATTGGGAGGAAAGTTTGAATTGAGAAAAACTGGAGGAAGTAAAGTGTTTTAGATATCTGGGAGTGGATCTGGCAGCGGAGGGAGCCATGGAAGCGGAAGTGGATCATAGGGTGGGGGAGGGGGCGAAAATTCTGAGAGCCTTGAAGAATGTGTGGAAGTCGAGAACATTATCCCGGAAAGTATATATATATATATATATATATATATATATATATATATATATATATATATATATATATATATATATATATATATATATATATATATATATATATATATATATATATATATATATATATATATATATATATATATATATATATATATATATGTATATGTATATATACATATATATATATATATATATATATATATATATATATATATATATATATATATATATATATATATATATTTTTTTTTTTTTTTTGCCGCTGTCTCCCGCGTTTGCGAGGTAGCGCAAGGAAACAGACGAAAGAAATGGCCCAACCCACCCCCATACACATGTATATACATACGTCCACACCCGCAAATATACATACCTACACAGCTTTCCATGGTTTACCCCAGACGCTTCACATGCCCTGATTCAATCCACTGACAGCACGTCAACCCCGGTATATCACATCGCTCCAATTCACTCTATTCCTTGCCCTCCTTTCACTCTCCTGCATGTTCAGGCCCCGATCACACAAAATCTTTTTCACTCCATCTTTCCACCTCCAAGTTGGTCTCCCTCTTCTCCTCGTTCCCTCCACCTCCGACACATATATCCTCTTGGTCAATCTTTCCTCACTCATTCTCTCCATGTGCCCAAACCATTTCAAAACACCCTCTTCTGCTCTCTCAACCAAGCTCTTTTTATTTCCACACATCTCTCTTACCCTTACGTTACTTACTCGATCAAACCACCTAACACCACACATTGTCCTCAAACATCTCATTTCCAGCACATCCATCCTCCTGCGCACCACTCTATCCATAGCCCACGCCTCGCAACCATACAACATTGTTGGAACCACTATTCCTACAAACATACCCAATTTTGCTTTCCAAGATAATGTTCTCGACTTCCACACATTCTTCAAGGCTCCCAGAATATATATATATATATATATATATTGATAGAGATGCTCTGTGGAAGGTATTAAGAATATATGGTGTGGGAGGCAAGTTGTTAGAAGCAGTGAAAAGTTTTTATCGAGGACGTAAGGCATGTGTACGTGTAGGAAGAAAGGAAAGTGATTGGTTCTCAGTGAATGTAGGTTTGCGGCAGGGGTGTGTGATGTCTCCATGGTTGTTTAATTTGTTTATGGATGGGGTTGTTAGGGAGGTGAATGCAAGAGTTTTGGAAAGAGGGGCAAGTATGAAGTCTGTTGGGGATGAGAGAGCTTGGGAAGTGAGTCAGTTGTTGTTCGCTGAAGATACAGCGCTGGTGGCTGATTCATGTGAGAAACTGCAGAAGCTGGTGACAGAGTTTGGTAAAGTGTGTGAAAGAAGAAAGTTAAGAGTAAATGTGAATAAGAGCAAGGTTATTAGGTACAGTAGGGTTGAGGGTCAAGTCAATTAGGAGGTGAGTTTGAATTGAGAAAAACTGGAGGAAGTAAAGTGTTTTAGATATCTGGGAGTGGATCTGGCAGCGGATGGAAACATGGAAGCGGAAGTGGATCATTGGGTGGCTGAGGGGGCGAAAATTCTGAGAGCCTTGAAGAATGTGTGGAAGTCGAGAACATTATCTCGGAAAGCAAAAATAGGTATGTTTGAAGGAATAGTGGTTCCAACAATGTTGTATGGTTGCGAGGCGTGGACTATGGATAGAGTTGTGCGCAGGAGGATGGATGTGCTGGAAATGAGATGTTTGAGGACAATGTGTGGTGTAAGGTGGTTTGATCAGGTAAGTAACGTAAGGGTAAGAGAGATGTGTGGAAATAAAAAGAGCGTGGTTGAGAGAGCAGAAGAGGGTGTTTTGAAATGGTTTGGGCACATGGAGAGAATGAGTGAGGAAAGATTGACCAAGAGGATATATGTGTCGGAGGTGGAGGGAACGAGGAGAAGAGGGAGACCAAATTGGAGGTGGAAAGATGGAGTGAAAAAGATTTTGTGTGATCGGGGCCTGAACATGCAGGAGGGTGAAAGGAGGGCAAGGAATAGAGTGAATTGGAGCGATCCGGGGTTGACGTGCTGTCAGTGGATTGAATCAAGGCATATGAAGCGTCTGGGGTAAACCATGGAAAGCTTTGTAGGTATGTATATTTGCGTGTGTGGACGTATGTATATACATGTGTATGGGGTTGGGTTGGGCCATTTCTTTCGTCTGTTTCCTTGCGCTACCTCGCAAACGCGGGAGACAGCGACAAAGCAAAAAAAAAAAAAAAAATACATGTATATATATATATATATATATATATATATATATATATATATATATATATATATATATATATATATATATATATATATATATATATATATATATATATATATATATATATATATATATATATATATATATATATATATATATATATATATATATATATATATATATATATATATATATATATATATATATATATATATACATATATATATATATACATATATATATATATATATATATATATATATATATATATATATATATATATATATATATATATATATATATATATATATATATATATATATATATATATATATATATATATATATATATGTATATATATATATATGTATATATATATATATATATATATATATATATATATATATATATATATATATATATATATATATATATATATATATATATATATATATATATATATATATATATATATATATATATATATATATATATATATATATATATATATATATATATATATATATATATATATATATATATATTTTTATTATATTATTTTGCTTTGTCGCTGTCTCCCGCGTTTGCGAGGTAGCGCAAGGAAACAGACGAAAGAAATGGCCAAACCCACCCTCATACACATGTATATACATACACGTCCACACACGCAAATATACATACCTATACATCTCAATGTACACATATATATACACACACAGACACATACAAATATACCCATGCACACAATTCACACTGTCTGCCTTTATTCATTCCCATCGCCACCTCGCCACACATGGAATACCATCCCCCTCCCCCCTCATGTGTGCGAGGTAGCGCTAGGAAAAGACAACAAAGGCCCCATTCGTTCACACTCAGTCTCTAGCTGTCATGAAATAATGCCCGAAACCACAGCTCCCTTTCCACATCCAGGCCCCACACAACTTTCCATGGTTTACCCCATATGCTTCACATGCCCTGATTCAATCCACTGACAGCACGTCAACCCCGGTATACCACATCGATCCAATTCACTCTATTCCTTGCCCGCCTTTCACCCTCCTGCATGTTCAGGTCCCGATCACTCAAAATCTTTGTCACTCCATCTTTCCACCTCCAATTTGGTCTCCCACTTCTCCTCGTTCCCTCCACCTCCGACACATATATCCTCTTGGTCAATCTTTCCTCACTCATTCTCTCCATGTGCCCAAACCACTTCAAAACACCCTCTTCTGTTCTCTCAACCACGCTCTTTTTATTTCCACACATCTCTCTTACCATTACATTACTTACTCGATCAAACCACCTCACACCACATATTGTCCTCAAACATCTCATTTCCAGCACATCCCCCCTACTGCGCACAACTCTATCCATAGCCCACGCCTCGCAACCATACAACATTGTTGAAACCACTATTCCTTCAAACATACCTATTTTTGACTTTCCGAGGTAATGTTCTCGACTTCCACACATTCTTCAAGGCTCCCAGGATTTTCGCCCCCTCCTCCACCCTATGATTCACTTCCGCTTCCATGGTTCCATCCGCTGCCAAATCCACTCCCAGATATCTAAAACACTTTACTTCCTCCAGTTTTTCTCCATTCAAACTTACCTCCCAATTGACTTGACCCTCAACCCTGCTGTACCTAATAACCTTGCTCTTAGTCACATTTACTCTTAACTTTCTTCTTTCACACACTTTACCAAACTCAGTCACCAGCTTCTGCAGTTTCTTACATGAATCAGCCAAAAGCGCTGTATCATCAGCGAACAACAACTGACTCACTTCCCAAGCTCTCTCATCCACAACAGACTTCATACTTGCCCCTCTTTCCAAAACTCTTGCATTCACCTCCCTAACAACCCCATCCATAAACAAATTAAAGAACCATGGAGACATCACACACCCCTGCCGCAAACCTACATTCACTGAGAACCAATTACTTTCCTCTCTTCCTACACGTACACATGCCTTACATCCTCGGTAAAAACTTTTCACTGCTTCTAACAATTTGCCTCCCACACCATATATTCTTAATACCTTCCACAGAGCATCTCTATCAACTCTATCATATGCCTTCTCCAGATCCATAAGTGCTACATACAAATCCATTTGCTTTTCTAAGTATTTCTCACATACATTCTTCAAAGCAAACACCTGATCCACACATCCTCTACCACTTCTGAAACCACACTGCTCTTCCCCAATCTGATGCTCTGTACATGCCTTCACCCTCTCAATCAATGCCCTCCCATATAATTTACCAGGAATACTCAACAAACTTATACCTCTGTAATTTGAGCACTCACTCTTATCCCCTTTGCCTTTGTACAAAGGCACTATGCACGCATTCCGCCAATCCTCAGGCACATCACCATGGGTCAAACATACATTAGATAACCTTACCAACGAGTCAACAATACAGTCACCCCCTTTTTTAATAGATTCCACTGCAATACCATCCAAACCTGCTGCCTTGCCGGCTTTCATCTTCCGCAAAGCTTTTACTACCTCTTCTCTGTTTACCAAATCATTTTCCCTACCCCTTTCACTTTGCACACCACCTCGACCAAAACACCCAATATCTGCCACTCTATCATCAAACACAGTCAGCAAACCTTCAAAATACTCACTCCATCTCCTTCTCATATCACCACTACTTGTTATCACCTCCCCATTAGCGCCCTTCGCTGAAGTTCCCATTTGCTCCCTTGTCTTACGCACTTGATTTACCTCCTTCCAGAACATCTTTTTATTCTCCCTAAAATTTAATGATACTCTCTCATCTCAACTCTCATTTGCCCTCTTTTTCACCTCTTGCACCTTTCTCTTGACCTCCTGTCTCTTTCTTTTATACATCTCCCACTCAATTGCATTTTTTCCCTGCAAAAATCGTCCAAATGCCTCTCTCTTCTCTTTCACTAATAATCTTACTTCTTCATCCCACCACTCACTACCCTTTCTAATCAACCCACCTCCCACTCTTCTCATGCAACAAGCATCTTTTGCGCACTTCATCACTGATTCCCTAAATACATCACATTCCTCCTCCACTCTCCTTACTTCCATTGTTCTCACCTTTTTCCATTCTGTACTCAGTCTCTCCTGGTACTTCCTCACACAAGTCTCCTTCCCAAGCTCACTTACTCTCACCACTCTCTTCACCCCAACATTCACTCTTCTTTTCTGAAAACCCATACAAATCTTCACCTTCGCCTCCACAAGATAATGATCAGACATCCCTCCAGTTGCACCTCTCAGAACATTACCGTCCAAAAGTCTCTTTCGCGCGCCTGTCAATTAACACGTAATCCAATAACGCTCTCTGGCCATCTCTCCTACTTACATATGTATACTTATGTATATCTCGCTTTTTAAACCAGGTATTCCCAATCACCAGTCCTTTTTCAGCACATAAATCTACAAGCTCATCACCATTTCCATTTACAACACTGAACACCCCATGTATACCAATTATTCCCTCAACTGCCACATTACTCACCTTTGCATTCAAATCTCCCATCACTATAACCCGGTCTTGTGCATCAAAACCACTAACACACTCATTCAGCTGCTCCCAAAACACTTGCCTCTCATGATCTTTCTTCTCATGCCTAGGTGCATATGCACCAATAATCACCCATCTCTCTCCATCAACTTTCAGTTTTACCCATATTAATCTAGAATTTACTTTCTTACATTCTATCACATACTCCCACAACTCCCGTTTCAGGAATACTGCTCCTCCTTCCCTTGCTCTTGTCCTCTCACTAACCCCTGACTTTACTCCCAAGACATTCCCAAACCACTCTTCCCCTTTACCCTTGAGCTTCGTTTCACTCAGAGCCAAAACATCCAGGTTCCTTTCCTCAAACACACTACCTATCTCTCCTTTTTTCTCATCTTGGTTACATCCACACACATTTAGACACCCCAATCTGAGTCTACGAGGAGGATGAGCACTCCCCGCGTGACTCCTTCTGTTTCCCATTTTTAGAAAGTTAAAATACAAGGAGGGGAGGATTTCTGGCCCCCCGTTCCCGTCCCCTCTAGTCTCCTTCTACGACACGTGAGGAATGCGTGGGAAGTATTTCTTCACCCCTATCCCTAGGGATACTACATATATATATATATATATATATATATATATATATATATATATATATATATATATATATATATATATATATATATATATATATATATATATATATATATATATATATATCTATATATATATATATATATATATATATATATATATATATATATATATATATATATATATACACACATATATACATACATACACACACACACACACACACACACACACACACACATATATATATATATATATATATATATATATATATATATATATATATACATATGAAAAATGCAAGAAACAATTTAGAAAACCGAAACTTCCAGCTTGAAAAGAAACGAAAAAATGAATGTCACATAATGGTTCAACCCCTGGCTATGGAAAAGGGAAATGCACAATTTATTTACACAAACGTCAATAGTAGTTTTCATCAATTTAACCTCTGTATCATACTGCCTGGTCCACTTCTCTTATCATGAAACTGGAATATTGGCTTATGATGTTTCTCAATTGTCTTCATTACACAAAGTACAACCATATCTTGGATACATGTGGGTAGGTAGCTGGTCATCCGCCATAATAAAGCCTTGATAGACCAAAAGTTTATCTGAACCTCAACTTTTCCAGTACATTCATGAAAAACACCTTTTTTCTTTCCATCTCTACCACTTTGAAAAGAAATGCTCCCTTTGTTCACATTTCAATGAAAGAATAAGCATCACTGTCTAAGCTACATTCTTTTCCAATTTCACTATTTTCTTGTCAAAGCACCATGTATGAAAACTATCACTCCAGTAACACAACTATAAACATTTACTTCCCCTTTAAAAAAGTTCTGGGGAAGTCTGTCTCGATACACTGCGGGTCACTCTACCACCTGGCGAGGTTTGTGTTGCAATGGTTCTTAATTCACAAAAGTAGTAGCATCACTGGTGGGCGGAAGAACATACTTGTAACCAAAGCGAGGATCACAGTCCGTGCAACTACTTGTACCACCACGTCCAAGTATGTTCACCCGAAGCGGTTCCGTGCACGGGTAGATGAGTTCCTGTGTGTCAAAAAGATACAGATAATCAGAGGAGTTGCCAGCAAGAATTTCTTGACCATCCTGACTTATCGCAGAGCTGTCACACGATGGTTCTTTCCCTCCATATTGTCAGGTTTAAGCCGCATCAAGAGTGCATGATCTGCTTGCTCCAAGTATGAATCAGTTGCTCTGGTGCCAAGCATCCGTCTATCATATATGCGGATGGTGGAATCCTGTGTTGCTACAGCCACATGATATGGAGTGATTGGATTGACAGCCACTGCTGTCACAGCACGTCCCATATTCAGCAATATATCCTCTTGACAATTACGAGTAGAGCACTGTTCTTTGGCCCGCAAATCAAACCATCTGCCTGTATATATATATAAATAAACATTTTTTTTTCAAACTATTCGCCATTTCCTGCGTTAGGGAGGTAGCGTTAAGAACAGAGGACTGGGCCTTTGAGGGAATATCTTCACCTGGCCCCCTTCTCTGTTCTTTTTTTGGAAAATTGAAAAAAAATAAAAAACGAGAGGGGAGGATTTCCAGCCCCCCGCTGCCTTCCCTTTTAGTCGTCTTCTACGACACGCAGGGAATACGTGGGAAGTATTCTTTCTCCCCTATCCCCAGGGATAGGGGTGAAGAGGGTGGTGAGAGTAAGCGAGCTTGGGAAGGAGACCTGTGTGAGGAAGTACCAGGAGAGACTGAGTACAGAATGGAAAAAGGTGAGAACAATGGAAGTAAGGGGAGTGGGGGAGGAATGGGATGTATTTAGGGAATCATTGATGGATTGCGCAAAAGATGCTTGTGGCATGAGAAGAGTGGGAGGTGGGTTGATTAGAAAGGGTAGTGAGTGGTGGGATGAAGAAGTAAGATTATTAGTGAAAGAGAAGAGAGAGGCATTTGGACGATTTTTCCAGGGAAAATATGCAATTGAGTGGGAGATGTATAAAACAAAGAGACAGGAGGTCAAGAGAAAGGTGCAAGAGGTGAAAAAGAGGGCAAATGGGAGTTGGGGTGAGAGAGTATCATTAAATTTTAGGGAGAATAAAAAGATGTTCTGGAAGGAGGTAAATAAAGTGCGTAAGAGAAGGGAGCAAATGGGAACTTCAGTGAAAGGCGCAAATGGTGAGGTGATAACAAGTAGTGGTGATGTGAGAAGGAGATGGAGTGAGTATTTTGAAGGTTTGTTGACTGTGTTTGATGATAGAGTGGCAGATATAGGGTGTTTTGGTCGAGATGGTGTGCAAAGTGAGAGGGTTAGGGAAAATGATTTGGTAAACAAAGAGGTAGTAAAAGCTTTGCGGAAGATGAAAGCCGGCAAGGCAGCAGGTTTGGATGGTATTGCAGTGGAATTTATTAAAAAAGGGGGTGACTGTATTGTTGACTGGTTGGTAAGGTTATTTAATGTATGTATGACTCATGGTGAGGTGCCTGAGGATTGGCGGAATGCGTGCATAGTGCCATTGTACAAAGGCAAAGGGGATAAGAGTGAGTGCTCAAATTACAGAGGTATAAGTTTGTTGAGTATTCCTGGTAAATTATATGGGAGGGTATTGATTGAGAGGGTGAAGGCATGTACAGAGCATCAAATTGGGGAAGAGATGTGTGGTTTCAGAAGTGGTAGAGGATGTGTGGATCCGGTGTTTGCTTCGAAGAATGTATGTGAGAAATACTTAGAAAAGCAAATGGATTTGCATGTAGCATTTATGGATCTGGAGAAGGCATATGATAGAGTTGATAGAGATGCTCTGTGGAAGGTATTAAGAATATATGGTGTGGGAGGCAAGTTGTTAGAAGCAGTGAAAAGTTTTTATCGAGGATGTAAGGCATGTGTACGTGTAGGAAGAGCGGAAAGTGATTGTTTCTCAGTGAATGTAGGTTTGCGGCAGGGGTGTGTGATGTCTCCATGGTTGTTTAATTTGTTTATGGATGGGGTTGTTAGGGAGGTGAATGCAAGAGTTTTGGAAAGAGGGGCAAGTATGAAGTCTGTTGTGGATGAGAGAGCTTGGGAAGTGAGTCAGTTGTTGTTCGCTGATGATACAGCGCTGGTGGCTGATTCATGTGAGAAACTGTAGAAGCTGGTGACTGAGTTTGGTAAAGTGTGTGAAATAAGAAAGTCAAGAGTAAATGTGAATAAGAGCAAGGTTATTAGGTACACTCTATTTGTTATCACCTCTCCATTTGCGCCCTTCACTGAAGTTCCCATTTGCTCCCTTGTCTTACGCACTTTATTTACCTCCTTCCAGAACATCTTTTTATTCTCCCTAAAATTTAATGATACTCTCTCATCCCAACTCTCATTTGCCCTCTTTTTCACCTCTTGCACCTTTCTCTTGACCTCCTGTCTCTTTCTCTCATACATCTCCCACTCAATTGCATTTTTTCCCTGCAAAAATCGTCCAAATGCCTCTCTCTTCTCTTTCACTAATAATCTTACTTCCTCATCCCACCACTCACTACCCTTTCTAATCAACCCACCTCCCACTCTTCTCATGCCACAAGCATCTTTTGCGCAATCCATCACTGATTCCCTAAATACATCCCATTCCTCCCCCACTCCCCTTACTTCCATTGTTCTCACCTTTTTCCATTCTGTACTCAGTCTCTCCTGGTACTTCCTCACACAAGTCTCCTTCCCAAGCTCACTTACTCTCACCAACCTCTTCACCCCAACAGTCACTCTTCTTTTCTGATATATATATATATATATATATATATATATATATATATATATATATATATATATATATATATATATATATATATATATATATATATATATATATATATATATATATATATATCCCTGGGGATGGGGGAGAAAGTATTCTTCCCACGTATTTCCTGCGCGCCGTCATAAGCGACAAAAAGGGTAGGGAGCAGGAGGGGGCTGGAAATTCTCCCCTCCAGCTTTATTTTTCCAAAAGAAGGAACAGAGAAGGAAGTGTTACGTACTGCCTCCATCCCTTACATTATAAGGTGCATAATCAACCCAAAGGCCCATTAAAACAGATTACTCTGAAATAACAGCTTCTATTAACAGATAATTGGGCTACACACAGAATCCCTTACCATCTGGGTAACATTTCCTTACTGCTGACAGCTGTAATGATATGCCTACTTTTGATTCTTGTTACGTTGGCCAAATGTCAAACATAGATAAAAACTTATCAAAATGTATTTCTAATAGTAAGAATAAATATGGCTCTCTCGTAACATACATAATATAATTTGTACTCGATACATAAATTTCTCTCTATCTTACTCTAATTAACGTCCCTATGGCAAATTTACCGGCCTCAGTTATATAGCATAAGGTTTGATATGACTGAGATGTGTACAGATAACATAATACATTTACCAACAACATTGTATCCCATCCTCCCTCTATAGCTGTTCAGTGAGAGAGAGTTGACCTTGGCTTTCTTCCAGTTTCTATACAAATTCTTCATATCACTTTCTCTTGTCTCTTACATATGTTTTGTCCTTCCATAATTTGTGTTATATTGAAAATATTTACTAATTTGTTTACACTCTAATAAACAAAATCTCTTATATCAACATACAATAATAAGACCCTCAACAATATATAATGTACACTGGACATATCATTCTTCAAAGAAAACTGAATAGATATAATGGATAAGTAAAACATTTATGGGTAAATAGGGGAGATAACTGTAACATCCCCCTCCCAAAAAAGACAAGAGTCACCCACTAGTTGACTCTTGACTAATTGGTATACATCACCCATAACATTATACTTTCCTCCTATATGCTTAATAATCATATTATAATCTTGTAACAAAAGACTCCACCTTGTTAAATGTTGGTTTACATTTTTCATCTTATGCAAAAATACAAGAAGATTGTGATCCGTAAATACTTGGATCGGCCTACCTACTTCTCTCAAATATACATCAAAATGATTCAAACTGAAAATCAAGGCCAATGTTTCCTTTTTATAGTGCTGTAGTTTTTCTGATAGGACAGAAACTTCTTTGAAAAATAACAAATTGGAAAATCAATATTATCTTTCTCTTGCATTAAGACTCCGCCAACCCCTAAATTACTTGCATCTATGTACAATTCAAATGGTCTCTCATGATTTGGAGTAGAAAGTATGGGTGTGTATACAAGTATCTGTTTCAGTCTCTTGAAGGCCTTATCGCATTGATCACTTCATACAAATTTGACTTTCTTTGACAATAAGATGGTTAATGGTGAAGCAATGATTGAAAAATTCTTACAAAACCTACGATAATATCCAGTCATACCCAGAAATCTCAATAATTCTTTCTTATTTTCTTAGCATTAATTGCTTTGACACATCCCTGACCAACAACATAACTTAGATATTACTTTGTGAATCAGGTCATTGTCAAGCATACACTGTACTTATCATCTCTTTCATTTTGGGAGTCTTTCTATGTGGGTACTGCTTGATAGGTGTAGCATCGTCAGTTTCGACGTCATGCGGTTATACATCAGTTCTCATAGGAACATCAGGAAACAAACACCTAAACTCATTCATTATTTGTGTGATCTCATCTCTTCTATCGGATTCTTTTTCAAATCATGTAACACATCCGAATTCTTTAACAATTTGTCTTTACATCTCTTCAACTTTACATTCCCATTTCCATCCACATCCTCTGCATCATCAGAAATACCACATGCACAACGCACATTTGTAACCTCATCATCCTTTACAGAATTTGTATAATGATAAGGTTTTATCATTTCTATGTGACACAATTGGTTTGGATAATGTCTTTCTGGAGTATTCACAATGCAGTTCAAATCATCCACTCTTTTCTCAATAACCCAGAGACCATAAAAACCTTCCTCTCAGAGAATTTGCTGTTGGAGACAATAATACCAACACTCGGTTTAAACTCTCTGCTCCTAGATTTTTTGTCATAACATACCTTCATATCTTCTTGATACCCTTTCAAATTTTCTGCAGCAATCTCTGTAGCACTACACAATCTGTTTTTAAAATCTGATACATACTTCAATAATCCAGGAGAACCACTCTTCCCTAACCATTTCTCTTTCAACATACTCAATGGACCTCTTATTTCATGTCCATACACTAACTCAAATGGAGTAAAACCTGTAGACTCGTGTATTGAATCTCTAATGGCAAACAATGCTAAAGGCAGACCCTCATCCCAGTCTACTGACAATTCCTCACAATACATTCTCAAAGTATTTATCAAAGTTTGATAGAATCTCTCCCCAACTCCTTGGCGCTGTGGGTGATAAGTACTTGACATCTTATGTGTTATATGTAACCCCTTTAATATTTTCTTAAACATTCTCCAAGTGAAATTACTTCCCTGGTCTAACTGTATAATTTTAGGCATACCCACCCAGGAGAAATATTTCACTTATCACAATATTTCTAGAATGTATGTTACGTAATGGTACTGCTTCTGGAAGTCTGGTAAATGCACACATTATTGTTAACAAATACTGATTTCCTTTACATGTTTTAGGTAGAGGACCTACACAATCAATCAAAAGTTTGCTAAAAGGTTTACAAAAAGGAGAAATTGGCTGCAATGGAGCTGGCTGTATAGTCTGGTTTGGTTTACCTACTCTCTGACATAATTCACAAGTCTTATGATACTGGGATACATCTTTCTTTATATTTGGCCAATAAAAACGGGTTATTCTATTATTTATTCTCCTAACTCCCAAATGTCCGAACAAAAAAGGAACTATGAGACAGCAATTACATGTACCCTATAATTCTTTGGAACAACAATTTGCTTTCTGACCACCAGTGATTAGATGCTGGAACATGAGAAGGCCTCCATTTTCTCATTAACACACAATTTTGTATATAAAATCCCACTGACACATCACTCTCATTCCCATTTCTAACAGCTTCTCTCCAACATTCTTTCAAACTCTCATCACTCTTATGAAACTTTGTCAACTCTTCCTTGTCCACAACAAAATCTAGAAATGCATCAATTCTTAATTCCACCGTGCTCCTCTTGTTTCCAATTCCTACTGTAATATTTCTAGTTACATACTCTTCATTAAATAATTCACCTAAATCATAATCAACTTCTTTCTTTAACATTGACCTGCTCACAGCACAAGCTGGATAAACCATTTCACTATACTGTACATTACTATCAGTTTGACTCTCTACAGTTTTATGTCTTGTGGTTCACCTTTACAATAGTATCTACATCAAATAGATTACAGCTCATAATAGGTTCTGGGACTAAATTGTCAGTCAAATCATTCCCCAATAGCATATGTACTCAAGGCATAGGAAATTCCTCACACATCCCAACGTTTACACGGCCACTCACAAATCCACTCCCAAGATTTATATAATGCACTGGATAGGCTTGCCTGACCATAACCCTTCTACATTCACCTTTTTCCCAAGAGTAAAACTCCTTTGTCCTTTTTAATAAATGTTTCAAAATTTAACTCTGACTTGCCCCAGTATCCCTCAATATCAAAATGTTCTTCTCAGGACTACCTGTAACTCGTACCTTTCCTTCAGTAATATATGACAAACTGCACATTTTGGTCTGCTCACATTATACTCATTACTGCTTACCTCACTAGTATCATGTTTCTGTGCCCAAGCAACATTTAATCCTATAGTCTTTGGTGATTTTTGACCATGACCAAATTCTTCACATCCCAAACATTTCAGTGTTGGTGTCTCCTGTTTACTAACATAAGGGTTATGACTAAACTGAGGTCCTGAATACCTGTATTGTGTATGTCTTTGGAATCTATTTCTTATATTGTCTTAGTGGCTTATAGTTATGTGACCCATCCACAAAATAATGTTGACCAGGCTGTTGAACATTTGACTAGTGTGGATATTCATAAGTTTTGTCAATATTCTGTCCATAACTATCTTATCATACTTTGTCTCCATGTTTTTTCTTTCTTACAAAATTTGTTAGCTATTTCTAACTGGTCAGCCATCCTGGCTACTTCCGTCACATTTTTCACTCCACTCTTGCGTATTTCATAACATATTTCAGGTTGTAAGCCACTTTTGAACGGTTGCAACAGGATTAGTTACTTCTGTTCCTCCATTGTCTTTACATTTTCAAATGTCATTCCACATTCTCTAGCCATCTCCAGATGAGTTCGTCCGCTGGATTTCTTGACGTTCCTAAACCTTCTTCTGTATGCTTCTGCGTCCAGTTACACAGTCTTTAATACTGCTTCCATAACAGTCTTATAATCTACTGATTCCATTAAACTTCCTTTAGATTTACTCTGCACCAACATAGCCCAGTCAATTTCATCCCATTCTTTAATAGTTGCAAGTATTTCAAAACGAATAAAGAAGTCCTCAGCTTCTTCTGTAAACTTAGGTAACTGACTCACTCTAACATCTTTATCTCGAATTCATCTTCTTGTACCTGTCCTTGTCTCTATTTCTAAATGTTTAAGCCTTACTTCTTTATCAGCCTTGATTCTCTCTTTTTCTGCTTCTGCCTGTATTTTCTCCTTTTCTGTATAGATTTACATTTACTTTAAGTTCAGATTTTAATCTTAATCTCTCTATTTCCATTTTCTCACTTATTTGTCCCTATCATCTTGAGGTTCCTTCAATATTGATGACATGAACTGATCAATTATTTCTCTCTGCACGTCACTTTTGACATGTGTCAGCAGAGAAATTCCATTATTAGCTCCCACCTGGTCCAGTTCTTTATTACACTGGTACAGAAAATGTATATCCCGGGTTTCAATAAACTACTTAACGTGATCTGCCATGTTGAAACACACAAGGGCTTCACTGACTCATTTTCAGATCCTTTCATTGTTCTTGGTTGAAACTTACCGACTGCTGCCGATGTATCTATTTCTATTCCGTTTAATGATGTCAGTAAACCATCAGTGTGTGTGTGTGTGTGTGTGTGTGTGTGTGTGTATGTTATCATGTTGTAACATAATGTCGTCTGGAAGCAACGGGAATGGATCGGAAACATCAGCTGTCTCATAGATGGTGAAAAAATACTCGGTATCATAAATCTTTGTCAACGGTTCATGGTTTTACACCAAGTCACTGTTTTCCGTAATTAATGGATCCAGTTACATGGTTATGACTCTCTTCCTTCCACGTTAACTATGAGATTCTTTACGGCTTCTTTCTTTGTGTTTAGCGATATATGCTGTACAGTAACGTGATCTGCCATGTTGTTTACTTTCGTGTTTTTTTTTCCTGCAAAAATGTCTGAAACTTGATGTGTCATGTTGGTTATTGCGCTGAACTTTCTTTGACAACAAACACCTCTTCATCTCACTGTTCCATTTTCTGACTTAGTTCTTGAAAATGAGCGTATGGTGTGCCGTCTTACTGAATCTTTCCATGTTATTTTCATTAGAGTGTGATGTCAGTATACCCTCTCAAGAGCAGTATAAAAACAAGTTAACTTTGCAGGTCTAAAATCTAGTATTGTAACAAGACTGTCTTGTTGGTCAGCGCAACAAGCAGTCAGTTTTCACATACACATGAGAAGGGATTTTTCGGCTATCACTCGCACCAAATCTTTCTCCAATCATGACATTTTGGACAAGATCATCAGTTCTTGATGACGTTAGTATATTTCCTAACGAATGTTATCAGATCACTATCATGTGCATTAAGGTAGAGTCTACGTCTACAGCGACTGGAAAGGAATGCTACCAACTTCGAGAAATGTATGGTTAAACATCGCTATAATCAAATCGTGTTCATTATAGATTACTGCTGATTGGTCAAAACATCTTTCATCATCTTTCAATGTCTGCGTGAGACGCCAGTAAACTAACCCTAATGTTATGTTCTTGTAAGGCTGATCATTAACTTTTACAAACAAAAATAAATTTATCAAAACTAGCAGATTCAGACCGTACGGGCAGTAACAATTTATATGATATAAACTCTCTAGGGTCTGACGAAGACCCTTTGTGACCTCTGTAATCCCTTTGCGCTACCACTCACAGGAAGAGCACGGGGTGCACAATAAATTTTCGTGAGATACCGTTACAAATCAAATCGTCAGCCAACTGCCTCGCAGGCCAGAAATTACATCACATACATGCGAGACTCATGTGAATGGAGACGCTGTCCAGCTAGTCATTTACGTTTGGACTCAAACTTATACTAATTAGATATGTTGAAGAAAGGAGGAATGATATTCCTCTGTTGTATAGCAATTCATGCCCTCCATTTTACTCTTTACTCCTCCCATACTCCCGACCACTTTTCATATTTCCAATATTCTAGGAACAACTTTCTCCTCACCAAAGAAAATATTTCCCCGACCATAGGTATATCACCCTAGCAGCCAGAGATCCAAGCTTTCCTCTCACTGTATCCCTCTCAATAGCTCCCGCTCACCAGTAGCATACTATGCCGGATATACTATACTGTCCCAGCATCAAATAATTTTTATATTGACATGGAAATGTAGGAGTTAGTAGAAACTGTGACAGCCTTTGTATAGTATAAAAATACAGTACTTTTCAGTATAGGTTTACCTCAGTGTGAGACGCTACCACCTACTTAGTCTCCGTTGATGGAAGATGCTCTGTAAGTGTAGACAGTGATAAGTCACACTAATATCCCAGTCGTCAGGATGATAAGGGACGATGTTGGATGAATATTAGGAATGACTAGTTCAACATGACAATAGGCAATTAAGTAAGAATATTAGGAATGACTAGTTCAACATGACAATAGGCAATTAAGTAAGAATATTTAGTGGCTCTGGTTATAATGCCTCAAATGAGAAGTACAATTACTTGTATTCTACCACTGAGTATCATGGGTTGTTATGGTATGTAATGAAATCATTAGCATATATAGATCTGATAACTCACCAGGGTATTTCAGTGATTTCTGTTTCAGACTGTATAATATCATGTGTTAGACTGTATAATGTCATGAGTCACTGTATAATGTCATGTGTCAGACAGTATAATTTCATGTGTTTTACATAGACTGTTTGACCGTCTTCAACAGCTGGAAGAGATCAGCAAGTTCCTGATGCCTGGCCAGTACAACAACATGATCTGGTTCTACCAGGAGTGTGACGACAGCCTGGACGATAATGTCATCCAGGAGGAAGATGACCCCGAGAGCAAGGTAAGACAGGCGAGGTCAAGGGTTAACGTAAACGTGAAGGCGCCAAGGAAGCAGGCAATGTAAATGTTGATACACACACACACACACACACACACACACACACACACACACACACACAACACACACATACACACATACATATTCTTATTTCTTTATTTTGCTTTGTCGCTGTCTCCTGCGTCAGCGAGACAGCGCAAAGAATCAGACGAAAGAATGGCCCAACCCGCCCACATACACATGTATATACATGCACGTCCACACACGCAAATATACATACCTATACATCTCAACGTATACATATATATACAAACAGAGAAATATATATATATACACATGTACATAATTCATACTGTCTGCCTTTATTCATTCCCATCGCCACCTCGCCACACATGAAATAACAACCCCCTCCCCCCTCATGTGTGCGAATTAGCGCTAGGAAAAGACAACAAAGGCCACATTCGTTCACGCTCAGTCTCTAGCTGTCATGTAATAATGCACCGAAACCACAGCTCCTTTCCACATCCAGGCCCAACAGAACTTTCCATGGTTTACCCCAGACGCTTCACATGCCCTAGTTCAATTCATTGACAGCACGCACCCCTGCCGCAAACCTACATTTACTGAGAACCAATCACTTTCCTCTCTTCCTACACGTACACATGCCTTACATCCTCGATAAAAACTTTTCACTGCTTCTAACAACTTGCCTCCTACACCATAAATCCTTAATACCTTACACAGAGCATCTCTATCAACTCTCCCATATGCCTTCTCCAGATCCATAAATGCTACATACAAATCCATTTGCATTTCTAAGTATTTCTCACATACATTCTTCAAAGCAAACACCTGATCCACACATCCTCTACCACTTCTGAAACCACACTGCTCTTCCTCAATCTGATGCTCTGTACATGCCTTCACCCTCTCAGTCAATACCCTCCCATATAATTTACCAGGAATACTCAACAAACTTATACCTCTGTGATTTGAGCACTCACTTTTATCCCCTTTGCCTTTGTACAATGGCACTATGCAAGCATTCCGTCAATCCTCAGGCACTTCACCATAAGTCATACATACATTAAATAACCTTACCAGCCAGTTAACGATGCAGTCACCCCCTTTTTCAATAAATTCAACTGCAATACCATCCAAACCCACTGCCTTGCCGGCTTTCATCTTCTGCAAAGATTTTACTACCTCTTCTCTATTTACCAAATCATTTTCCCTAGCCGTCTCACTTTACACATCACCTCGACCAAAACACCCTATATATGTTACTCTATCATCAAACACATTCAACAAACCTTCAAAATACTCACTCCATCTCCTTCTCAGATCACCACTACTTGTTATCACCCTCCCATTAGCCCCCTTCACTGAAGTTTCCATTTGTTCGCTCGGCTTACTCACTTTATTTACCTCCTTCCTAAACATCTTTTTATTCTCCCTAAAATTTAATGATACTCTCTTAGCCCAACTCTCATTTGCCCTCTTTTTCACCTCTTGCACCTTTCTCTTGACCTTCTGCCTCTTTCTTTTATACCTCTCCCACTCATGTGCATTATTTCCCTGCAAATATCGTCCAAATGCCTCTCTCTTCTCTTTCACTAATAATCTTACTTCTTCATCCCACCACTCACTACCCTTTCTAACCTGCCCACCTCCCACGCTTCTATTGCCACAAGGATCTTTTGCGCAAGCCATCACTGCCTCTCTAGATACATCCCATTCCTCCCTCACTCCCCTTACGTTGTTTGTTCTCACCTGTTTCCATTCTGTACTCAGTCTCTCCTGGTACTTCCTCACACAAGTCTCCCTCCCAAGCTCACTTACTCTCACCACTCTCCTCACCCCAACATTCTCTCTTCTTTTCTGAAAACCTCTACAAATCTTCACCTTCGCCTCCACAAGATCAGACATCCCTCCAGTTGCACCTCTCAGCACATTAACATCCAAAAGTCTCTCTTTCGCGCGCCTATCAATTAACACGTCATCCAATAACGCTCTCTGGCCATCTCTCCTACTTACATATGTATACTTATGTATGTCTCTCTTTTTAAACCAGGTATTCCCAATCACCAGTCATTTTTCAGCACATAAATTTACAAGCTCGTCACCATTTCCATTTACAACACTGAACACCCCATGTACACCAATTATTCGCTCAACTGCCACATCTCTCACCTTTGCATTCAAATCATCCATCACTATAACCCGGTCTCGTGCATCAAAACAACTAACACGCTCACTCAGCTGCTCCCAGATCACTTGCCTCTCATGATCTTTCTTCTCATGCCCAGGTGCATATGCACCAATAATCACCCATCTCTCTCCATCAGCTTTCAGTTTTACCCATATTAATCTAGAATTCACTTTCTTACACTCTATCACATACTTCCACAACTCCTGTTTCAGGAGTAGTGCTACTCCTTCCGCTGCTCTTTTCTTCTCACTAACCCCTGACTTTACTCCCAAGACATTCCCAAACCACTCTTCCCCTTTACTCTTGAGCTTCGTTTCACTCAGAGCCAAAACATCAGGTTCCTTTCCTTAAACATACTACCTATCTCTCCTTTTTTCTCATCTTGGTTACATCCACACACATTTAGACACCCCAATCTGAGCCTTGGAGGAGGATGAGCACTCCCCGCGTGACTCCTTCTTCTGTTCCCCTTCACTGGGGTCCGACCTATATCAGTAGCTTTTTCGAGACGCCAGGAGTTAACCATCGACCTAAACTATCCCACCAGTTGGATCATTGGATGACGCCTGATTGAACTTGCCATCTTCACATTCGACCTACCATCTTCACACAAGAATGTCAGCTTCCAATTGATTTAGAAGTTAGGTATATTAGATAACTTATCAGCAAACAAGAGAACCACCAACACAGTGAGAAATGTTAACGAGTGCTCAACTCTGTAGTCGATCATTGTAAACATCATGATACTTACACCATCAGCAACAGCACAACCCTCACTATGCAACACCTGTCACCCTGACACTGACATACACCAACAACACCAGAATGGCCCCTACCATAACATACCTGTCTCCCTGAGACTGATATACACCACCAGATCCAGCACAACTCTTACCTGTGACCCTGACCCTAACATACAACTGCAGTACCAGCAGTCCTCACTATGCCACATCCGTCACCCACACTCCCCCATCTCCACTGCCAGACGCTCGTCACACCTTGCAGTAGCCAGTGTTCGTATAGACCGATACTATTGTGAATATTGTAAACAATGCATGAAGAAGTGCTCAGTTATAAAAACAAACAGTTTAGTTATGTGTATGTCATCTACTGTATTACTGTAACCTAATCAATGTTAAACTAATGTTAAATGCTAAACTTAATATTCATCATCAAACACATGAAATATGTCTGTCACAGGATTACACTTCAACCAATGTGCAACTTTTCAACACTTAGTGTTCCACTAATCACTATTAAATGTATAGATTTTGACCATCGAATTTGTCCTGGGAGATTTCCTGTATATCTGTCACTTTGACCACGTAGATGTATCTTACTCACGTGGTTGTCCAAAGTGTAGAAGTATCCAGCCCCATCTCGATCTTAGGTCGTTTTGTGATTCATTAACTAGTTACTATTATGACCCAAAATTTTTGAAATGCCTAGTTTGTATATTTTCAACCGAATGGCTACCTGAACTCGATAAACTCCATTTCTATTCATCAATCATTTATTTACTTATATGTACTCAGACACATACACAGCTCACGAGGGTGCCTAAACATACTTATATAAGTTATTCTGACGTAGTTAACGAAATTCAAGTTAAGTAAATGTAAATTGATGAGGATATGACAGTGCAGGAAGGTGTCAATATGACCATTAATGGTCTAGCAAGAAATAAGCTTTAGGATTCTGTCTACGAGTCGACATCATCCCAGCCTGCCGCCAGAGTCCCACATATGGGAACAGTCAAGGAGGCCAGCTCTCTGCTAGCAGATATTAGAATAGCTTGTATATATATGTAGGAGATAAAACACTTAGCAACCTGTTCATATACTACATAAGACCAAAACTAGAATATGCTCAAGTTTGGTCAATGTACTTAAAGAAGCACAAAGAGCTAACAGTGAAGGTCCAGAGGAGGACAACGAATAAAGTACCAAAAGTAAGAGAACCCTATGAAAGGGAAAGGTTAGATTTTGTAAAGTTTCCGCCTTGGAAGAGAAAAGAGTGAGGGATGACTGGATTATAACCTTCAAATCCTTGAAACAGATCGATGACGTGGAACGTGAACAGTCCTTCGAAAGATTTTAGGATTAAGCAACCCGATGAAATGAAATAAAGCAAATAACATGTTAAGAATGTAAAGAAGTACCTCGATAACATAAAAGTGGTGGATGAATGGAAAAGAATGGCTGAGAACATGGCCATTGCAGAGAGTACACATAGGTATAAGAGGTTGTATGATAGCAAAGAATGTTCAAGTGATGAAGCTCCACGAGTGTGAACACTCTCTTCCTGTATAGTTTAAATAGGAAATCATAATCACTATATTGATGCACACACACACACACACACACACACAGCACCAAAACACTAACCTTGACTCTCAAGCTTCGTATAACTCCACAAACCAAAGAAGCCATATCTCTGCACCTCATCTTTCCCTCTCAGCTACAGACTGATTTGGGTACAAATGAAAGGGAATGCGAGATATGGGAGATTGTTATTGCTTATTCATCTGGCTTTGAGAAAGATGACGAGAGTTAACTGTTTTGGGATCGGCCGAGTGTGTCAGAATTTTTGATGCAAGAGATCGAGTATTAGTGATTGATGATTTGAGTGCGAGAATGCGTAATGTGGCAATTGACATGGGTGAGTAAGAATGGTGAGAAGGTTATGGAGTTGTGTGCTGAAAAAGGACTGACGATTGGAAATACCTGGTATAAAAACAAGTATATGTAGGTGAGTAGGAACGACGTCTGACTCTTACCTGGTGGAGACAAGGTTGAAGATTTGTAGGAAAAGAGAAAACATTATGAGTGAGACGAGGGTTGGAAAAGAGACCTGTGAGAAGAAATACCAGGAAAGATTTGACGTAGAATCACATAGGTGAGAGTAAACAAAGCTAAGGGAGTAGGTGAGGAATGGGAAGTACTTAAGGAAGCAGTGCTGGCTGGTGCAGGAGAAGCGTGTGGCATGCGGAAAGTGGGAGGTAGGCAAGGGATAAAGGGTACCGAGTGGATGGATGACGAAGTAACTTTGATAGTTGAATAGAAAAGAGAGATATACGGCGATAATTACAGGGAAGGAGTGCAATCAATAGGGAGACGTACAAAAGAATGCAGCAGGAGGTCAAGAGGAAGGTACTGTAGTTGAAAATAGCAGGACGAATGAGAGTTTGGGTGAGCGAGTATCAGTTTACTTCAAAGAGAAAAATATGTTTGGAAGGTGTTTGCTCGTATGAAGACAGCAAGAGAATAAATGGGGAACTGGTAACAGACAATGATGGGATGAGGAGATGGAATGAGCATGTTAAAGGACTGGTGAATGCGTTTGATGAAATGATGGTAGATGTAGTGTTTTGGTCGGGGAGGTGTGCGAAGTAAGAGAGAGGTTTGATGAAGAGATAATGGGTAGTGAAAGCCTTCGTTAGACAAATCGTAGTAAGGCGGCTGGAGTTGATGGTATTGCCGCTGAATTTCTGAAGAAAGTAGATGACTGTCTTCTTGACTGTTTAGTTAGGATTTTCAGTGTATGTATGGATAATTGTGAGGTGCCTAAGGACTGGCGAAATGCATTTATAAACCAAAGCAGGACAAAGGTGTGATTGAATTACAAAGGCATAAATCTGTTGAGTGTAACTGCTTGGGGAGACTGGTGACTGAAAGGATGAAGATATACACAGAGTATCAGACTGGGGCGGTTGAAGATTTGTAGATCAAGTGTTTATTTTGAAGAATGTGTATGAGAAATACTAAGAGAAACAGTAGGATATGTATTTGAAATGCATGGATATGGAGAAAACACATGATAGGGTTGACAGAGATGCGTTGTGGAAGGTCTTACAGTCATAGGGTTTTGGAGGTAAGCTACTAGAAGCAGTGAAAAGTCTTATTAAAAGTGTAAGGTGAGTGTGAAGTAGGAGGAAGGGGAGAGTGATTGGTTCCAGGTGAACGCCGGATCTGCGGTAAGGCTTTATTATATCACCATGGCTTTTAATCTATACAATGGTTAGTGTAGTGAGGGAAGTAAATGCAAAGGTTTTGGAGAGAGAAGGGTGAGTCTGAACGAATGAGGGTGCCTAGGTGGATAGATAGTTGAAGTATGCTGATGACAAAATTGGTAGCTGATTTGGATGAAAAACTTCAAAAGTTGGTGACTAAATTTGGGAGACATTTGAACGGAAGAAGTTGACAGTGAATGTGAATAAAAGCAAGGTTATTAGGTTTAGCACGGCAGAGGGGCAGGTTATTGTGGGTGTGAGTCTAAACAGAGGAAATTTGTAAGAAGTTAAGTGCTTTTTGATAACCGAGAATTAAATGACATTGAATGTAACCATGGAAACAAAAATTGATCATAGGGTGGATGAGGAGGCGAAGGTTCTAGGAGCAGTGAGGAATGTGTGAAATGCGAGATAATTTCCTAGGAGGGCAGCAATGTGGGATTTTGAAGTTATAGTACTCCCTGCGATGTTGTATGGATGCAAGGCATAGGGTATAGATAAGGATGTGCAGAGGAGGGTGGAAGTGTTGAAGACTGAATGTCTGGGGCCATTATGTGATGTGAGAGGATTTGATCGAGCAAGTAATAAATGAGTAAGAGAAATTTTTGGTAATAGCATAAGTGTGGACGAGAGAGGGTGTGCTGGTATGGTTTGGACATATGGAGAGACTGAATGAGGAAAGGTTGACGAAGATGATATATGTGTCAGAGGTGGAGGGAACGAGAAGTGGGAGACCAAACTGGAGGTGGAAGGATGGAGTGACAAAGATCTTGAGTGATCGGGGCCTGAACATACAGGAAGGTGAAAGGCGTGTACGGGATAAAGTGAATAGGAACGAAGTTATACTGAACCAAGGCATGTGAAGTTTCAGGGGGAAACCGTGGAAAGTTTTGTTGGGCCTTGTTGTAGATGGGGAGCTGTGGTTTCGGTGGATTACACACGACAGCTAGAGAGTGAGTGTGAGCAAATGCTGCCTTCTTTATCAGTTCCTGGCACTACCTAGCTAAAATGGGAAACAGCGAACAAGTTGATAAAAGAGAAATTTCAACATCATAAACCTTGCATTTTGTTTCTGTCCTTTTTTTGTTGTTGATATTTGTATGCTTTTCAAGACCTCGTCTCCATTATGCATCAGTGGTGATGACGCATTTCGTGTCTGTCATTGTGAATATATTCTTGAACTTATGTAATCCATCACGTATCCCCCTCTACTATTCGTCTTCTGAATTCCTTAGCCTGATTACGAGTTTTTTATTCACAATTTTGTCCTGGTGATTTTTTTTGTCGTGTCATGTCCTCCCTTGTCCGCTATATCCTTTTCAAAGTTTCTCTGTTTCTTCTTTCTTATTCTGCCGAGCTCATTTCTTGCTTTCTTTTACCTTCCAACTGCTGGCTGGCTAGAGTGCTCATTATACTTCCTCCAAACTTTTTGACGTCTATTATTAACCCACATGTCTCCCTCTTTGATTAAACCACATCTCTTCCTCTTTTGATGTTTCTTTTGTGTCAGAAGGTAAAGGTGCTCACTTGATGTAAACTTTACAGAACCTCCCATAGGAATACCCTGGGTCGTGTCCACTGAACACTGTTACCCAGTTCATGTTGCCACAGAAATTGTTTGGCTGTATAGTTTTCACGATTATTTCTCCTCTTTGGATTTGGTTTCATCTTCCATCCTTTTACTTTTACGTTTACCACATAATCACATTAAAGCAAGGAATGATCACTTTTTCAGGTGGCGCATTATACATGATTTGGCCAATTTCCATGCTATATTGTGTCGGTATTTCCTAGTAATGGTGGCGTATAAACACTTGATTCGAGGTAAGACTTTGTCTCTATGATTCTCTAGCTCTATGAGAATTCAAATTTCTCAGTCTGTCTTATCCAAGTTAGATATCCCAGTTTTTAGAACCGTTCTTTATGTAAAAATCCTGTACCCCATCTCGCTGGTTTCATATACCAACGTAATCTTTCCTTCATAATATTCCTTCTATATTCATTTGCTCTGGCTCTTTAAATTTTTTTGGAAGATTATGAATTGTAATCATCATTATGCCATAATCCCATGGCTGATATCCCGTTTAAGTACTGTAAGAGCGAGCCATGTACCTAAATATTTCGAAATTTATGCTGCCATTATACAGAGGACCAATTCTTTCTCCATCCTTTATGCTCCCTATTCCTTCTTCCCATCGTGTATCCCATGAGTAGATCACGAACGTCTGACCTTAGCTCTTTTGAAAGTTTTGTCTCCACTATTCCAGTATTACTAGGTTTACTTTCTCTGATTGTAATTCAGTTGCCTTCCATCGGCCACCAACCCATCTACAATCCTCACTGTACTACGATGGGAATGTTGTACCTCTCTCTCTCTCTCTCTCTGGTCTGATCTGATTCATCTTACTTTTTTGCCACTTGCTACTCTCTCTCTCTCTCTCTCTCTCTCTCTCTCTCTCTCTTGGTTTGTTATTCTGAGCAAGCATTTCTCTGAACTCTCTTTTTGGTCTTTTTTCTATTGTTTTGCTTCCTGAGCGTCTCTATAATAGCTAGTTGTATGTCAGAAGAGATTCGTGTTGTCATGCTTGTATTTCCTGTTTTTCTTAACTTGTGTTGCATCTTAACATGTATTTGTCCAGTCCTTCGCATCAAATATTTTTTTGACTTGTTCTTCTCCTCTCGCTTCTCTTTCTTCCTTGTTTGGAAGACATGCCTCTTCCAGCCGAGATCATCACAAGCAGGCGTTATATAACTTCCTTTTGTACGACTTCGTTGATTTCTTCATTTACCCATAATTCTTTTATTTCTTGAGCCGTGCTTTCCCCTTTTCCGCATTCATAACTTTATCTGAAATCTGCTTTTTCATGGCCTCACTGATTTCTTGATCGACTTGGGCCGTTTCGAGTCTCGTCCACAGTTCCTTGCGTTTGTTTAACTCTCGTGTCTCTGACTGTATGCACTGCTTCCCTAATGTTTTGTTCACACTGTCTGCTTCGGAGTTCTCAAAGTCCAATTCCTCTTGAAATCTTCTGCCTTGTGACTATCTTCAGCCTCAGAATCAACTTGCTTCTCCTCTTGCATATTGTACGTTTACCCATTATTGTATATTGTATGCCTCATGTCTACCCATTATTGTATGCCTCATGTGTACCCATTATGAGAGAATCATCTCATCTCTATATTTTAGCGTAAAGTTTGTTTGTTTCTTGTGCTTTCCGACATTTTTCCTATTCACTAATAGCCTCTTATAATAACGTTGCTTGTCCTCAAGATTGCATATTCTAATTACAAACTCATTAATTTTGCCACTACTCTGGGCACAATTATGTCAGGTCTTCCCTCTTCATTTTCTCTTGAGGAAAAATCAAAATTAGTGTGTTTATTGCGTCATATTTTCCTATCTGTGTCTGTCGTGAGGTAACATGATGGCTCCTCTCTGCCCTGAGTTAGGTTTGAGACAGGCTGTCCCGAGGGTAATAACAGGCTTACCTCAGCCTAGTCTGACTGACTGGTCTAATTTTCCCTGCCTTGGCTGGAGGGTCCGTGTTTGCTCGGTGCCTACAGTGCCACAGGTCTTGACGTCTTCCCCCAGTTGCCTAAGAATAACATTACTTCATTTATTGGTTCAGAATAGAATCTATGCAGAGAAACATGGCCAGTTGGCAGGCAGTCTGTTGGAAGAGCTGCCTATCAGTTCTAAATCTTTTTTTTCACTCTATTACAATATAGTATCTTTTATAAACTTTTATATCTATAATTTTACTCACACTATCCGCTGGTTACATATTCTTGATATTCACAATTATTTAGGCCTAGTTTTAGTATACGGAACCTGGCAACACTTCTCAACAGCCGATCTAAACTGTCCAGTCATTTTATCCTTACTGGTCTGCCATCTAGGTCTCTCTCTCTCTCTCTCTCTCTCTCTCTCTCTCTCTCTCTCTCTCTCTCTCTCTCTCTCTCCTCACCTTTACAAACAGGCCTGCAGAAGGTCTACTCCGCCCAAATCTTAACGAGGAGATGGAGGTACGCTCTTATTTCAGGTATCAGTATGTCTGTATAGTATGGAGTTTTGCACTCGTGGGGGCCCCATTTCTTGTGTGTGTGTGTGTGTGTGTGTGTGTGTGAGGGGTTAAGATCGCAAGTTTTCTGCTTTTTGTGTTTTATGATTTATTTACTAACATACTTTGGAATTTCATATTAACACAATAAGTCTTCATCTAACCGGCTTCTCCACTTCACTGGTTTCTGACTGAGTTCAACACAGCCATTCTTCGGGACACATGTGGTTGTGCCATAATCATTTTTGCAACATCAATGACTTTGTGGAAAATAAATGGTGTATAAGCAGACTATACTCTCTTTATTTGGGTCTGTCTTTAAAAATCGATGACTGGTATCGTACCGCAATATGTACGAAATCCGGTTTGGGAATAAATGAACAAAAAAATGCAGGAATTACATATTTGATGACGTCTGATATTCAGCTATAAAACAACAAAATCTAGATGTGAAAATTACTGAGAAATTGTAGTTCTATGCAAAAGAAAATATGATTATGACCATTAAACTGCAAAGTAATACCATCGGACTGTTTTTGGACGCTCGCGGCTTCCAATTTCTGGGCCCCGTACTGAGCGTAGCGATCAACCGTCACCTGCCGTTCAACTGTCGACATCAGCCGATAATTGTTCGCTTACCTTTGCTTCATAGCAATGGCTTTGATTTCATAACTGTTCAACATTAACAAACGTATACGCACGCTATTTCTTAAGAAAGATAAGGAAAAACAAGTGAATTGTGCATATACAAGTGTATATTTTAGCGACGCTATCCACATACCCGATACACTGTTTTTCAAACGCTTAAACATGTTTACAGTGTAATTTCTAAATTTGTTTTCTAGTCAAAGATTACGATTTTGGCTCGTGAGGATTAATCTCCTCCCTCATTGCCCAGTGAATTATAACAATAATCTTGATAGAGAGTTGAGACCGGTTCATGAGTAGTGAGGCCCATGCCTAGGGCCCCGTATAGAGCGTAGCATAAATAAGGATAAATAATATCAGTTGTCGATATTTAACGGCAGGGCCGAATTAGGATATAGATCATCAGAGGAGGCTAGATGAAGCATTCGATAACCAGTACCAAACATGTAGCAGATATTATGGCTTAAAGCTTAGGAAGTTGAGCCCATCAGGCCTTTGTAAAGCCAAGATCTTGGAAAACCCAGAGTTTTTCATTCTATTTTGGATATGCGGCCTATAAGACCACAGCTTGATCATCCAGTCAGTTATGTAGTCACATCAAAATTACAACTAAATCATTTGTCAGAAGTCTATCTTCTATGGTCGTTTTCCCTGCGATTCTGGCATAAAAAGAATTACCGCAATGCATCTATCAATACACGTTAAACTGTATTTATTAGAAATTATCGAAATCATCGTTGCCCTTATATAATGGCAAAAGAACAAATATCGTTTAGTTATGTTCTGACATTACTGTGAGTTTCATAGTCAGGTATGCTAGATGAAAGGTCACAAGAACACAGTTTTGTCTCCACCAGGTGCCGTCCTCGCCCCTTCTGTCCCAGCCATCCAGCGGTCCCTCACGCCGCAGCTCCACGGTCAGCGGCCCAACAGAGCTCCACCACTCCCGCCGTAACTCCACCGCCACCGAGCACACTGACGATGGTATGTCTTAGGCTATGGACTCACCCACTTACCTTACTTTCATCTCTGACACACCTGACGATCCGTCAACCTTATTGCCTATATAACGGTGATAATACATTCCGTTTGCCACACACCAGGAATACGTTAACCATAGTTTCAGGTTGCACGAAATAACATTTACTGCTTCATCTGGCATGTTTTTGGTAAGTTTCTATGCAACCCCGGCCAGGCCGTAACAGGCGGGTGCACCTTGAAGAGCTCAGACCCAAGGACGAATTATCTTTCTTCTTCATAGCACGGTTGAGGTAAGTTGTCGTCTTTCATAAAATTCAACTGTTTATGAAAAACCTGAAAATTACTATTGTATGAAATACATCAGTCACAGTATTCATTGCACAACTAAGCTAGGTCATTTATCACATATTTACATATACATACAGAATATATATATATATATATATATATATATATATATATATATATATATATATATATATATATATCTATATATATATATATATATATATATATATATATATATATATATATGGAAAAGTGTGTGGAAGAAGAAAGTTAAGAGTAAATGTGAATAAGAGCAAGGTTATTAGGTACAGTAGGGTTGAGGGTCAAGTCAATTGGGAGGTAAGTTTGAATGGAGAAAAACTGGAGGAAGTAAAGTGTTTTAGATATCTGGGAGTGGATCTGGCAGCGGATGGAACCATGGAAGCGGAAGTGGATCATAGGGTGGGGGAGGGGGCGAAAATCCTAGGGGCCTTGAAGAATGTGTGGAAGTCGAGAACATTACCTCGGAAAGCAAAAATGTGTAAGTTTGAAGGAATAGTGGTTCCAACAATGTTGTATGGTTGCGAGGCGTGGGCTATGGATAGAGTTGTGCGCAGGAGGATGGATGTGCTGGAAATGAGATGTTTGAGGACAATGTGTGGTGTGAGGTGGTTTGATCGAGTGAGTAACGTAAGGGTAAGAGAGATGTGTGGAAATAAAAAGAGCGTGGTTGAGAGAGCAGAAGAGGGTGTTTTGAAGTGGTTTGGGCACATGGAGAGGATGAGTGAGGAAAGATTGACCAAGAGGATATATGTGTCGGAGGTGGAGGGAACAAGGAGAAGAGGGAGACCAAATTGGAGGTGGAAAGATGGAGTGAAAAAGATTTTGTGTGATCGGGGCCTGAACATGCAGGAGGGTGAAAGGAGGGCAAGGAATAGAGTGAATTGGAGCGATGTGGTATACCGGGGTTGACGTGCTGTCCGTGGATTGAAGCAGGGCATGTGAAGCGTCTGGGGTAAACCATGGAAAGCTGTGTAGGTATGTATATTTGCGTGTGTGGACGTATGTATATACATGTGTATGGGGGGGGTTGGCCATTTCTTTCGTCTGTTTCCTTGCGCTACCTCGCAAACGCGGGAGACAGCGACAAAGTATGATAAAAAAAAATATATATATATATATATATATATATATATATATATATATATATTTTTTTTTTCATTTTTTATATTTTGCTTTGTCGCTCTCTCCCGCGTTTGCGATGTAGCGCAAGGAAACAGACGAAAGAAATGGCCGAACCCACCCCCATACACATGTATATACATACACGTCCACACACGCAAATATACATACCTATACATCTCAATGTACACATATATATACACACACAGACACATACATATATACCCATACACACAATTCACACTGTCTGCCTTTATTCATTCCCATCGCCACCTCGCCACACATGGAATACCATCCCCCTCCCCCTCATGTGTGCGAGGTAGCGCTACGAAAAGGCAACAAAGGCCCCATTCGTTCACACTCAGTCTCTAGCTGTCATGCAATAATGCCCGAAACCACAGCTCCCTTTGCACATCCAGGCCCCACAAAACTTTCCATGGTTTACCCCAGACGCTTCACATGCCCTGATTCAATCCACTGACAGCACGTCAACCGCGGTATACCACATCGTTCCAATTCACTCTATTCCTTGCCCTCCTTTCACCCTCCTGCATGTTCAGGCCCCGATCACTCAAAATCTTTTTCACTCCATCTTTCCACCTCCAATTTGGTCTCGCACTTCTCCTCGTTCCCTCCACCTCCGACACATATATCCTCTTGGTCAATCTTTCTTCACTCATTCTCTCCGTGTGCCCATACCATTTCAAAACACCCTCTCCTGCTCTGTCAACCACGCTCTTTTTATTTCCACACATCTCTCTCACCCTTACAATACTTACTCGATCAAACCACCGCACACCACATATTGTCCTCAAACATCTCATTTCCAGCACATCCACCCTCCTGCGCACAACTCTATCCATAGCCCACGCCTCGCAACCATAGAACATTGTTGGAACCACTATTCCTTCAAACATACCCATTTTTGCTTTCCGAGATAATGTTCTCGACTTCCACACATTCTTCAAGGCTCCCAGAATTTTCGCCCCCTCCCCCACCCTGTGATTCACTTCCGCTTCCATGGTTCCATCCGCTGCAAGATCCACTCCCAGATATCTAAAACACTTTATTTCCTCCATTTTTTCTCCATTCAAACTTACCTCCCAATTGACTTGACCCTCAACCCTACTGTACCTAATAACCTTGCTCTTATTCACATTTACTCTTAACTTTCTTCTTTCACAAACTTTACCAAACTCAGTCACCAGCTTCTGCAGTTTCTCACATGAATCAGCCACCAGCGCTGTATCATCAGCGAACAACAACTGACTCACTTCCCAAGCTCTCTCATCCACAACAGACTTCATACTTGCCCCTCTTTCCAAAACTCTTGCATTCACCTCCCTAACAACCCCATCCATAAACAAATTAAACAACCATGGAGACATCACACACCCCTGCCGCAAACCTACATTCGCTGAGAAACAATCACTTTCCGCTCTTCCTACACGTACACATGCCTTACATCCTCGATAAAAACTTTTCACTGCTTCTAACAACTTGCCTCCCACACCATATATTCTTAATACCTTCCATAGAGCATCTCTATCAACTCTATCATATGCCTTCTCCAGATCCATAAATGCTACATACAAATCCATTTGCTTTTCTAAGTATTTCTCACAAATATTCTTCAAAGTAAACACCTGATCCACACATCCTCTACCACTTCTGAAACCACACTGCTCTTCCCCAATCTGATGCTCTGTACATGCCTTCACCCTCTCAATCAATACCCTTCCATATAATTTACCAGGAATACTCAACAAACTTATACCTCTGAAATTTGAGCACTCACTCTTATCCCCCGTACCTTTGTACAATGGCACTATGCACGCATTCCGCCGATCCTCAGGCACCTCACCATGAGTCATACATACATTAAATAACATTACCAACCAGTCAACAATACAGTCACCCCCTTTTTTAATAGATTCCACTGCAATACCATCCAAACCTGCTGCCTTGCCGGCTTTCATCTTCCGCAAAGCTTTTACTACCTCTTCTCTGTTTACCAAATCATTTTCCCTAACCCTCTCACTTTGCACACCACCTCGACCAAAACACCCTATATCTGCCACTCTATCATCAAACACATTCAACAAACCTTCAAAATACTCACTCCCATCTCCTTCTCACATCACCACTACATGTTATCACCTCCCCATTAGAGCCTTTCACTGAAGTTCCCATAATCTCCCTTGTCTTACGCACTTTATTTACCTCCTTCCAGAACATCTTTTTATTCTCCCTAAAAGTTAATGATACTCTCTGACCCCAATTCTCATTTGCCCTCTTTTGCACCTCTTGCACCTTTCTCTTGACCTCCTGTCTCTTTCTTTTATACATTTCCCTGCAAAAATCGTCCAAATGCCTCTCTCTTCTCTTTCACTAATAATCTTACTTCTTCATCCCACCACTCAATACCCTTTCTAATCAACCCACCTCCCACGCTTCTCATGCCACAAGCATCTTTTGCGCAATCCATCACTGGTTCCCTAAAGACATCCCATTCCTCCCCCACTCCCCTTACTTCCATTGTTCTCACCTTTTTCCATTCTGTACTCAGTCTCTCCTGGTACTTCCTCACACAAGTCTCCTTCCCAAGCTCACTTACTCTCACCACCCTCTTCACCCCAACATTCACTCTTCTTTTCTGAAAATCCATACAAATCTTCACCTTAGCCTCCACAAGATAATGATCAGACATCCCTCCAGTTGCACCTCTCAGCACATTAACATCCAAAAGTCTCTCTTTCGCGCGCCTGTCAATTAACACGTAATCCAATAACGCTCTCTGGCCATCTCTCCTACTTACATACGTATACTTAAGTATATCTCGCTTTTTAAACCAGGTATTCCCAATCACCAGTCGTTTTTCAGCACATAAATCTACAAGCTCTTCACCATTTCCATTTACAACACTGAACACCCCATGTATGCCAATTATTCCCTCAACTGTCACATTACTCACCTTTGCATTCAAATCACCCATCACTATAACCCGGTCTCGTGCATCAAAACCACTAACACACTCATTCAGCTGCTCCCAAAACACTTGCCTCTCATGATCTTTCTTCTCATGCCCAGGTGCATATGCACCAATAATCACCCATCTCTCTCCATCAACTTTTAGTTTTACCCATATTAATCTAGAATTTACTTTCTTACATTCTATCACATACTGCCACAACTCCTGTTTCAGGAGTACTGCTATCACTATACTTTGTCGCTGTCTCCTGTGTTAGCGAGGTAGCGCAAGGAAACAAACGAAAGAATAGCCCAACCCATCCACATACACATGTATCTACAAACACGTCCACACACGCACATATACATACCTATACATTTCAACGTATACATATATATATATATATATATATATATATATATATATATATATATATATATATATATATATATATATATATATTACAGAGGTATAAGTTTGTTGAGTATTCCTGGTAAATTATATGGGAGGGTATTGATTGAGAGGGTGAAGGCATGTACAGAGCATCAGATTGGGGAAGAGCAGTGCGGTTTCAGAAGTGGTAGAGGATGTGTGGATCAGGTGTTTGCTTTGAAGAATGTATGTGAGAAATACTTAGAAAAGCAAATGGATTTGTATGTAGCATTTATGGATCTGGAGAAGGCATATGATAGAGTTGATAGAGATGCTCTGTGGAAGGTATTAAGAATATATGGTGTGGGAGGCAAGTTGTTAGAAGCAGTGAAAAGTTTTTATCGAGGATGTAAGGCATGTGTACGTGTAGGAAGAGAGGAAAGTGATTGGTTCTCAGTGAATGTAGGTTTGCGGCAGGGGTGTGTGATGTCTCCATGGTTGTTTAATTTGTTTATGGATGGGGTTGTTAGGGAGGTAAATGCAAGAGTCCTGGAAAGAGGGGCAAGTATGAAGTCTGTTGGGGATGAGAGAGCTTGGGAAGTGAGTCAGTTGTTGTTCGCTGATGATACAGCGCTGGTGGCTGATTCATGTGAGAAACTGCAGAAGCTGGTGACTGAGTTTGGTAAAGTGTGTGGAAGAAGAAAGTTAAGAGTAAATGTGAATAAGAGCAAGGTTATTAGGTACAGTAGGGGTGAGGGTCAAGTCAATTGGGAGGTGAGTTTGAATGGAGAAAAACTGGAGGAAGTAAAGTGTTTTAGATATCTGGGAGTGGATCTGTCAGCGGATGGAACCATGGAAGCGGAAGTGGATCATAGGGTGGGGGAGGGGGCGAAAATTCTGGGAGCCTTGAAAAATGTGTGGAAGTCGAGAACATTATCTCGGAAAGCAAAAATGGGTATGTTTGAAGGAATAGTGGTTCCAACAATGTTGTATGGTTGCGAGGCGTGGGCTATGGATAGAGATGTGCGCAGGAGGATGGATGTGCTGGAAATGAGATGTTTGAGGACAATGTGTGGTGTGAGGTGGTTTGATCGAGTAAGTAACGTAAGGGTAAGAGAGATGTGTGGAAATAAAAAGAGCGTGGTTGAGAGAGCAGAAGAGGGTGTTTTGAAATGGTTTGGGCACATGGAGAGAATGAGTGAGGAAAGATTGACCAAGAGGATATATGTGTCGGAGGTGGAGGGAACGAGGAGAAGAGGGAGACCAAATTGGAGGTGGAAAGATGGAGTGAAAAAGATTTTGTGTGATCGGGGCCTGAACATGCAGGAGGGTGAAAGGAGGGCAAGGAATAGAGTGAATTGGAGCGATGTGGTATACAGGGGTTGACGTGCTGTCAGTGGATTGAATCAAGGCATGTGAAGCGTCTGGGGTAAACCATGGAAAGCTGTGTAGGTATGTATATTTGCGTGTGTGGACGTATGTACATGTGTATGGGGGGGGGGGTTGGGCCATTTCTTTCGTCTGTTTCCTTGCGCTACCTCGCAAACGCGGGAGACAGCGACAAAGTATAAAAAAAAAAAAAAATATATATATATATATATATATATATATATATATATATATATATATATATATATATATATATATATATATATATATATATATATATATATATATATATATATATATATATATATATATATATATATACATACACAGACATATACATTTATAAACATGTACATAATTCTTATTTGCTGCCTTTAGTCGTTCCCGTCGCCACCCCGCCACGTATGAACTGACAACCCCCTCCCCCTGCATGTGCGCGAGGTAGCGCTAGGAAAAGACAACAAAGGCCCCATTCGTTCATACTCAGTCTCTAGCTGTCATGTATAATGCACCGAAACCACAGCTCCCTTTCTACACCCAGGCCCCACAGAACTTTCCATGGTTCACCCCAGACGCTTCACATGCCCTAGTTCAACCCACTGACAGCACGTCGACCCCTGTATAGCTCATCGATCTAATTCACTCTATTCCTTGAACGCCTTTCACCCTCATGCATGTTCAGGCCCCGATCGCTCAAAATCTTTTTCACTCTATCTATCAACCTCCCATTTGGTCTCCCACTTCTCCTCGTTCCCTACACCTCTGACACGTATATCCTCTTTGTCAATCTTTTCTCACTCACTCTCTCCATGTGACCAAACCATTTTAAAACACCCTCTTCTACTCTCTCAACCACACTCTTTTTATAACCACACATCCCTCTTAACCTTTCATTACTTGATCAAACCACCTTACACCACATATTTTCCTCAAACATCTCATTTCCAACACATCCACCCTCCTCCGGAAAACCCTATCTACAGCCTATGCCTTGCAACCATATAACATTGTTGGAACCACTTGATTCTTTCAAACATACCCATTTTTGCTTTCCGAGATAATATTCTCGCCTTTCACACATTTTTCAACGCTCCCAGAACCTTCGCCCCCTCCCCCACCCTGTGCCTCACTTCCGCTTCCACGGTTCAATCCGCTGCCAATTCCACTCCCAGATATCTAAAACACTTCACTTCCTCCAGTTTTTCTCCATTCAACCTTACCTCCCAGTTAACTTGTCCCTTAACCCTACTGTACCTAATAACCTTGCTCTTATTCACATTTACTCTCAGCTTTCTTCTTTCGCACACTTTCCCAATCTCAGTCACCAGCTTCTGCAGTTTCTCACCTGAATCATCCAGTTACGCTGTATCATCAGCGAACGACAACTGACTCACTTCCCAAGCCCTCTCATCCACAACAGACTGCATACTTGCCCCTCTCTCCAAAACTTTTGCATTCACCTCCCTAACAACCCCATTCACAAACAAATTACACAACCATGGAGACATCACGCACCCCTGCCGCAAACCGACATTCACTGAGAACCAATCACTTTCCTCTTCCTACTCGTACACATGCCTTACATCCTGTATAAAAACTTTTCACTGCTTATAGGAACTTGCCTCCTACACCATATATTCTTAATACCTACTACATAGCATCTCCATCAACTCTATCATATGCCTTCTCAAGATCCATATATGCTACATACAAATCCATTTGTTTTTCTAAGCAATTCTTACATATATTCTTCAAAGCAAACTCCTGTTCCACACATCCTCTGACGCTTCTGAAACCACACTGCTCTTTCCCAGTCTGATGCTCTGTACATGCCTTCACCCTCTCAATCAATGCCCTCCAATATAATTTCCCAGGAATACTCAATAGATTTATACCTCTATGATTTGAACACTCACCCTTATCCCCCTTGCCTGTGTACAGTGGCAGTATCCATGCATTCCGCCAATACTCAGGCACCTCACCATGAGCCATACATACAATGAATATCCTTACTAACCAGTCGACAACACATTCACCCCCTTTTTTAAATAATTCCACTGCAATACCATCCAAACCTGCCGCCTTGCCGGTTTTCATCTTCCTCAAAGCTTTCACTACCTCTTCTCTGCTTACCAACTCATTCGCCAAACCCTCTCACTTTGCACACCACCTCGACCAAAACACCCTATTTCTGCCACTCTGTCATCTAACACATTCAATAAATCTTCAATATGAATATATATATATATATATATATATATATATATATATATATATATATATATATATATATATATATATATATATATATATATATATATTGCTTTGTCGCTGTCTCCCGCGTTAGCGAGGTAGCGCAAGGAAACAGACGGAAGAATGGCCCATCGCACCCATATACGCATGTATATACATATACGTCAAAACACACAAATATACATACCTATCATCTCAACGTATACTTATGTATAAACACACAGACATATACATATATACACATGTGCATAATTCATACTGTCTGCCTTTATTCATTCCCATCGCCACCCCGCCACACATGAAATAGATAACCCTCCCCCCTGCATGTGCGCGAGGTAGTGCTAGGGTAAGACAACAAAGGCCACATTCGTTCACACTCAGTCTCTAGATGTCGTGTATAATGCACTGAAACCACAGCTCCCTTTCTACATCCAGGCCCCACAGAACTTTCCATGGTTTACCCCAGACGCTTCACACGCCCTGGTTCAATCCATTGACATCACGTCGACCCTGGTATACCACATCGTTCCAATTCACTCTATTCCTTACACGCTTTTCCTCCTCCTGCATGTTCAGGCCCCGATCACTCAAAATCTTTTTTACTTCATCTTTCTTCCTCCAATTTGGTCTCCCACTTCTCCCCTTTCCCTCCACCTCTGACGCATATATCCTATTGATCAATCTTTTCTCACTCATTCTCTTCATGTGACCAAAATTTCAAAACGCCCTCTTCTGCTCTCTCAACCACACCCTTTTTATTAGTACACATCTCTCTTATCCTATTATAACTTATTCGATCAAAGAACTTCACACCACGTATTCTCCTCAAACATCTCATTTCCAGCACATCCACCCTCCCCTGCACAACTCTATCTATAGCCCACACCTTGCAACCATATAACATTGTTGGAACCACTATTCCTTCAAACATATCCATTTTTGTCTTCCGAGATAATGTTCTTGACTTCCACACATTCTTCAACGCTCCCAGAACTTTCGCCCCCTCCCCCACCCTATGATTCACTTTCACTTCCATGGTTCCATCCGCTATCAGATCCACTACCAGATATCCAAAACACTTCACTTCCTCCGGTTTTTCTACATTCAAACTTACCTCTCAACTGACTTGTCCCTCAACCCTACTGTACCTAATAACCTTGCTCTTATTCACATTTACTCTCAGCTTTCTTCTTTCACACACTTTACCAAACTCAGTCACCAGCTTCTGCAGTTTCTCACTCGAATCAGCCACCAGCGCTGTATCATCAGCGAACAACAGCTGACTCACTTCCCAAGCTCTCTCATCCCCAACAGACTGCATACTTGCCCCTCTTTCCAAAACTCTTGCATTCACCTCCCGAACAACCCCATCCATAAACAAATTAAACAACCATGGAGACATCACACACCTCTAACGCAAACCAACATTGACTGAGAACCAATCACTTTCCACTCTTCCTACACGTCCACAAGCTTTACATCCTCGATATAAACTTTTCACTGCTTCTAACAACTTGCTCCCCACACAATATCTTCTTAATACCTTCCACAGAGCATCTCTATAAACTCTTCATATGCCTTCTCCAGATCAATAAATGCTACATACAAATCCATTTGCTTTTCTAAGTATTTCTAACATACATTCTTCAAAAAAACACCTGATCCACACATCCTATACCACTTCTGAAACCACACTGCTCTTCCCCAATCTTATGCTCTGTACCTGCCTTCATCCTCTCAATCAATACCCTCCCAAATACTTTCCCAGGAACACTCAACAAACTTATACCTCTGTAATTTGAGCACTAACTTTTATCCCATATGCCTTTGTACAATGGCACTATGCAAGCATTCCTCCAATCCTCAGGCACCTCAACGTGAGTCATACATTCATTAAATAACCTTACCAACCAGTCAACAATACAGTCACCCTCTTTATTAATAAATTCCACTGCAGTACCATCCAAACCTGCTGCCTTGCCGGCTTTCATCTTCCGCAAAGCTTTTACTACCTCTTCTCTGTTTACCAAATCATTTTCCCTAACCCTCTCACTTTGCACACCACCTCGACCAAAACACCCTATATCTGCCACTCTATCATCAAATGCATTCAACAAACCTTCAAAATACTCACTCCATCTCCTTCTCACATCACCACTACTTGTTATCACCTCCCCATTTGCGCCCTTCACTGAAGTTCCCATTTGCTCCCTTGTCTTACGCACTTTATTTACCTCCTTCCAGAACATCTTTTTATTCTCCCTAAAATTTAATGAAACTCTCTCACCCCAACTCTCATTTGCCCTTTTTTTCACCTCTTGCACCTTTCTCTTGACCTCCTGTCTCTTTCTTTTATACATCTCCCACTCAATTGCTTTTTTTCCCTGCAAAAATCGTCCAAATACCTCTCTCTTCTCTTTCACTAATACTCTTACTTCTTCATCCCACCACTCACTACCCTTTCTAATCTTCCCATCTCCCACTCTTCTCATGCCACAAGCAACTTTTGCGCAATCCATCACTGATTCCCTAAATACATCCAATTCCTCCCCCACTCCCCTTACTTCCATTGTTCTCACCTTTTATCCATTCTGTACTCAGTCTCTCCTGGTACTTCCTCACACAAGTCTCCTTCCCAAGCTCACTTACTCTCACCACCATCTTCACCCCAACATTCACTCTTCTTTTCTGAAAACCCATACAAATCTTCTGATCATTATATATATATATATATATATATATATATATATATATATATATATATATATATATATATATATATATATATATATATATATATATATATATATATATATATATATATATATATATATATATATTATATATATATATATATATATATATATATATATATATGTATATATATATATATATATATATATATATATATATATATATATATATATATTTATATATATATATATATATATATATATATATATATATATATATATATATATATATATATATATATATATATATATATATATATATATATATTTTTTTTTTTTTTTCTTTTATACTTTGTCGCTGTCTCCCGCGTTTGCGAGGTAGCGCAAGGAAACAGACGAAAGAAATGGCCCAACCCCCCCCCCCATACACATGTATATACATACGTCCACACATGCAAATATACATACCTACACAGCTTTCCATGGTTTACCCCAGACGCTTCACATGCCTTGATTCAATCCACTGACAGCACGTCAGCCCCGGTATACCACATCGCTCCAATTCACTCTATTCCTTGCCCTCCTTTCACCCTCCTGCATGTTCAGGCCCCGATCACACAAAATCTTTTTCACTCCATCTTTCCACCTCCAATTTGGTCTCCCTCTTCTCCTCGTTCCCTCCACCTCCGACACATATATCCTCTTGGTCAATCTTTCCTCACTCATTCTCTCTATGTGCCCAAACCATTTCAAAACACCCTCTTCTGCTCTCTCAACCACGCTCTTTTTATTTCCACACATCTCTCTTACCCTTACGTTACTCACTCGATCAAACCACCTCACACCACACATTGTCCTCAAACATCTCATTTCCAGCACATCCACCCTCCTGCGCACAACTCTATCCATAGCCCACGCCTCGCAACCATAGAACATTGTTGGAACCACTATTCCTTCAAACATACCCATTTTTGCTTTCCGAGATAATGTTCTCGACTTCCACACATTCTTCAAGGCCCCCAGAATTTTCGCCCCCTCCCTCACCCTATGATCCACTTCCGCTTCCATGGTTCCATCCGCTGCCAGATCCACTCCCAGATATCTAAAACACTTCACTTCCTCCAGTTTTTCTCCATTCAAACTCACCTCCCAATTGACTTGACCCTCAACCCTACTGTACCTAATAATCTTGCTCTTATTCACATTTACTCTTAACTTTCTTCTTTCACACACTTTACCAAACTCAGTCACCAGCTTCTGCAGTTTCTCACATGAATCAGCCACCAGCGCTGTGTCATCAGCGAACAACAACTGACTCACTTCCCAAGCTCTCTCATCCCCAACAGACTTCATACTTGCCCCTCTTTCCAAAACTCTTGCATTCACCTCCCTAACAACCCCATCCATAAACAAATTAAACAACCATGGAGACATCACACACCCCTGCCGCAAACCTACATTCACTGAGAACCAATCACTTTCCTCCCTTCCTACACGAACACATGCCTTACATCCTCGATAAAAACTTTCCACTGCTTCTAACAACTTTCCTCCCACACCATATATTCTTAATACCTTCCACAGAGCATCTCTATCAACTCTATCATATGCCTTCTCCAGATCCATAAATGCTACATACAAATCCATTTGCTTTTCTAAGTATTTCTCACATACATTCTTCAAAGCAAACACCTGATCCACACATCCTCTACCACTTCTGAAACCACACTGCTCTTCCCCAATCTGATGCTCTGTACATGCCTTGACCCTCTCAATCAATACCCTCCCATATGATTTACCAGGAATACTCAACAAACTTATACCTCTGTAATTTGAGCACTCACTCTTATCCCCTTTGCCTTTGTACAATGGCACTATGCACTCATTCCGCCAATCCTCAGGCACCTCACAATGAGTCATACATACATTAAATAACCTTACCAACCAGTCAACAATACAGTCACCCCCTTTTTTAATAAATTCCATATATATATATATATATATATATATATATATATATATATATATATATATATATATTCTGTACTCAGTCTCTCCTGGTACTTCCTCACACAAGTCTCCTTCCCAAGCTCACTTACTCTCACCACCCTCTTCACCCCAAATTCACCCTTCTTTCCTGAAAACCCATACAAATCTTCACCTTAGCCTCCACAAGATAATGATCAGACATCCCTCCAGTTGCACCTCTCAGCACATTAACAACCAGAAGTCTCTCTTTCGCGCGCCTGTCAATTAACACGTAATCCAATAACGCTCTCTGGCCATCTCTCCTACTTACATAAGTATACTTATGTATATCTCGCTTTTTAAACCAGGTATTCCCAATCATCAGTCCTTTTCCAGCACATAAATCTACAAGCTTTTCACCATTTCCATTTACAACACTGAACACCCCATGTATACCAATTATTCCCTCAACTGCCACATCACTCACCTTTGCATTCAAATCACCCATCACTATAACCTGGTCTCGTGCATCAAAACCACTAACACACTCATTCAGCTGCTCCCAAAACACTTGCCTCTCATGATCTTTCTTCTCATGCCCGGGTGCATATGCACCAATAATCACCCATCTCTCTCCATCAACTTTCAGTTTTACCCATATTAATCGAGAATTTACTTTCTTACATTCTATCACATACTCCCACAACTCCTGTTTCAGGAGTACTGCTACTCCTTCCCTTGCTCTTGTCCTCTCACTAACCCCTGACTCTACTCCCAAGAGTACAGAATGGAAAAAGGTGAGAACAATGGAAGTAAGGAGAGTGGGGGAGGAATGGGATGTATTTAGGGAATCAGTTATGGATTGCGCAAAAGATGCTTGTGGCATGAGAAGAGTGGGAGGTGGGTTGATTAGAAAGGGTAGTGAGTGGTGGGATGATGAAGTAAGAGTATTAGTGAAAGAGAAGATAGAGGCATTTGGACGATTTTTGCAGGGAAAAAATGCAATTGAGTGGGAGATGTATAAAAGAAAGAGACAGGAGGTCAAGAGAAAGGTGCAAGAGGTGAAAAAAGGGCAAATGAGAGTTGGGGTGAGAGAGTATCATTAAATTTTAGGGAGAATAAAAAGATGTTCTAGAAGGAGGTAAATAAAGTGCGTAAGACAAGGGAGCAAATGGGAACTTCAGTGAAGGGCGCAAATGGGGAGGTGATAACAAGTAGTGGTGATGTGAGAAGGAGATGGAGTGAGTATTTTGAAGGTTTGTTGAATGTGTTTGATGATAGAGTGGCAGATACAGGGTGTTTTGGTCGAGGTGGTGTGCAAAGTGAGAGGGTTTGGGAAAATGATTTGGTAAACAGAGAAGAGGTAGTAAAAGCTTTGCGGAAGATGAAAGCCGGCAAGGCAGCAGGTTTGGATGGTATTGCAGTGGAATTTATTAAAAAAGGGGGTGACTGTATTGTTGACTGGTTGGTAAGGTTATTTAATGTATGTATGACTCATGGTGAGGTGCCTGAGGATTGGCGGAATGCGTGCATAGTGCCATTGCACAAAGGCAAAGGGGATAAGAGTGAGTGCTCAAATTACAGAGATATAAGTTTGTTGAGTATTCCTGGTAAATTATATGGGAGGGTATTGATTGAGAGGGTGAAGGCATGTACAGAGCATCAGATTGGGGAAGAGCAGTGTGGTTTCAGAAGTGGTAGAGGATGTGTGGATCAGGTGTTTGCTTTGAAGAATGTTTGTGAGAAATACTTAGAAATGCAAATGGATTTGTATGTAGCATTTATGGATCTGGAGAAGGCATATGATAGAGCTGATAGAGATGCTCTGTGGAAAGTATTAAGAAGATATGGTGTGGGAGGCAAGTTGTTAGAAGCAGTGAAAAGTTTTTATCGAGGATGTAAGGCATGTGTACGTGTAGGAAGAGAGGAAAGTGATTGGTTCTCAGTGAATGTAGGTTTGCAGCAGGGGTGTGTGATGTCTCCATAGTTGTTTAATTTGTTTATGGATGGGGTTGTTAGGTAGGTGAATGCAAGAGTTTTGGAAAGAGGGGCAAGTATGAAGTCTGTTGGGGATGAGAGAGCTTGGGAAGTGAGTCAGTTGTTGTTCGCTGATGATACAGCGCTGGTGGCTGATTCATGTGAGAAACTGCAGAAGCTGGTGACTGAGTTTGGTAAAGTGCGTGAAAGAAGAAAGTTAAGAGTAAATGTGAATAAGAGCAAGGTTATTAGGTACAGTAGGGTTGAGGGTCAAGTCAATTGGGAGGTGAGTTTGAATGGAGAAAAACTGGAGGAAGTGAAGTGTTTTAGATATCTGGGAGTGGATCTGGCAGCGGATGGAACCATGGAAGCGGAAGTGGATCATAGGGTGGGGGAGGGGGCGAAAATTCTGGGAGCCTTGAAGAATGTGTGGAAGTCGAGAACATTATCTCGCAAGGCAAAAATGGGTATGTTTGAAGGAATAGTGGTTCCAAGAATGTTGTATGGTTGGAGGCGTGGGCTATGGATAGAGTTGTGCGCAGGAGGATGGATGTGCTGGAAATGAGATGTTTGAGGACAATGTGTGGTGTGAGGTGGTTTGATCGAGTAAGTAACGTAAGGGTAAGAGAGATGTGTGGAAATAAAAAGAGCGTGGTTGAGAGAGCAGAAGAGGGTGTTTTGAAATGGTTTGGGCACATGGAGAGAATGAGTGAGGAAAGATTGACCAAGAGCATATATGTGTCGGAGGTGGAGGGAACGAGGAGAAGAGGGAGACCAAATTGGAGGTGGAAAGATGGAGTGAAAAAGATTTTGTGTGATCGGGCCTGAACATGCAGGAGGGTGAAAGGAGGGCAAGGAATAGAGTGAATTGGAGCGATGTGGTATACCGGGGTTGACGTGCTGTCAGTGGATTGAATCAGGGCATGTGGAGCGTCTGGGGTAAACCATGGAAAGCTGTGTAGGTATGTATATTTGCGTGTGTGGACGTATGTATATACATGTGTATGGGGGTGGGTTGGGCCATTTCTTTCGTCTGTTTCCTTGCGCTACCTCGCAAACGCGGGAGACAGCGGCAAAAAAAAAAAATGTATATATATATATATATATATATATATATATATATATATATATATATATATATATATATATATATATTTTTTTTTTTTTTTTTTTTTTGCTTTGTTGCTGTCTCCCGCGTTTGCGAGGTAGCGCAAGGAAATATATATATATATATATATATATATATATATATATATATATATATATATATATGTGTGTGTGTGTGTGTGTGTGTGTGTGTGTATGTATATGTGTGTGTATGTGCGTGTGTGTGTGTGTGTGTGTACTGGTTGTCAAGCAGGATGTGCTGATTTTCAAACTTTCTGTTGTTCAACCTTTTGTACTAATCGTCAAGTCCTCTATGCTGATTTTACAACTATGTTCTGCCCAGCCTTGTGTACTGGTTGTACAGCCTTGCGAGCTAGTTCAGCCACCACTTGTAAAGGTTATCCTGCCCTATGTGGTGATTGGCCATTTTTGTGTTGTCCAAACTTGTGTACTGGTTGTGCAGCCTTGAGTGCTAATTTAAGAACCTTGTGTCGTATTGTCCAGCCCTGTGTGGTAGTTTTACCACATTGTATACTGGTACCTGCCGTGTATGCTAGTTTTACCACCTTGTGTACTTGTTGTCCTGCCCTGTATCCTGATTGTCTACCTTTGTGTTGTACAGCTTTTTGTACAGCTTGTCTATTCCTCTGTACTAGTTCTACAACCTTTTTTTACTGGATATCCAGCCCTGTGTGCTGGTTCTACCACCTTTATACTGGTTGCTTAGCCCTGTATGCTAGTTCTTCCTCCTTACTACTGGTTGAGCAGCCCTCTGTGGTAACTTTACCACCCTCAGTATTAGTTTTCATATTCTCTGTGCTACTTGCAACACCTTGTTTACTTGTTGGCATTCTATTTCTACCATCTTGTGTACTGTTTGTCCTGCCTTATGTGCTGATTGTCCAACGTTGTGTTGTCCAACCTTCTGTACTGGTTGCCAATTCCTGCTTGCTAGTTCTCTTACCTTGTGTACAGGTTTTCCGGCCCTGTGTGCTGATTGTTGAGCTTTGCGTTGTCCACCCTTGTGTACTTGTTGTCCAATCCTGCGTGCAAGTTCTACCACCCTTTGTAATGGTTGTCCTTTCCTGTTCGCTGATTGTCAAACATTGTGTTCTCCAACCTTTTGCATTGGCTATCAAGCTCTGGGTGCTAGTTCTTCTACCTTGTGTAGTGATTTTCCTACCTTGTGTGCTGAATGTCCAACTTTGTGCTTTCCAACATTGTGTGCGTGTTTTTTAGCCCTTACATCTTGGTTGTCGAACCCTATCTGCTAGTTCTATCACCTTGTGTACTAGGTGTCGTGCCATGTGTGATGATTATCCAACTTTGTGTTGTCCAACCTTGTGTGCTGGTTGTCCAGCTCTGGGTGATACTTTTATCGTCTTGTGTACTGTTTGTCCAGCCCTTTTTGCTAGTTCTACCACCTTATGTACTGGTAGTCCAGTCTTATGTGCTACTTTTACAACCTTTTGTACTGACTCTCCTGCCCTGTTTGTTGATTGTCCAAGATTTTGTTGTCCAGCTTTGTGTTCTGTTTTTCCACATCTGTGCAATAATTTCATCACCTTGTGTACTGGTTGTGCAGCCTTGCGTGCTTGTTCAACCACCTTGTGTAATGGCTGCCATGCCCTGTATACCTATTGGCAACTTTGTATTGTCCAAACTTGTGTACTGGTTGTCTAGCCCCGAGGGCTAGTTGTACCTTAGTTACTGGCTGTCCAGCCCTGTGTGTTAGTTCTACCACATTGTGTACTGGTTGCCCTGCCATGTACCCTGATTGTAAAACTTTGTTGTCCAACCTTGTATACTGGCAGTCCAGCACTCTGTGCTAGTTCTACCATTTTTGTACAGGATATCCAGCTTTGTGTGCTGGTTCTACTACCTTTATACTTGTTGTTCAACCCTGTGTGCTAGTTCTACCACCTTGTATAATGGTTGTTCAGCCTTTTGTGGATAGAATTACCATGTTCTGTCCTGGTCGTCCTTCCATCTGTGCCACATTTAACACCTTTTGTACTGGTTTTATAGCCCTGAGTTCCTGACTGTCCAAGTTTATGTTGTCCAACTTTGTTTACTGGTTGTTCAGCCGTGTGTTCTCGTTCTACCACTCTCGTATACTAATTCTACCACTTTGTGTACTGGTTGTCATTCTTGTGTGCTAGCTTTAGTACTTTATGTACTGGTTGTCCAGCCTCTTTGCTAGTACTACCATCTTGTGTACTGGTTATTCAGGCCTGTTTACCAGTTCTACCGCCCAGTGCTACTGGTTTTGTTCACCTGTGTGCGACTTCTACCACCTCGTGTACTACTTGTCCTACTCTGTGTGCTGATTGTCCAACTTGGTGTTGTCCCACCTTGTGTACTGGTTGTCCAGCCCTCTATGTATTTGTACCACCTTGGGTACTGGCTGTCCTGCGCTGAGTGTTGATTTTCATACCTTATGTTGTCAAACTTTGTGTATTAGCTGTCCAGCTGTTTTCCTAGTTCTACTATCTTGGATACTGGTTGTCCAGGACTGTGTGCTAGTACTACCACCTTGTGTACTGGTTGTTCTACCCTACGTTCTAGTTCTGTCACCTTTTGTTCTGGTTATCCTGCACTATATATGTGCTGATTGTCCAACTTTGTGTTATCCAACATTCTGTACTGGTCGTCTATTCCTGTGTGCTAGTTTTACCACCTAGTGTAATGAAGTTCTCCTCAGTTTGCTGATTGTCGAACTTTATGTCTTCCAACCTTGTGTACAGGTTGTCAAACCCTGTGTGCTAGTTCTACCACCATGTATACTGGCTGTCCAGCACTGTATGTTATTTTTACCACATTGTGTATGGTTGTCCTGTTCTTTGTGCTAGTTTTACAACCTTGTCTACTGATTGTATTGATTGTTCAACTTTGTGTTGTCCCCCATTGTGCACTGGTTGTCCAGCCGTGTGTACTGGTTTTCCTGCCCTGTATCCTGATTTCCCAGATTCGTGTTGTCCAACCTTGTGCACTGGTTGTTCAGCCCTCTGTGCTAGTTCTACCATCTTTTGCACTGGATGTCTGGCCCTGTGTGCTAATTCTACCACATATACTGGTTGTTGAACCCTGTGTGCTAGTTCTACCAACGTGTATAATGGTTGCTCAAGCTCTTTTGGTAGATTTACCAATTTCTGTCCTGGTTGTCTTGCCTTCTGTGCTACTTTTAACACATTTTGTACTGGTTGTCCTGCCCTGAGGTCCTAATTTTCCAACTTTGTGCTGTACTGGTTGTCCAGCCTTTTCTGCTAGTTTTACCACTTTGTCCTGATTTTCTAGCCCCGTATCTAAATTCTGTAACATTGTGTACTGGTTGTTCAACCCTTTGTGCCCGTTTTACCAACTTTTGTCCTGGATTTCACTCTTGTATGCTAGTTCTACCGCCTTGTGTACTTATTGTCAATTCTCGTGTGCTAGTTTTACTACCTTGTACACTGGTTGTCCAGCCCTGTTTACTTGTTCTACTATCTTGTGCACTGGTTGTCCAGGCCTGTGTGCCAGATCTACCACCTAGTGCTACTGGTTTTGTTTACCTGTGTGCTACTTCTACCATCTCGTGTATTACTTGTCCAGCTGTGTGTGCTGATTGCCCATCTTTGTGGTGTCCAACATTCTGTACCGATTGTCTATTCCTGTGTGCTAGTTCTGCTAAATTGTGTACAGGTTTTACAGCCCTGTGTGCTGCTTTTCCATCTTTGTGTTGTCCAACATTTTGTACTGGTCGTGCAGCCCTGCGTGCTAGTTCTACCACTCTGTGTAATGGTTTTCCTTGTCTGCTTGCTGATTGTCGAACTTTGTGTTGTCCAACCTTATATACTAGATGTCCAGCCCTGCGTGCTAGTTCTTCCACCTTGTGTAATGGTTTTCCTGTCCTGTGTGCTGAATGTCCAACTTTATATTTTCCGTTCTTGTGTACTGGTTGTCCAACCTTGTGTGCTAGTTCTATCACCATGTACACTGGTTGTCCTGCCCTGTGTGCTAGTTCTACCACCTTTTTATACTGGTTGTCTAGCCCTGTGTGCTAGTTCTACCACCTTTTTATACTGGTTGTCTAGCCCTGTGTGCTAGTTCTACCACCTTTTTATACTGGTTGTCTAGCCCTGTGTGCTAGTTCTACCACCTTGCATACTAGTTATAAAGCCCTGTCAGCTAGTTCTACTAATCTGTGTAATGGTTGTTCTGCCCTGTTTGCTGATTGTCCAATCCAAGATTTTCCAATCTTGTGTACTGGTTTTCCTGCTTTTTGTCCTAGGTGTCCATCTTTCTGTTGTCCAACCTTGTGTATTGTTTGTCCAGTCATGCGTATTACTTTTACCACCTTGTACCAGGTGTCCGGCCCTTTGTGCTGATTGTCCAATTCATTGTTGTCCAACGTTGTGTATTGTCTGGTCCAGCACTGTGTGCTAGCTTTTTTGCCTTGTGTATTGGTTTTCCAGCCCTATGTGATAGTTCCACCACCTTTTATACTGGTTGTAATGCCCTGTCCGCTGGTTTTATCAATTTGTGTAAGGGTTGTCCTGCTCTGTTTGCTGATGGTCCAGCTTTGTGTTTTCTTATCTTGTGTACAGGTTTTCCTGCCTTTTGTGCTGACTGTCCATCTTTCTGTTGTCCAACCAAGTGAAAGTACTGGCTTGTCCAGCAATATGTGCTAATTTTACCAACTTGAATACTGGTTTTCCAGCCCTGTTTAATAGTTCTACCACCATGTGTACTGATATCCAGCCCTATATGCTAGTTCTACCACCTCGTGTACTGGTTATCCAGGCTTGTGTGCCACTTCTACCAATTTGTGTACAGGTATCAAGCCCTGTTTGCTAGTTCTGCCACATTGTGTACTAGCATTCCAGCCCGTATGTAGTTCTGCCACTTTGCATACTGGTTGTTCACATCTGTTTGCCCTTTCTACCACCTTTTTTGCTGGATATCCAATCTTGTATGATAGTTCTACCACCTTGTGTATTGGTTGTCAATTCTCGTGTGCTGTATTTACTACCTTGTCTACTGGTTGTCGAGCCCTGTGTGCTACTTTTACTAACTTGTGTACCAGTTCTACCACCTAGTGCACTGATTTCGTTCCTCTGTGCTACTTTTACTACCTTGTATACTGGTTGTCCTACCCTTTGTGCTTATTCTCCAACTTTGTGCTGTCTCACCTTGTGTACTGGTTGCTCACCCCTCAAAGCTACCTGTACCACCTTGTGTACTGGTTATCCTGCTTTGTTTATTGATTTTTAAGCTTTGTGTTGTCGGGCTTTTTGTATTAGCTTTCCAGCCCTTTTTCATAGTTCTACTACCTTGTGTACTTGTTGAGCAGCCTTCTATGATAGCTCTAGTGCCTTGTGTACTGGTTGTCCTGCCCTCTATGTTGATTGTCCAATTTTGTGTCGCCCAGCGTTGTATGCTGGTTGTTCCACCTTGTATACTGGTTGTCCTGCCCTATGTGCTGATTGTCCAACTTGTGTTGTCCAACCTTCTGTACTTGTCTATTCCTGCGTGCTGGTTCTACCACTTCGTGATCTGGTTATCTAGCTCTATATGCTAGTTATATCACCTTGTGTGTTGGTTGTCCTGCCCTGTGTGTAAGTTCTACCACCTTGTGTACTGCGCTGTATGCTGATTGTCTAACTTTGTGTTGTCCAACCTTGTGTACTGGTTGCCCTGACCTTTGTTCTAATTGTCCAACTTTGTGTTGTTCAATCTTATGCACTGGTTGTCCAACCCTGCATTTTGTTTCTACCACCTTGTGTACTGGTTTTCCTTCCATGTGTGCTGATTGTCCAACTTTGTGTTGTCCAATCTTGTGTACTGGTTGTCCAGCCCTGTGTGATAGTTTTACCACTTTGTGTAATGATTGCCGTGCCGTGTGTGCTAATTGGCCAACTTTCTTTTATCAAACCTTGTGTAATGATTGTCCAGCTCTGTGTGATTATTTCAACACTTTGTGTACTGGTTGTCCAGCCCTGTGTGCTGATCGTCAACTTTTTGTTGTCCCGCCTTGTGTGTTGTTTCTCCAGCTATCTATGCTACTTGTACCACCTTGTGTACTGGTTTTCCTACCCAGTTTGCTGATTTTCAACCTTTCTGTCGTTCAATCTTGTGTACTAGCTGTCCAGTCCTGTTTCCTACTTCTACTACCTTGTGTACTGGTTCTCCTGCCCTGTTTGTTGATTGCCCAACTTTGTGCTGGTCAGCTTTTTGGATTGGTTGTCCAGCCCTGTGTGCTAGTTATACCATCTTGTATATTGGTTGTTCAGCACTGTGTGCTAGTACCAGCCCCTTGTACACTTGTTGTCATGCTCTGTGTTCTAGTTCTACCACCTGCATTGGTTTTCCTGCCCTATGTGCTATTTGTTCAACTTTGTGGTTTCCAACCTTATGTATTGGCTGTCTATTCCTGCATTCTAGTTCTACCACCTTGTGTACAGGTTCTCCAGCCCTGTGTTTTGATTGTCCACCTTTATGTTCTCCAACCTTGTGTACTGGTTGTCCAACCCTGCTTAATAGTTCTACCACATTTTGTAATGGTTTTCCTCTCCTATTTGCTGATTGTCCAACTTTGTATTGTCCAACCTTATATACTGATTGTCCAGCTCTGCTTGCTAGTTCTACCACCTTGTGTAATGGATTTCCTGCCGTGTTTGCTGAATGTTCACCTTTGTGTTTTCCAAACTTGTGTGCTGGCTGTCCAATTCTTTGTGCTAGTTGTACTACCTTGTGTACTTGTGTTTCAGCCTTGTGCGCTAGTTCTACCCTCTTGTATAATTGTTTTCCAGCCCTATCTATTAGTTCTACCACCTTGTGAACTGTTTTTCCTTCCCTCTTTGCAAGTTCTACCACCTTGTGTACTGAGTGTCCTCCCCTCTGAGACGATCTTCCAACTTTGTGTTGTCCAGCCTTGCGAACTGGTTGTCCAGCCGTTTGTCCTAGTTCTAACATCTTGTGTACTGGTTGTCCAGCCGGTTGTCCTAATTCTAACATCTTGTGTACTGGTTGTCCAGCCCTGTGTGCTACTTTTACCACTATGTATATACTGGTTGTCCAGTCCTCTGTGCTAGTTCTACCACATTGTATGCTGGTTATCCTGCCCTGTGTGCTAGATTTACCACCTTGTGTGCTGTTTGTGATGCCCTGTATCTTGATATTCCAACTTTATGTTGTCCAACCTTGTGCACTGATTGTCTTGTCATGAGTCTTGATAGTCCATCTTTGTGTTGTCCAACCTTGTGTATTGGTTGATCAGCTCTGCATGTTACTTCTACCTCTTTGTGTATTGGTTTTCCTGCTGCGTACTGATTGTCTAACTGTGTGTTATCCAACCTGATGTACTGGCTGTCCAGCACTGTTTGTTTGTTTTACCACCTTGTGTACTGGTTTTCAGTCTCTGTGTGATAGATTTACCTCCTAGTGTACTGGTCGTTCTGCCCTGTATTTTGATTGTCCACATGTCCAACCTTGTCTATTGGGTGTCTTGCCCTGAGTCTTGATAGTCCATATTTGTGTTGTCCAATCTTGTGTAATGGTTGTCCAGCCCTGCGTGTTACTTCTACCACCTTGTGTATTATTGTCCATTCCTGTGTGCTTATTGTCCAACTGTGTGTTGTCCAACCTTATATACTGACTGTGCAGCACTCTTGCTGGTTTTACCACGTTGTGTAGGGTTTACAGTCTTGTGTAATAGTTTTACCACCTGTGTGTACTAGTCGTCCAACCCTCTTCAGCAGTTCTACCACCTTTTGTACTGGTTTTCCAGGCTCGTGTTCCAGTTATACTACCTTGTGAAATTGTTTTCCAGCCCTATATGCTAGTTCCACCAACTTCTCTTCTAGTTTTCCTGCTTTGTATGCTGATTGTGCAACTGTTTGTGTTCCAACCTTATGTTGCCCAGCTCTGTGTGCTAGTTTTACCACTTTGTTTACTGGTTGTCCTGCCCTGTTACTTGATTGTTCAATTTTATGTTCTCAACCTTGTGTATTGGTTTCTTGCCCTGGGTCCTGATTGTCCATATTTGTGTTGTCCATCCTTCTGTAGTGGTTTACGAGCCCTGTGTGTTACTTTTACCACATTGTGTTTCGGTTTTCCTGCTCTGTGTACTGCTTGTCCAACTTTGTTATTCGTCGTTATGTACTGGCTATCCAACACTGCTTTTAGTTTTACCACCTAGTGCACTGGTTTTCCAGCCCTGTGTGATACTTTTACAACCTTGTTAACTGGTTTTCCTGCTCTGTCTTATAGTTTTTCCACCTTGTGTACTGGTTGTCCAGCCCTGTGTTCTACTTTATAAATCTGGTTTACTAATTGTCCTGTCCTGTATATTGATTGTCTAACTGGTTGTCTTGTCCTGTGTCTTGATTATCTTTCTTTGTGTAGTTCAACGTTGTGTAGTGGTCGTTCTCCTCTGTATCTTGATCTTCCAACTTCTTGTTGTCCAAACTTGTGTAATGGTTGTCTTGCCCTGTGTCCTGATTGTCGATGATTGTGTTGTCCAATCTTGTGTTGTTCAACATTATGTACTGATTGTCCAGCACTGTTGCTAGTTTTACCACCTTGTGTACCGATTTTCCACCCCTGTGTAATACTTCTTCCACCTTGTGTACTGATTATCCAGCCCTGTATGATAGTTCTACCATCTTGCGTACTGGTTGTCCAGCTCTGTATGGTAGTCTTACCACCATGTTTACGAGTTGTCTAGCCCTGTATCTTGATTGTCTAACTGTATGTTGTCTAAACTTGTGTACTGGTTGTCTTGCCCGATATCTAAACTGTCCATCTTTATGTTGTCAAACGTTGTGTATTGGTTTCTTGTTCTATATCTCGATTGTCCAACTTTGCGCTGTCCAAACTTGTGTAATGGTTGTCTTCCCCTATATCCTGATTGTCAATGGTTGTGTTGTCCAATCTCGTGTTCTGGTTGTCCAGCTCTGTGTGTTACTTCTACCACTTTCTGTTCAGATTTTCTTTCTCTGTGTCCTGATTTTCCAGCTGTGTGTCGTCCAACCTTATGTATTGGCTGTCCAGCACTGTTGTTAGTTCTACCACCTTGTGTACTGCTTTTCAGGTCCCTTGTGATAATTCTATCACCTTGTGTACTGGTTGTCCTGCCCTGTATCTTGAATGTCCAACTTTGTGTTGTCCAACCTTGTGTATTGATTGTCTTGTCATGAGTCTTGATAGTCCATCTTTGTGTTGTCCAACCTTGTGCATTGGTTGATCAGCTCTGCGTGTTACTTCTAACACCTTGTGTATTGGTTGTCCGTTTCTGTGTGTTTATTGTCCACCTTTGTGTTGTCCAACCTTGTGAACTGTCTGTGCAGCAATATTGCTAGTTTTACCACGTTCTTTACTGGGTTTACAGCCGTGTGTGATAGTTCTACCACCTTGTTTACTGGTTTTCCAGCACGGTTTGCTAGTTCTACCACCTTGTACTGGTTGTCCATGCTTGTGTGCTAGGTATACCACCGTGTGTAATGCTTTTCCAGCCCTATATGCTAGTTCTACCACTTTGTGCAATGTTTTCCTGCTCTACATGATAATTGCGCAACTGTTTGAGTTCCAGTCTAATATACTGGCTGTCTAGCACAGTGTGCTAGATTTACCACATTTTTTACTGTTTTTCAGTCCTCTTTGATAGTTCTACCATCTTAGTCTGGTTTTCCTGCTCTGTGTCCTCATTTTTCAACTTTGTGTGGTCCAGCCTTACATACTGGCTGCCAGTCACTATTGCCAGTTTTACGCCTTTGTGTACTGTTTTTCAGCACTGTGTGATAGTTCTGCCACCTTGTGTCCTGGTTGTCCTGCCATGTGTGATAGTTCTCCCACCATCCGTACTGCTTGCCTAGCCCTCTGTGGTGGGTTTACCATCTTGTGTAATGTTTGTCTTGTCTTGTATCTTGATTGTCCAACTTTATGCTGTAAAACTTTTTGTCCAACTTTGTGTATTGGTTGACGAGCACTGGGTCTTATCTCTACCACCTTGTGTTTGATTGTCCTGCGTAGTGTACTGATTGTCCAACTTTGTGTTGTTCAACATTATGTACTGGCTGATCAGCACTGTCGCTAGTTTTACCACCTTATGTGCTGATTTTCCAGCCATGTGTGATAGCTCTACCGCCTTGTGTGCTGTTTGTCCTGCCCTGTGTAATGGCTGACGAGCCCTGAGTGTTATTTTTACCACGTTGTGCACTGGATGTCATGCTCTCGGTGCTGTTTGTCCACCTTTGTGTTGTCCAACCTTGTGATACTGGATGCCCAGCTCTGGGTGCTGGTTATGCCACCTTCTTTACTGGTTGTTCAACCCTGTATCTTGACTGTCCATCTTTATATTGTCCAATCTTGTGTACTGTTTGACTTGCCACGAGTCATTACAGGCCATCTTTCTGCTGTCCACATCTTGTGTACTAAATGCTTAGCCCTATGTCTTGCTAGTCCATCTTTGTGCTGTCGTACCTTGTGTATTCATTGTCTAGTCTTGCGTGTTACTTCTGCCAACTTGTGTACCGATTTTCCTGCTCTGTGTGCTCATTGTTCAAATGTGTTGTCCAGTTCTGTCAGTTACTTCTACCACATTGTGTTGTTCTACTCTGTTTCCTGATTTTCCAACTGTTTCTTGTTCAACCTTCTATTCTGGCTGTCCAGCACTGTCGCTAGTTTTTCCACCTTGTGTACTTGTTTTTCAGCCGTGAAAATTCTGCCACCTAGTGTACTGGTTGTCCTGCCCTGCGTGATAGTTCTACCATCTTGTGAACTGGTTGTCCAGCCCTGTGTGCTAGTTCTACCATCTTGTGTACTGGTTGTCCTGCCCTGTATCTTGATTGTCCAACTTTATGTAGTCCATCCTTATGTACTGTTTGTCTTGCCCTGTGTCTTGATTTTCCATCTTTGTGTTGTCTAACCTTTTGTATTGGTTCACCAGCCCTGCGTGCCACTACTACCATCTTGTGTACTGGTTGTCCAGCCCTATTTGCTAGTTTTACTTCCTTTTCTATAGGTTCTCCAGTCTTGTGTGCCAGTTATGCCACCTTGTGTAATTGGCTTTCAGTCTTATGTTAGTTTTACCACCTTGTGTACTAGATGTCCTGCTCTGTGTGCTGGTTGTCCAACTGTTTTTTTTTTCCAAACTTATGTACTGGCTGTCCAGCATGGTGTGCTAGTCTTAACCCTTGTATACTGGTTTTCCATCCCTCTTTTATGATTCTAAAACTTTGTGTACTAGTGTTCTAGTCTTGTGTGCTTGTTCAACTTTGTGTATTGGGTGTCTTGCCTTGTGTCTTGATTTTCGATTTTTGTGTTATCCAACCTTGTGTATTTGTTGTTCATCTCTGCATGTTACTTTTCCCACCTTGTGTTCTGGTTATCCTATTCTGTGTCCTGATTTTCGAAATGTGCGTTATAAAACCTTATGTACTGGCTATCTACCACTGTTGCTAGTTTTACCACCTTTTGTACTGGTTTTTTAGCCCTGGATGATAGTTCTACCAACTTGTGTATTGTTTGTCCAGCTCTGTGTGCTACTTTTTCCACCTTGTGTGTTGGTTGCCCCGCCCTGTTTCTTAATTGTCCATTTTTATGTTATCCAACCTTGTGTATTGGTTGACGAGCCCTGCGTGTTACTTCTACCATCTTGTGTATTGGTTGAACTGGTCCGTGTGCTGTTTGTCCAACCTTATGTACTGGCTATACAGCACTGCTTGCTAGTTTACCACCTTGTGTACTGCTTTTTAAGCCCTGTGAGATAGTTTCACCTCCTATTGTACTGGTTGTCCTCCCCCGTATCTTTATTGTCCACTTTTGTTTTGTAGAATCTTGTGTACTGGTTGTCCAGCCCTATTTGCTAGTTCTACCACCTTGTGTGCCAGTTATATCGCCTCATGTAATTGTTTTCAAGCTATATATTCTAGTTCTACCACCTTGTGTGCCAGTTATATCGCCTCATGTAATTGTTTTCAAGCTATATATTCTAGTACTACCACCTTGTGTGCCAGTTATATCGCCTCATGTAATTGTTTTCAAGCTATATATTCTAGTACTACCACCTTGTGTGCCAGTTATATCGCCTCATGTAATTGTTTTCAAGCTATATATTCTAGTTCTACCACCTTGTGTGCCAGTTATATCGCCTCATGTAATTGTTTTCAAGCTATATATTCTAGTACTACCACCTTGTGTGCCAGTTATATCGCCTCATGTAATTGTTTTCAAGCTATATATTCTAGTACTACCACCTTGTGTGCCAGTTATATCGCCTCATGTAATTGTTTTCAAGCTATATATTCTAGTTCTACCACCTTGTGTGCCAGTTATATCGCCTCATGTAATTGTTTTCAAGCTATATATTCTAGTACTACCACCTTGTGTGCCAGTTATATCGCCTCATGTAATTGTTTTCAAGCTATATATTCTAGTACTACCACCTTGTGTGCCAGTTATATCGCCTCATGTAATTGTTTTCAAGCTATATATTCTAGTACTACCACCTTGTGTGCCAGTTATATCGCCTCATGTAATTGTTTTCAATCTATATATTCTAGTACTACCACCTTGTGTGCCAGTTATATCGCCTCATGTAATTGTTTTCAAGCTATATATTCTAGTACTACCACCTTGTGTGCCAGTTATATCGCCTCATGTAATTGTTTTCAAGCTATATATTCTAGTACTACCACCTTGTGTGCCAGTTATATCGCCTCATGTAATTGTTTTCAAGCTATATATTCTAGTACTACCACCTTGTGTGCCAGTTATATCGCCTCATGTAATTGTTTTCAAGCTATATATTCTAGTACTACCACCTTGTGTGCCAGTTATATCGCCTCATGTAATTGTTTTCAAGCTATATATTCTAGTACTACCACCTTGTGTGCCAGTTATATCGCCTCATGTAATTGTTTTCAAGCTATATATTCTAGTACTACCACCTTGTGTGCCAGTTATATCGCCTCATGTAATTGTTTTCAAGCTATATATTCTAGTACTACCACCTTGTGTGCCAGTTATATCGCCTCATGTAATTGTTTTCAAGCTATATATTCTAGTACTACCACCTTGTGTGCCAGTTATATCGCCTCATGTAATTGTTTTCAAGCTATATATCCTAGTACTACCACCTTGTGTGCCAGTTATATCGCCTCATGTAATTGTTTTCAAGCTATATATTCTAGTACTACCACCTTGTGTGCCAGTTATATCGCCTCATGTAATTGTTTTCAAGCTATATATTCTAGTACTACCACCTTGTGTGCCAGTTATATCGCCTCATGTAATTGTTTTCAAGCTATATATTCTAGTACTACCACCTTGTGTGCCAGTTATATCGCCTCATGTAATTGTTTTCAAGCTATATATTCTAGAACTACCACCTTGTGTGCCAGTTATATCGCCTCATGTAATTGTTTTCAAGCTATATATTCTAGTACTACCACCTTGTGTGCCAGTTATATCGCCTCATGTAATTGTTTTCAAGCTATATATTCTAGTACTACCACCTTGTGTGCCAGTTATATCGCCTCATGTAATTGTTTTCAAGCTACATATTCTAGAACTACCACCTTGTGTGCCAGTTATATCGCCTCATGTAATTGTTTTCAAGCTATATATTCTAGTACTACCACCTTGTGCACTGGTTTTCCTCCTCTGTTGGTGATTGTCCAGCTGTTTTAGTTCCAACCTTATTCACTGGCTGTCCAGCATGGTGTGCTAGTTTTACCACCTTGTGCACTGGTTTTCCAGCCCTCTTTGATAATTGTACAACCTCCTGTACTAGTTGTCCAGCCATGTGTGCTAGTTCTACCAACTTGTGTACTGGTTGTCCACACCTGTGTGCTATTTCTACGACCTTGTGTACTGTCTATCCTTCCCTGTGTGCTAGTTCTACTAACTTTTGCACTGGTTGTCCTGCCCTCGGTGATAATTGTCCAACTTTGTTTTGTCCAGCTTTATGTACTGGTTGTCCAGCCTCGTGTGCTAGTTCAAGCACCTTGTTTACTGGTTGTCCATCCCTATTTACTAGTTTTACAATCTTGTATAGTGTTTGTCCATCTCTGAGAGCAAGATATACCACCTTCTGTACTTGTTTTCCTGCCCTTTGTGCTGATTGTCCAAAATTGTGTTGTCCAAGCTTGTGTACTCGGTGTCCAGTCTTCTGTGCTAGTTCTACTGCCTTATGTACTGGTCGTCCTGCCTTGTGTGTTGATTGTCCTACTTTGTGTTGTCCATCTTTGTGTACTGGTTGCTTAGCTCTGTTTGCTTGTTCTACCACTTTTGTTCTGGTTGTCCAGCCTTGTGAGCTAGTTCTACCACCTTGTTTACTGGTTGTCTTATCCTGTGTGCTAGATCTACCATCTTGTGTGATGGTTATGCAGCCTTGTATGCATTTCTGCCATCACAATTGTCCACTGGTTATCCAGCTATGTGTGCTGATTGCCCAACATTGTGTGTCATTGGTCCAGGCCTGCGTAATAATTTTACCACCTTGTGTACTGGTTTTCCAGCCCTGTGTTCTAGTTCTACCACTTTCTGTACTGGTTTTCCAGCCCTGTGTTCTAGTTCTACCACTTTCTGTACTGGTTTTCCAGCCCTGTGTTCTAGTTCTACCACTTTCTGTACTGGTTTTCCAGCCCTGTGTTCTAGTTCTACCACCTTGTGTACTGGTTTTCCAGCCCTGTGTTCTAGTTCTACCACTTTCTGTACTGGTTTTCCTGCCTTATGTGCAGATTGTCCACCTTTATATTGCCCAATCTTGTTTACTGGTTGCACAGCCCTGTGTGTCAGTTCTGCTACATTTTGTACTAGTCGTCTTACCCCCTGTGCTAGTTTTACCAACTTGTGTGCTGGTTGTTCAGGCCTTTGTGGTGATTGTCCAGCTTTGCATTGTCCAACCTTGTTATCTTAGTTGTCCAGACCTGTATTGAAATTCTACCACTGGCTTGTGTACTTGTTGTCCTGACCTGTGTTGATTGTTCAATTTTGATGTTATCTAGCTTTTTGTAAGGGTTGTTTACCCCTATATGCTAGCTCCACCACCTTTTGTGCTGCTTGTCAAGCCCATTGTGCTACTTTTACCACTAAGCACTGCTTATCTAGCTCTGTGTGTGTTGGCTTTCCATCTGTGTCCTATATCTGCCACAGGTTATCCTGCCCTGTGTGTTGATTGTCCAACTTTGTGTTGTCCGAAATTGTGTACTGGTTGTCCAGACCTCTGTGCTAGTTTTACCACCTTGTGTACTCGTTGTCCAGTCCTGTGTGCTAGTTTTACCATCATGTGCAGTGGTTGTCCTACTCTGTGCGTTAGTTCTACCTTCTTGTGTACTGGTTGTCCTGCCTTGTGTGTTAGTTCCATTATCTTGTGTACTGGTTGTCCAGCCCTGTGTGATGATTGTTCAACTTTGTTTTTCCCAGGTTTGTGTACTGGTTGTACCTCACTTTGTGGTAGTTTAACATTTTTTGTGCTGGTTGTCCAGCCCTGTGTGCTAGTTTTCCCAACTTGTGTACTGGTTGTCTTGCCCATTGTGTTGATTGTTCAGTTTCGTGTTCTCCAGCTTTTTGTACTGATTGTCCAGCCCTGTGTGCTATTTTTCCCATCTTGTGTACTGGTTGTCCTGCCCATTGTGTTAATTGTTCAGCTCGTGTTCTCCAGCTTTTTGTATTGGTTGTTCAGCCCTGTGTGCTAGTTCTACCGCCTTATGTACTGGTCGTTCAGGCCTCTGTGATGATTGTCCAACTTTGTGTTGTCCAACGTTTTTATGCTAGTTGTCCAGACCTGTGTCATAGTTCTGCCATCGGCTTATGTACTGGTTGTCCTGGCCTGTGTTGATTGCCCAACTTTGGTTTTGTCTAGCTTTGTGTGCGAGTTGCTTACCCCTGTATGCTATTTCTACCACCTTTTGTACTGCTTGTCTAGAACAGTATGCTACTTTTACCACTTTGTGTACTGCTTGTCTTGTCCTGTGTGTTGATTGTGCAAGGTTGTGTTGTTCAACCTTGTGTGCTAGCTTTCCATCCCTGTGTGCTAGTTCTACCACATTGTGTACTAGTTGTCCTGCCCTGCGTGTTGATTGTCCAACTTTGTGTTGTCCAACATTGTATACTGGTTGTCCATCCCTTTGTGCTAGTTTTACCACCTTGTGTACTCGTCCAGCCCTGTGTGCTAGTTTTACCACCTTGTGTACTCGTCCAGCCCTGTGTGCCAGTTTTACCACCTTGTGCAGTGTGCACCGGTTCCCCTGCCGCGTGTGTTAATTGTCCAACGTTGTGTTGTCCAACATTCTATACTGTTTTTTCAGCCCTTTGCGCTAGTTCTACCAACTTGTGCACTGGTTGTACTGCATTTTGAGTTAGTTATCGAAAATTGTGCTGTCCAGCTTTGTGTGCTAGTTGCCCAACCCTGTATGCTAGTTATACCACCGTTTGCACTATTTGTCCAGCTCTGTGTGCTATTTGTACTACCTTGTGTACTGGCTGTCTTGCCCTCTATGGTGATTGTCCAACTTTGTGTTTTCCACCATGTGTGCAGGTTGTTCACATGTGTGTGCTTGTTCTGCCACCTTGTGCATTGGTTGTCCTGCTCTGTGTGCTAGTTCTACCACCTTGTGTCCTGGGTGTCATGCCCTTTGTCCTGATTGTCCAACTTTGTGTTTTCCAACCTTGGGTACTTGTGGTCCACACCTGTGTGCTAGTTCTAACCTTTTGTGTACTGGTTATCCTGCACTGAGTGCTAGTTCTGCCAATTTTTGTATTGGTTGTCCTGCCTTCAGTGATGATTGTCCAACTTTTTTGTTCTCCAGCTTTATACACTGGTTGTTCAGTCCTGTGTTCTGGTTTAAGGACCTTGTTTATCGGTTTTCCAGCCTTGTTTGTTAGTTTCTGCCGCCTTGCATACTGGTTGTCCAGCCCTGTATGCTAGATCTACCATCTTGTGTGCTGGTTTTCTTGCCCTGTGAGATGATTGTCCAAATTTGTGTTGTCCAAAATTGCGTACTGGGTGTCCTGTAGTGTGTGCTACTTCTACTGCGTTATGTATTGTTTGTATGTATTGGTTGTCAAACTTTGTGTTATCCAGCTTTGTGTATTGATTGTCCAGCCCTGTGTGCTAATTCTACTACCTTGTGTACTGGTCATCCTGCCCTGTGTGTTGATTGTCTAACTTTGTGTTGTCCATCTTTGTGCACTGGTTGTCCAGACCTGTTTTCTTGTTTTACTAACTTTTGTTCTGGTTGTCCAACCCTGTGAGGTAGTTCTACCATCTTGTGTAGTGGTTGTCCTACCCTGTTTGCTAGTTCTATCTCCTTGTGTCCTGGTTGTCCTGCCCTGTATGATGATTGTTAAAATTGTGTCGTCCAGCTTTTTGTACTGGCTCTCCTGCTCTGTGTGCTATTTGTACCAGCTAGTTTACTGGTTGTCCAACTCAGTGTACCAATTTTACCACCTTGTGTAGTAGCTGTCCAACCCTCTGTGCTAGATCTACCACTTTGTGTTATGGTTTACTTACTCTGCGTGCTGATTATCCAAATTTGCGTTTCCCAACCTTGTGTAGTGCTTTTCTAGTCCTTTGTTCTAATTCTACAGCCTTGTGTACTGGTCCATCCTGCCAAGTGTGTTGATTTTCCAACTTTTAGTTGTCCATCTTTGTTTACTAGTTGTCCAGCCCCGTTTGTTAGTTCTAACAACTTGTGTATTGTTTGAGTAGCGCTGTGAGCTAGTTCTACCACCTTGTTTAGAGTTTGTACCTCCCGGTGTGCTAGTTCTACTAACCTGAATACTGATTGTCCAGACCTGTGTGCTAGGTGAACCACCTTGTGTATTGGTTGTCCTGCCGTGTCAAACTTGTCCAAGTTTGTGTTGCCCAAACTTGTATAATATTTGTCCTGTCCTCTGTGCTAGTTTTGCCGCCTTGTATGCCAGTTGTCCTGCCCTGTTTTTTGATTGTCCACTTTTTGTTGTCCAATCATATGTACTTGTTGCACAGCTCTTAGTGATAGTTCTTCCTACTTGTGTACTAGTTGTCCTGCTCTATGCTAGTTTTACCACCTTTATACTGCTTGTCGAACCAAGCGTGCTAGTTTTACCACTTTGTGTACTAGATGTCTTGCCCCGTGTGTTTATTGTCCAACTTTTTGTTGTCCAACCTTGTGCACTTGTTGTACAGGTCTGTTTGTTAGTTCTAGCTCCCTTATGTACTAGTTGTACCACCCTGTGTGCAAGTTCTACCAACTTGTGACCTGGTTGTTCTTCCATGTGTGTTGATTGTCCAACCTTGTGTTGACCAGCTTTGTATACTGGTTGTACATTACTTTCTGGCATTTCTAACTCCTTTTGTGCTGGTTATCCAGCACTGTGTGCTAGTTATACCAATCTTTGTACTGGTTGTCCTACTCTGTGTGTGATTTTCCAACTTTTTGTTGCCTACCTTTTTGTACTGGCTGTCCATCCCTGTATGTTCGTTCTACAACCTATTTTCACTCCTTTCCCAGCATTTTGTGCTAGTTCTTCCACCTTGTCCACTGGTTCTTTTGCCCTGTGTGCTGATTGTCCAACCCAGTATGCTGGTTCTACCACCTTTTGTACTGTTTGCCCAGCTCTGTGTGCTAATTCTACAACCTTATGTGGCGATTGTCCAATTCTGTGTGTCCAAGCTTATGTACTGGTTGTCCATCCCTATGTGCCAATTCTACCACTACAATAGCGTATTGGTTGTATAGCCCTATGAGTCAGTTTTACTACACTGTATAGTAGTTGTCCTGCCCCCTATATTAGTTCTACTAACTTGTGTACAGTTTGTCCAGCCTTGTGTGGTGATTGTCCAACTTTGTGTAGTACAGCTGTTATGTAGTACTTGTTCAGACCTCTATAGTAGTTCCACCACCTTTGGACTGGTTGTTCAGCCAATTGAGCTAGTTCTACCACCTTGCGTACTGGTTGTCGATTCTTGTATCCAAATTGTCTAATTCTGTGTGGTCCAACCTTGTGTACTGGTTGTCCAGCCCTGTGTGCTAGTTTTACCTCCTTGTGTTCTGGTTGTCCTGCCCTCTGTTGATTGTCCACCTATGTGTTGTCTAGATATGTTTACAGATAGTTTAGCACTGTATTCTAGGTCTACCACCTGTAGCACTGCTTGTTCAGCCAAGTGTGCTACTTTTACCACTATTTGTATTGGTTCTCTTGCCTTTTGTTTGAATTATACAAGTTTATGTTGCCAGCCTTATGTTACGGTTTTCTAGTCCTCTGTGCTAGTTCTGCCATCTTGTGTACTGGTCACCCTTCCCTGTGTGGTGGTTGTCTAACTTTGTGCTTTCCTACCTTGTATACTGGTTGTTGACACCTGTGTGCTAGTTCAATCACACTGTGTACAGGGTGTCTAGCCCTGTGTCCTAGTTTTACCACCTTGTATACTGGTTTTCCTGGCCTGTGTGCTGATTTCCCAGCTTTGTGTTTACCAACCTTGTGTACTGGTTGTACATCTCTATATGTTAGTTTTGCCTCCTTGTGTACTGGGTGTCCTGCCCTCTGTGCTAATTCTACCGCCTTGTGTGATGATGGTACTGTCCTTTGTGTTGATTATCCAACCTTGTGTTGTCCAGCTTTTATGTAGTAGATGTTCAGACTTTTATGGTTGCTCTACCACCTTTTGTAATGGTTGTTCAGCCAATTGTGCTAGTTCTACCAACTTGTGTATTGGTTGTCCAGCCCTCTGTTGATTGTCCAACTTTGTGTTGTCTCGCTTTGTGTACTGGTTGCTCATCACTGAATGCTAGTTCTACTACCTTTTGTATTGCTTGTCCAGGACAGTGTGCTAGTTTTACCACTTTTGTACTGATTGTCTTGCCCTGTGTTTTGATTGTACAAGTTTGTGTTGTCCAACCTTGTATTCTGGTTTTCCAGCCTTCTGTGATAGCTCTAACACTTTCTGTACTGGTTGTCCTGCGCTGTGTGCTGATTGTCCAACTTCGTGTTTTCCTATCTTGTGTACTGATTGTCTGCGTCTGTGAGCTAGTTCAACCAGCTTGTGTACTGCTTATCCTGGCCTGTGTGCTGATTGTCCAACTTTGTGTTTACCAACCTTGTGCACTATTTGTACAGCTCTCTATGTTAGTTGTACCTCCTTGTGTGCTGGTTGTCCTGCCCTGTGTAATATTTCTACCCCCCCCCCCCTTTGTGTACTGATCGTACTGTTCTTTGTGTTGATTTTCCAACTTTGTGTTGTCCAGCTTTTATGTGCTAGTTGTCCAGACCTGTATGGTAGTTCTGCCACCTCTTGCACGGGTTGTCCCGCTTTGTCCAACTTTGTGTTTTCCAGCTTTGCATATTGGTTGTACATCACTTTCTGGTACTTCTACCACCTTTTGTACTAGCTCTACCACCTTGTGTACTGATTATCACGCTCTTTGTGCTGGTGCTACAAACTTGTGTACTGGTTGTCTTGCGCTCTGTGGTGATCGTACTACTTTGTGTTGTCCAGATCTGTGTACTGGTCGTCTTACCCTAAGGTTGATTCTCCAAATCTGTGTTTCCCAATTATTGTTCTGGTTGTCCAACCCTGTGTGCTAGTTCTCACAACTCTTGTACTTCTTTTCAAGCTCTGTGCTTTACCTCCTTGTGTATTAGCTGTCCTGCGCTGTGTGCTGATCGTCCAACTTTGCGTTTTTCAACCTTGTGTACTGGTTGTCCACACGTGTGTGCTAATTCTACCACCTTGTGTACTGATTATCATGCTGTTTGTGCTAGTTCTACAAACTTGTGCACTGGTTGCCTTGCGCTCTTTGATGATTTTATGACTGTGTTGACCAGACTTGTGAACTAGTTGTCTAGCCCTGTGTGCTATTTCTACCACCTTGTTTACTGATTCAAGCCCTGTTTATTGCGTAGTGGTTGTACATCCCTGTATGCTAGTTCTACCACCTAGTTCACTGGTTGTACTGCCCTGAATGTTGGTTTTCGAACTTGGTGTTTCCAGCTTTCTCCTTTGGTTGTCCAACCCTGTATGCTAGTTGAACTACCTTGTCTCCAGGTCTTCATTCCTTCTAAGATGATTGTTTAACTTTGTGTTGTCCATATCTATATACTGGTTGTCCTGCCACATGTGCTAGTTTTACAAACTTGTGTAATAGTTGTCCTAACCTGGGTGTTGATTGTCCAACTTGTGTTTTCTAGCTTTGTGAATTGGTTGTACATTACTTTGTGATAGTTCTTCTCCCTTTTGTGCTGGTTTTCCTTCCCTGTATGCACGTTCTACCACCTAGTGCACTGGTTGTCTTGTCCTGTATGTTGATTGTCCAACTTTGTGTTGTCCAGCTTTTTGTTTTGATTGTACATCCATGTATGCTTGATGTACCACCTTGCGCACTGGTTTTCATGTCCTGTGCGTTGATTGTCCAACTTGTGTTGTCCAACCTTGCGGTCTGCTTCTCCAGCCCTCTATCCTAGTTCTGCCATCTTATGTATTGGTTGTCCTGCTCTATCTGCTAGTTTTACCACTTTTTGTATTGGTTCTCCTGGTCTTAGCGCTGATTGTCCTTAACCTTATGATAAACAGCCTTGTGTACTTGTTGTACAGCTATGTGTGTCAGCTGTACCTCCTTGTGTACTGGTTGTCCTGCTCTGTGTGCTAATTCTACCACCTTGTGTATTGATCGTACTGTCGTCTGTGTTGAATGTTCAACGTTTCCAGCTGTGTACACCGGTAATACATCACTTTGTGGTAGTTCTACCACCTTTTGTGATGGTTGTCCATCACATTGTGTAATGGTTGTACCCCCCTGTAAGTTGATTATCCGACTTTGAGTTGCCCAATTTTTGTACTAGTTGTCCAACCTTTTATGCTAGTTCTACCAACATTTTTACTGCTTTTCAAGCTCTGTGATTTACCGTAATCCTTGTGTATTAGCTATCCTGCGCTGTGTGCTGATTGTCCAACTCTTTGTTTTCCAACCTTGTGTACTGGTTGGCCACACTTGTGCGCCAGTTCTACTGCCTTATGCACTGATTATCTTGCTGTTTGTGTTAGTGCTACAAGCTTGTGTACTGGCTGTTCAGCACTGTATGATAGTGTTGCCACTTTCTGTATTGTTTATCCTGCCCAGTGTGTCTGTTTTACAGCTTTTTTACTTGTTTTCTTGTCCTGTGTTTTGATTGTACAAGTTTGTCTTGTCCAATCTTGTCCTTTATGCTAATTTTGCCATCTTGTGTACTGGTTGTGCTGCCCAGTGTGTTAGTTCATCCACATTTTGTACTGCTTGTCCGACTGTTTGTGCTAGTTCTACCACCTTGTGTACTTGGTGTCTTACGCTCTGTGACGATAGTCCAACTTTGTGTTGCCCAGGTTTTTGTACTAGTTGTCCAGCCCTGTGTGATAGTTTTATCACCTTGTGTACTTGTTGTCCTGCCCTGTGTGGTAAAATACTACTTTGTGTACTGATCGTAGTGTCGTGTGTGTTTATTGTCCAACTTTGTGTTTTTCAGCTTTGCATACTAGATTTACATCACTTTGTGATAGTTCTACCACCTTTTGTACTAGTTGTCCAGCCCTGTGTGCTAGTTCTACCACCTTTTGTAATGGTTGTCCTCCCATGTAAGTTGATTCTTCAAATTTGTGTTGTCCAATTTTTGTGCTGGTTGTCTAACCCTGTACTCTAGTTCTACCTACTTTTGCGCTGCTTTTCAAGCTCTGTGCTCTAGTTCTACCACCTTGCTCTTTGTGGTAATTTTACAAACTTGTATACTGGTTGTCTCTCGCTCTGTGATGATTGTACGAGTTTGTGTTGTTCCGATCTGTGTACTGGTTGTGTTACCCTGTAAGTAGGTTCTCAGATTTTGTGTTGTCCAATGTTTGTGCTAGTTGTCAAACCCTGTATGGTAGTTCTACCAACTCTTGTACTCCTTTTCAAGCTCTGTGCTTTACCTCCTTGTGTCTTAGCTGTCCTACACTGTGTGCTGATTGTCCAACTTTGTGTTGTCCAACCTGATGTACTGGTTGTCCACACCTTTGTGCCAGTTCTTCCACCTTGTGTACTGATAATTTTGCTATTTGTTCTTCTACAAACTTGTGTACTGGTTGTCTTGCGCTCTGTCATGATTGTGCGAGTTTGTGTTTCCAGATTTGTGTACTTTGTCCTGTCCAACTTTATGTACTGGTTGTCCTGCCCTGTGTGCTAGTTTTACCGGTTTGTACACTGGTTGTCCTGCCCTCCTTTGATTGTTCATATTTGTGTTGTCTAGCTTTGTGTACTGGTTGTTCAGCATTGTACGCTAGTTTTGCCACCTTTTCTACTGCTTGTCCAGCCCTGTGAGCTAATTTTACCACTTTTGCACTAGTTGTCTTTCCCTGTGTTTTGATTGTACAAGTGTGTGTTGTCCAACCTTGTGTTCAGGTTATCCAGGCCTCTGTGTTAGTTCTACCACTTAGTGTACTGGTTGTGCTGCCTTGTGTACTGGTTCAACCACCATTTGTACTGCTTGTCCACCTCTATGTGCTAGTTCTACCACCTTGTGTAATGGTTGTCCTGCCCTGTGTGCTGATTGTCCAACTTTGTGTTTTCGAACATTGTGTACTGGTTATCCACACCTGTAAGCTAGTTCTACAACCTTGTGTACTGTTTGCTCTGCCCTTAGAAATGATTGCTCAATTTTGTGTTGTCCAGCTTTTTGTACTGATCGTCCAGCGCTGTGTGCTGGTTCTACCACCTTGTATGCTGGTTGTCCTGTCCTGTATGTTAGTTTTATCAACGTGTATACTGGTTGTCCTGCCCTCCTTTGATTGTCCATCTTTGTGAGGTTTAGCTTTGTTTACTGTTTGTTCAGCACTGTATGCTATTTCTGCCACCTTTTGTACTGTTTGTCCAGCCCTGTGTGCTAGTTTTACCACATTTGTACTTGTTGTTTTGCCCTGTGTTTTGATTGTGCAAGGGTGTGTTGTCCAACCTTGTGTTCAGGTTTCCCAGCCCTTTATACTACTTCAACTACCTTTTGTACTACTTGTCCACCTCTGTGTACTAGTTCCGATAATCTTGTGTATAGGGTGTCCTGCCCTCTGTGATGAATGTCCAAATCTGTGTTGTCCAGCTTTTTGTACTAGTTGTCCAGCCCTGTTTGCTAGTTCTACCACCTGGTGTACTGGTTATCCTGGCCTGTGTGCTGATTGTCCATCTTTTTGCTTACCAATCTTGTGTATTTGGTGTACAGCCCTGTGTGTTAGTTGTACCTCTTTGTCTACTGGTTGTCCTGCCCTGTGTGCTAATGAAACCAACTTGTGTATTGATCGTACTGTCGTGTGTATTCCTTGTCCAACTTTGTGTTTTCCAGCTTTGCATACTGGTTATACATCATTTTCTGGTAGTTATGTTATCTTTTGTGCTGGTTGTCCAACCTTGTATGCTAGTTCTACGAAGTTTTGTACTGCTTTTCAAGCTCTGTGCTCTAGTTCTACCACCTTCTGTACTGGTTGTCCTTTCCTGTGTCCAAATTGTCCAAGTTTGTGTTATCCAACCTTGTGACTGGTTGTCCATCCCTGAGTGCTAGTTTTACCTCTTGTATATTGGTTGTCCTGCCCTCCTTTGATTATCCATCTTTGTGTTGTCTAGCTTTGTGTACAGGTTGTTAAGCACTGTATGCTAGTTCTGCCACCTTTTGTACTGCTTATCCAGCCCTGTGTTTTAGTTTTACCACCTTTGTACTTGTTGTTTTGCCCTCTGTTTTGATTGTGCAAGTTTGTGTTGTCGAACCTTGTGTTCAGGTTTTCCAGTCCTTTATGCTAATTCTGCCACCTTGTGTACTGGTTGTGCTTCCCTGTGTGCTAGTACTTTGTCCTGTCCAACCTTGTGTACTAGCTGTTCGGCTCTGTGTTCTTGCTTTACCAGCTTGTTTAGTGGTTGTCCTACCCTCCTTTGATGGTTCATATTTGTGTTGTCTAGCTTTGTGTACTGGTTGTTCAGCATTGTACGCTAGATCTGCACCTTTTCTACTGCTTGTCTAGCTTAGTGTGCTAGTTTTACCACGTTTGTACTTGTTGTCTTGCCTTGTGTTTTGATTGTACAAGTCTGTGTTGTGCAACTTTGTTTTCTGGTGTTCCAGGCCTCTGTGATAGTTCTGCCATCTTGCGTACTGGTTGTCCTGCACTCTTTGCTTGTTTTACCACCTTTTGTACTGGTTGTCGGGGTCTGAGTGCTGATTTTCCAACTTTGTGTTTACCAAAACTGTGTACTTTTTGTACAGCTCAGTGTGTTATTTGTACATCCTTGTGTATTGGTTGTCCTGCCCTGTGTGCTAGTTCTACCACCTTGTGTACTGGTTGTCATGGCCTTTGTGCTGATTATCCATTTTTGTGTCTACCAACCGTGTTTACTTGTACAGCTCTGTGTTAGATTTATCACCTTGTGTACTGGTTGTCCTGCCCTGTGTTCTAATTCTACCATCTTGTGTATTGATCGTACTGTCGTCTGTGTTGATTGTCCAGGTTTGCGTTTTCAAGCTTTGCATATTGGTAGTACATCACTTTGTGATAGTTCTACCACCCTTTGTGTTGGCTGTCTAGCCCTGTGTGCTAGCTTTATCACTTTGTCCTCCCATGTAAGTTGATTCTCCAAATTTGTGTTGTCCAATTCTTGTGCTGGTTGTCTGACCCTATACTCTATTTCTACCTACTTTTGGGCTGATTTTCAAGCTCTGTGCTCTAGTTCTACCACCTTGTGTATTAGCAGTCCTGCCCTGTGCGCTGATTGTCCAATATTGTGTTTTCTAACCTTGTGTAATGGTTGTCCACACCTGTGAGCTAATTCTACCACCTTGTGTACTGATTATCACGCTCTTTGTGCTAGTGCTACAAACTTGTGTACTGGTTGTCTTGCGCTCTGTCATGATTGTCCAACTTTGTTTTGTCCAGCTTTGTGTAATGTTTGTTCAGCCCTGTGTGCTAGATCTATCATCATGTGTACTGGTTTTCCTACCTTCTGTGCTGATCGTCTAAATCTTTGTTTTCCAAACTTGTATACTGGTTGTCTATTCCTGTGCGCTAGTTCTACTAACATGTGTCCTGGTCGTCCTGTCCTGCGTGTTGATTGTCCTACTTTATGTTGTCCATCTTTGAGTAATGGTTTTAAAGCCCCCTGTTCTCATTTTACCAAATTTTGTTCTGTTGCCCAGTCCAGTATGGTAGTTGCACCACCTTGTGAATGTTAGTCCATCCATTTGTGCTAGTTCTACCACCTTCTGTACTAGTTGTCCAGCTCTGTGTGCTAGTTCTACCACCTTGTGTGCTGGTTATCATGCTCTCTGTGCTAGTTCTACAAACTTGTTTGTTGGTTGTCCTGCCCACTGTGATGATTGTCCAACTTTGTGCTGTCCAGCTTTTTCTAGTGGTTGTTCAGCCCTGTATGCTAGTTTTACCACCTTGTTTACTGGTTGTCCAGCCTGTTCGTTAGTTCCACCAACTCGTGTAATGTTTGTCTAACCCTGTATGCTAGATATATTGCTTTTTGTACTGGTTTTCGTCTCCTTTATGCTGCCTGTCTAAATTTGTGTTGTCCAACCTTATTTACTGGTTATCCAGTTCTGTGTGATAGTTGTACGGTATTGTGTACTGGTTGTCCTACCCTGTGAGTTGGTTGTCCAACTTTGTGTGTTCCAGCTTTTTGTATTGGTTGCCCATCTCAGTGTGCTAGTTCTACTATCTTGTGTCCAGGTCCTCCTTCCCTCTGCCATGATTGTCCAACTTTGAGTTGTCCATATTTGTATAGTGGTTGTCCTGCCATATGTGCTAGTTCTACCACCTTGTGTACTGGTTGTCTTACCGTTGGTGTTGATTGTCTAACTTGTGGTGTCCAGCTTTGCCTACTGGTTGTATACGACTTTTTGGTAGTTCTACCATCTTTTGTGCTGGTTGTCTAATCCTGTTTGCCTCTGCTACCACCCTGTGTATTTGTTATCCTTCCCCGTGTGTTGATTGCCTGTGTGCTTGTTTACCACCTTGTGCACTGGTTGTCCTATGTTATGTGCTGGTTCTCCAATTTCATTTTGTCCACCTTTGTGTTCTCATTGTTCATCAGTTTCGGGTAGTTCTACCACATTTTGTGCCTGTTGTCCAGCCCTGTTTGCTAGTTCTACCACCTTGTGTACTGGTTGTCATGTCGTGTGTCGTTGATTGCCCCACTTTGTGTTGTCAATCCTTGTGTACTGGTTGCCCAGCCCTCAGTGCTAGTCCTACCATCTTGTGTACTAATCATACCGACCGTTTGTTGGATGTCGAACTTTGTGATGTCCAGCTTTGTGCAATGGTTTTCAAACTTTGCATTCTAGTTGCACTTTCTTTTCCTGCTTCACCAGCATTGTGTACTAGTTCTACTAACTTATGTACTGGTTGTCCTGCCGTGTGTTTTGATTGTCCAATTTTGTGTTTTTCAAGCTTGAGTGCTTTTCCACACCTGTGCAAGATCTACAACCTTCTGTACTGGTTATCGTTTCTTGTTTGTTAGCTTTACCAACTTGTGTATCGATGGTTCAGCCCTTTGTGCTAGTTGTATCCCCTTGTGTACTGGTTATCCTGTCCTGTGTGATGATTGTCCAACTTTATATTTTCCAACCTTGTGTACTGGTTATCCACAACTGCATGCTAGTTCTACCACCTTGTGTAATACTAGCCCCATGTGCCCTTTCCAAACTTGTGTACTGGTTGTCCACCCCTGTGTGCTAGTTCTACCACCAGGTGTATTGGTTTTCCTGCCCTGTGTACAAATTCTCCAAGTTTGTGTTGTTCTGCCATGTGGACTGTTTGTACTAGTTTTACCGTCTTGTGTACTGGTTGTCCTGCCCTGTGTGTTGATTTTCCAACTCAGTGTAGTCCATATTTGTATAGTGGTTGTCCTGCTATGTGTACTTGCTCTACTACGTTTTGTACTGGAGGTCCTCCCTTGGGTGATGATTGTCCAACCTTGTGTTCTCGAGCTTTGTGTACTGGTTGCACATCACTCTGTGGTAGTTCTACCACCTTTTTTGCTGGTTATCTGTCCTTGTTTGCTAGTTCTATCACCTTTTGTGCTGGTTGTCCAGCCCTGTTTGCTAGTTCTACCACCTTTTGTGGTGGTTGGTCTACCCTGTGCGCTAGTTCTAACACCATGTGTAGTTGCTGTCCAGATATGTTTGCTAGTTTTATCACCTTGTTGCTGGTTGTGGAGCCCTGTCTGTTAGTTTTACCGCGTTGTATAGTGGTTGTCCAGCCCTGTTTGCAAAATTTACCACCTTGTGTACTGGATTTCTTGCCTTGTGTGCTGATTGCCCAGATTTATGTTGTCCATCGTTGTGTACTGGTTGTTCAGTCCTGTGTGCTACTTTTACCACCTGCGCACAATTTGTTTAGCCGTTTTACCGCCTTGTTTAGTTTTACCGCCTTGTTTACTGGTTGTTCTGCCTTGTATGTTGATTATCCACTTTTTACTTTGTAACGTTGTGTTCCTGTTGTACAGCTCTGTTTGATAGTTCTACCTCTTTGTGTACCAGTTGTCCTGTCCCTATGCTAGTTCTACCAACTTGTGTACTGGTTTTCCAGTCCTGTAAGGTGATTGTCCAACTATGTGTAGTCCAGCTTTTATGTACTAGTTGTCCAGACCTGTATGGTAGTTCTAACACGTTTTGTATTGGCTGTCCAGCCAATTTTCCTCGTTATACCACTTTGTTTACTGGCTGTCCTCTCTTGTGTCCAAGTTTGTGTTGTCCAAAGTTATGTAGTGGTTGTCCAGCCCTGTGTGCTAGTTCTACCACCTTGTGTACTGGTTGTCCTGCCCTGTATGATAGCTCTACCAACCTTGTGTACTGGTTGTCCTGTCCTGTATTCTGATTGTCCAACTTTGGTTCTAGCAACGTTGTGTACCTGTACAGCTCTGTTTCTTTGTTGTACTTCGTTGTGTACTGGTTGTCCTGCCATATGTTCTAATTCTACCACTTTGTGTACTGATCGTAGAGTCCTGTATACTGATTGTCCAAAATTTTGTTGTCCAGCTTTTAGACACTAGTTTTCTAGACCTTTGTGGTAGTTCTACCACCATTTGTACTGGTTGTCCAGCCGATTGTGCTAGTTCTACCACCTTGTGTACTGGTTGTCCTTTCCTGTGTCCAAGTTATCCAAGTTTGTTTGTCTAACTTTGTGTACTAGTTGTCCATTCCTGTGTGCTAGTTTTACCGGCTTGTGTACTGGTTGTCCTGCCCTCTGATGATTGTCCATCTTCGTGTTGTCCAGCTTTGTGTACTGGTTTTTAGCACTGTAGACTAGCTCTACCACCTTTTGTACTGCTTGCCCAGCCTAGTATGCTAGTTGCGCCACTTTTGTCCTGGTTGTCTTCCCTGTGTTTTGATTGTACAAGTTTGTTACAATTGTCCAATCTTGTATTCTGTTTTCCCAGTTTTCTGTCCTAGTTCAACAACCTTGTGTAATGGTTATCCAGCCCTGTGTGTTAGTTATACCATCTTGTTTATTGGTTGTCCAGTCTTGTGTGTTAGTTATACCATCTTGTTTATTGATTGTCCAGTCTTGTGTGTTAGTTATACCATCTTGTTTATTGGTTGTCCAGTCCTGTGTGTTAGTTATACCATCTTGTTTATTGATTGTCCAGTCTTGTGTGTTAGTTATACCATTTTGTTTATTGGTTGTCCAGTCTTGTGTGTTAGTTATACCATCTTGTTTATTGATTGTCCAGTCTTGTGTGTTAGTTATACCATCTTGTTTATTGATTGTCCAGTCTTGTGTGTTAGTTATACCATTTTGTTTATTGGTTGTCCAGTCCTGTGTGTTAGTTATACCATCTTGTTTATTGGTTATCCAGTCCTGTGTGTTAGTTATATTATCTTGTTTATTGGTTGTCCAGCCCTGTGTGTTAGTTATACCATTTTGTTTATATGTTTTCCAGCTCTGTTTGTTAATTTACCCACCTTGTGTAGTGCTTGTCTAGCCCTTTGTGGTAAATATACCTCCTTGTGTACTGGTTTCCCTGCCCTCTGTGCTGATTGTCTAGATTTGTGTTGTCCCATCTTTTGTACTGGTTGTCCAATCGTGTGTGCTGGCTCTCCTGCCTTGTGTTTTGGTTGTCCTGACCTGTGTATTGATTTTCCAACTTTGTTTGTTCCAGCTTTATGTATTGGTTGTCTTGCGATGTGTGCTAGTTCCACTACCATGTGTCCTGGTCGTCCCGTCCTGTGTGTTTATTGTCCTACTTTGTTTTGTTTATGCTTGTGTAATAGTTTTCAGCCCTGAGTGCCCTGATCTGGTTGTCAAGCCCTGTGAGGTAGTTTTACCACCTTGTGTAATGGTCTTGAATCCATTTTTGCAAGTTCTACCATCTTCTGTACTGGTTTTCAGCACTGTGTGCTAGTTCTACCACCTTGTCTACTGATTCTCCTGCCTTCTGTGTTGATTGTTCAACTTTGAGTTGTCCAATCTTGTGTACTAGTTACCCAGCCCCGTATGCAAGTTCAACAATCACGTGCAAAGGTTGTCCTACACCGTGTGCTAGTTCTACCACCTTGTGTACAGGTTGTCCTCCCCTGTAGGTTCATTATCCAACATTTTGTTGTCCAGTTTTTGTACTGGTTGTCCATCGAACTAGACTAATTCTACAACCTTTTGCACTGCTTGTCCTGCTCTCTGTGCTAGTTCTACCATCTTGTTTACTGGATGTACTGTTCTGTTTCTTAATTGTCGAACTTTGTATAGTCTGACTTTGGCTACTGGTTGTCCAATCCTGTATGCTAGTTCTACCAGCTTTTGTACTGGTTTTCCAGCCCTGTGCTCTATATCTACCACCTTAAGTGATAGCTGTCCTTCCCTTTGTGCTGATTGTCTAAGTTTGTGTCTTCCAGCCTTGGGTACTGGTTGTCCACATATGTGATCTAATTCTACCACTTTGTGTACTGATTATCACGCTCTTTGTGCTGGTGCTACAAACTTGTGTACTGGTTGTCTTGCGCTCTGTGGTGACTGTATTACTTTGTGTTGTCCAGATCTGTTTGTTAGTTCTACCACCTTGCGAATTCTTAGTCCATCCCTCTGTGCTAGTTCTACCACCTTGTTTGCTGGTTGTACTGTCCTGAGTGTTGGTTGTCGAACTTGGTGTTGTCCAGCTTTGTGTCTTGGTTGTCTAACCCTTCATGTTATTTATATCACATTTTTTTACTGCCTGTCCACCTCTGTGTGCTAGTTCTACTATCTTGTATGCTGACAGTCCAACCTTGTGTTTTCTGAAATTGTGTATTGCTTATCCTCACCTGTGTGCTAGTTCTACCACCTTGTGTACTGGTTATCCTGCTGTCTGTGCTAGTTGTACCAATTTGTGTACTGGTTGTCCTACCCTCTGTGATTAATGTCCAACGTTGTGTTGCTCAGCTTTGTGTTCTAGTTGTCCAGCCCTGTGTGTTAGTTATACCATCTTGTTTATTGGTTGTCCAGTACTGTGTGTTAGTTATACCATCTTGTTTATTGGTTGTCCAGTACTGTGTGTTAGTTATACCATCTTGTTTATTGGTTGTCCAGTACTGTGTGTTAGTTATACCATCTTGTTTTAGTTATACCATCTTGTTTATTGGTTGTCCAGTACTGTGTGTTAGTTATACCATCTTGTTTATTGGTTGTCCAGCTCTGTGTGTTAGTTATACCATCTTGTTTATTGGTTGTCCAGTACTGTGTGTTAGTTATACCATCTTGTTTATTGGTTGTCCAGTACTGTGTGTTAGTTATACCATCTTGTTTATTGGTTGTCCAGCTCTGTGTGTTAGTTATACCATCTTGTTTATTGGTTGTCCAGCTCTGTGTGTTAGTTATACCATCTTGTTTATTGGTTGTCCAGTCTTGTGTGTTAGTTATACCATCTTGTTTATTGGTTGTCCAGCCCTGTGTGTTAGTTAACCATCTTGTTTATTGGTTGTCCAGCCCTGTGTGTTAGTTATACCATCTTGTTTATTGGTTGTCCAGCTCTATTTGTTAGTTTACCCACCTTGTGTAGTGCTTGTCAAGCCGTCTGTGGTAGATATACCTCCTTGTGTACTGGTTTCCCTGCCCTCTGTGCTGATCGTCTAAATTTGTGTTGTCCCATCTTTTGTACTGGTTGTCCAGTTGTGTGTGCTGGCTCTTCTGTCTTGTGTTTTGGTTATCCTGACCTGTGTATTGATTTTCCAACTTTGTTTGTTCCAGCTCTGTATATTGTTTGTCCAGCCACGTGTGCTAGTTCCACTACCATGTGTCCTGGTCGTCCTGTCCTGTGTGTTAATTGTCCTACTTTGTTTTGTCTATGTTTGTGTAATGGTTTTTCAGTCCTGAGTGCCCTGATCTGGTTGTCCAGCCCTGTGAGGTAGATCTACCACCTTGTGTCGTGGTTGTGCATCCATTTTTGTAAGTTCTACCACCTTCTGTACTGGTTGTCCAGCCCTGGGTGCTAGTTCTACCACCTTGTCTGCTGGTTCTCCTGCCTTCTATGATGATTCTTCAACTTTGTTTTGTTCAGTCTTGTGTACTGGTTATCCAGCCCCGTGTGCAAGTTCAACAATCTTGTGCACAGGTTGTCCTACACTGTGTGCTAGTTCTACTACCTTGTATACTGGTTGTCCTCCCCTGTAAATTCATTATCCAACTCTGTGTTATCCAATTTTTGTACAGGTTATCCGTCCATGTAGGCTAGTTCAACTTTTTGTACGGCTTGTCCTGCCCTATTTGCTAGTTCTACCATCTCGTTTACTGTTTTAATGCCCTATTTCTTACTTGTCGAATTTTGTCTTATTTAGCTTTGGCTACTGGTTATGCAAATATGTTTGCTAGTTCTACCAACTTTTGTACTCATTTTCCAGCTCTGTGCTCTATTTCTGCCACCTTATGTACTAGCTGTCCTGATATTTGTGCTGATTGGGTCCAACTTTGTGTTTTCCAACTTTGTGTACTGTTTATCCACATAAGTGTGCTAGTTGTACAACCTTGTGTACTGATTATCTTGCTCTTTGTGCTGGTTCTACAAACCTGTGCACTGGTTGTCTTGCGCTCTGTCATGATTGTACGAATTTGTGTTGTCCAGATTTGTATGCTGGTTGTCCAGCCCTGTTTGATAGTTCTACCACCTTGTGTAATCGTTGTCCATCCCTCTGTATTAGTTCTACCACCTTGCTTGCTGGTTGTACTGCCCTGGGTGTCAGTTGTCAAACTTGGTGTTGTTTAGCTTTGTGTTCTGGGTGTCCAACCCTACATGCTAGTGATACCATCTTTTGTACTGATTGTCCACCTCTGTGTGCTAGCTCTATAGCTCTACTATCTTGTGTACTGGTTGTTCTGTCCTGTGTGCTGATTGTCCAACTTTGTGTTTTCTAAGCTTGAGTACTGGTTATTCTCACCTGTCTGCTAGTTCTACCACCTTATTTACTGGTCATCCTGCTCTGTTTGCTAGTTCTTCTAACTTGTGTACTGGTTTTCCTGGCCTGTGTGCTGATTATCCAACACTGTGTCGTTCAACCTTGTGCACTTCTCGCACGGCTCTCTGTGTTAGTTGTACCCACTTGTGTATTGGTTGTCCAGCCCTGTGTGCGAGATCTACCACTTTGTATACTGGTTTTCTTGCTACGTATGCTGATTGTCTAAATAGATGTTGTCCAACCATATGTACTGGTTGTCTAGCCCTGTGTGCCAGTTCTACTGCCTTGTGTATTGGTTGTCCTGACCTGTGTGTTGATTTTTCAACTTTGTTCGAGTTTTGTTTATTGGATGTCCAGCCTTCTGTGCTGATTCCACTACCATATGTCTTGGTCGTCCTGTCTTGTGTGTTGATTGTCCATCTTTGTGCTGTCTATCTTTGTGTAATGGTTTTCCAGCTCTGTGTGCCATTTTTTTTCTAATTTTGTTCTGGTTGTGCAGCCTTGTGAGGTAGTTCTACCATCTTGTATAGTGGTTATCTATCTATTTGTGCTAGTTCTACAATCTTCTGTACTGGATGTTAATCCCTGTATTGTAGTTCTACCATGCTGTGCAATGGTTGTCATTTCTTATGTGATGATTTCCCAACTTTGTGTTGTCGACCTTTGTGTACTGATTGTGTATCACTTGGTGGTAGTTCTACCACCTTTTGAGCCGATTGTCCTGCCCTATGTGTTAGTTCTACCACCTTGTGTACTGGTTGTCCAGCCCTGTTTGCTAGTTCTATCACCTTGTGTACTGGTTGTCCAGCCCTGTTTGCTAGTTCTATCACCTTGTGTACTGGTTGTCCAGCCCTGTTTGCTAGTTCTATCACCTTGTGTACTGGATGTCCTGCCCTATGTGTTGTTTGCCCAACTTTGTGTTGTCCAGCCTTTTTAACTGGTTTTCCGTCCCTGTTGGCTTGTTCTACCACCTTTTGTACTAGTTAACCTGTCCTGTGTGTTGACTGTCTAATTTTGTGTTGTCCAACAGACATTAACAATTATAATACAAACACACATCATACCGACAGTAAAAAAAGCAAATTCAGTCCATAAATCAACAAAGAAAATAAGTCTGATATACACAAATGCCCGGAGCATCATTACGAAACACGATGAACTTACATCCAATGCACTTACTAAATAACCAAACATTATTGTAATCTCAGAAACGTGGGTAAACTCTGAGAATAAACACTTCATCGCCGAGTTGGCAATACCTGGATACAAACTATTTATGAAAGATCGCTTGTACAGGGTAGATGGTGGAGTTTTGATCTACGTTGATAACAATCTAAATGCTATTAAGATAAGTAAAGTAGACACACAAACTTACGACTCTCTTTATATTGATATTACCGACAAGTTCAAAAGTAAACTACGTCTCGGCGTTATTTACAGACTTCCTAAGGAAAAAGAAAACGACGATAAGATGCTATACAATGAAATCAAAACTATAATAAACAGTAAAGAGTTTCCAAACATAAAGTGGAACACGTTAACAGGTGACCGAGAGGGAACGAGACTAACGGAACTGATTGAAGACTCATTTCTAGAACAGTTGATTAAAAAACCAACTTGAGGTAAAAACATTCTTGATCTTGTCCTCACCAATGACACAAACTTAACTCTTGCGAAGAAAGCGAGAGTTTGTCAAACAGCAATCACAGTTTGATTAGATTAAAGATGAATTTACATTATGAAATAAATGACAACAAACTCTTGATCCCAGATTACAGGCGAGCAAATTTTGAAAACATGAGACAAGAAATTCGCAGTACCAATTGACGTTCACACAATAGAGGAAGTGTGGAATAATTCTGAAAACACACTACTCAAGATATTCCACGAATTACAATGATAACTTACAATAATTCAAGACCATCATGGATGATTGGGAGAATAGACAAATTCGCTATAAGAAGAAAACATTTAAGAAATTAAAATCACTGGAAGCCGATGGAAATCACCAGGAATTAAGCAAAATCCAAACAGAGTGTAAGAAGGTCATAAGACAGAGTAACGCGACGAGGAAAAAAGAATTCCCTTGAAAATTAAGAATAATCACAAGGAATTCTTCAAATATATAAGACAAAGGAAGACAGTAAAAGAAGGAATTGGACCATTACGAAACGACCATGAAACACTAACTACTGACGACAAGGAAATGGTTACCATGCTAAACTATTCTTTAAACTCCGTATTCACAATTGAAGAAACATTTCGAATACCGCAACCAATGAAAATGTTTCAAAGTTCTGATGAAGAAGAGTTCAAGGTTAGAGAAATATAGTTCTAAAGTACCTAAATACCTGGACCAATTAAGTCCTAACAATTTCAACGGCCCAGATAACTTAGCTACATGAATTTTAAAGGAAGTCAGGAGACAGCTGATATACCCATAACAAAAATATTCAACAAATCTCTATCAGATGGTCAGGTGCCAACTGACTGGAGACTAGCAAATGTTACTCCTATACATGAAAAAGGAGACAAAAAGGTGTGCCTTGAGCTACCGTCCAATAGTCTTAGGTCACTATTAGGTAAAATGATGGAAAAAATAATACGAGAATTTTGTCACGTTTTTAGAACACAAAATTATATTGGATAATTAAGATGGTTTCCGCTAGAGAAGATCCTGCCTGAGGAAGTAGCTGGAATTTCTTCACGATATTTATCAGAATTGGGAAGAAAAATTACCGTCTGATTTAGTATGTTTAGATTTCCAAAAGGTTTTCGATAAAGTAACTCACAAGAGACATTTATATACTCAAAGCACACGAAAGACTGGCTTACCGGAAGAAAGCACCCATTGTAGGATTAAACCTCAGATTGGCTAGACGTAACGAGTGGTGTGCCACAGGGGTCGGTCCTAGGACCAATTCTTTCATATTATACATTAATGACTTGCAATTCGGTCTCATATCTAAGATCTCCAAATTTGCTGACGATACTAAACTAGGAGGTAGAGCTGTAAACAAGCAGGACTACGAAATGATTCAGAGATCGTAACTTACTAGCAGAGTGGTCAGGCAGATGACAAGTGTAAAGTTATACACTTTGGAGACAAGAATATACATTACGACTACAAACTATTCGGAAACTCTCTAACTAAAGTAAACGAAGAAAAGGACCTTGGAATTGTCATTAGCAACAATTTGAAATACACTAAACAGTGTCAAGCAGCAAGTAAAATAGGCAAACAAATGTTAGGTTTCATAGCCAGGAACATAGATTATAAGACACCAGAAACAATTGTCATACTCTACAATTTTCTAGTAAGACCACACCTTGAATATGCGGTCCAGTATTGGTCCCCAAACTATAAAGACGAAGAAAAATTAGAGCGAGTGCAAAGACGCGCAGCAAAACTGATCTTATCCTTTTGAAATCTAGCATACGAAGAGAAACTAAAACAAATAGATCTCTTCTCCCTTAAAAAACGCAGACTTCACTGCGACATAATCAAGGTGTTCAAAATTCTGAACAAATTCGATAAAGTAAACCATAAGCATCTTTTCTAGATACAAGAAAATGCGGTTACTAGGATAAATTGAACAAAAGAGCTGAAAGATGTAGTGCGGACGAGGGAAAAAGCTTCTTTTCCTATAGATGTGTTGAGCAATGGAAGAATTTACCGTCAGACGTAGAGAATGCTAAAACTATGAATACCTTCAAAAGTCGTTTAGACAAATATCTTAAGAATTCATTTATGCTTTGAGAAAAACGCCAGAAATGAGCGTATAAAGGACAGCAGCAACGGGGTTCCTAGAAAGCTAATGTGCAGCAGCGGGGAGTCGGTGATAGCTTAAAAAATTATTGAGCGGAATTACATATTTCATTTCGTCAAGTTATATCATATTTCTTCTTTTCTCAGACAACCCATTCGTGGGCCAATAAGGCCTCCTGTTATCTGCCTTTTTCATATAAACTTTGCGTACCGGTTGTCCAGCCCTCTGTGCTAGTCCGACCACCCTGTGTACTGGTTATACCGCCACTTGCGTTGGTTGTCGAACTGATTGTTGTCCAGTTTTGTGTACTGTTTGTCTAACCCTGTATTCTAGTTCAACATCTTTTGTACTGCTTGTCCAGCACTGTGTGCTAGTCTGCCAACCTTGTACTGATTGTCCTGCCATGTGTGCTGATTGTTCAACTTTATGTTTTCCAAACTTGTGTACTTGTTCTCCATTCTGTGTGTTAGTTCTACCACCATGTGTACTGGTTATCCTGCCATGTTTGCTACCTCTAATAACTTGTGTGCTGGTTGTCCAGCTCCGTGTGCTAGTTTACCATCTTATGTACTGGTTGTCCTGCCTTGTGTGCTGATTTTCCAACTGCATATTTTCAAACTTTGTGTACTGGTTGTCCTGCCCTGTGTGCTAGTTCTACCTCCTTGTATGCTGGATGTTCTGCCATGTGTGTTGATTGTCCAACTTTGTATTGCTCAGCTTTGTATACTGGCTGTACATCACTTTGTGGTAGTTCTATCACTTTTTGTGCTGCTTATCCAGCCCTGTGTGCTAGTTATACCAACTTGTGTACTGTTTGTCCTGCCCTTCTTGCTGATTGTCCAACTTTGTGTTGTCCTTCTTTTTGTACTGGCTGTCCATCCCTTTATGCTTATTCTACCACCTTCTTTACTGTTTTTCCAGTCCTGTGTGCTTGTTCTACCTCCGTATCCACTGGTTCCTCTGCTTTCCGTATGGATTGTTCAACTTTGTGTCATTCAACCTTGTGTACTGGTCGTCCAGTCCTTTGTGCAAGTTCAGTCACTTTGTGTATAAGTTTTCCTGCCCTGTGTGCTAGTTCTACCACTTTTTGTACTAGTTATCCTGTCTTGCATGCTGATTGTCCAACTTTATGTTCTCCAACCTTGTATACTTGTTTTACTGGTTGTCCTGCTCTCTGTGCTAGTTCTACCACCTTGTGTACTGGTTGTACTCTATTGAGTGTTGGTTGCTGGACTTGCTGTCCAGCTTTGTGTTTTGGTTGTCCTGTGCGGTATGCTAGATCTACCATCTTTTGTACTGCTTGTCCAGCTCTGTGTGCTAGTTCTATCACCTTGTGTGCAGGTTTTCCTGCCCTGCGTGCTGATTGTCCAGCTTTGTGTTTTCTAGCTTTGTGTACTGGTTATCCTCACCTGTGTGCTAGTTCTACAAACTTATATACCGGTTGTCCTGCTCTCTGTGATGACTGTCCAAGTTTATATTGCCCAGCTTTATGTACTGTTTGTCCAGCCCTGTGTTCTAGTTCTATCACCTTGTTTACTGGTTGCCCGGCCCTGGTTGTCCTACCCTTTTTGTTGTCCAGGTTTTGTACTTATTGTCCATCCCTGTATGCTTGTTCTACCATCTTGTGCACTAGTTATCCTATCCTATTTGTTCATTGTCCAACTTTGTGTTGTCCAACCTTGTGTACTTGTTGTTCAGTCCTCTCTGCTATCCACCTTGTGTCCTGCTTATACTGCCCTTTGTGTTACGTGTCGAACTTTGTGTTGTCCAGCTTTGTGTACTGGTTGACTTACCCTGTATTCTCGTTCTACCACCTTTAGGTACTGCTTGTACAGAACTGTGTGCTAGTTCCACCAACTTGTGTACTGTTTGTCCTGTCGTGTGTGCTAATTGTCCAACTTTGTGTACTGGTTGTCCACACATGTGTGCAATTCAACCCCCTTTTGTACTGGTTATCCTTCCCTGTATGCAAGCTCTACCAACTAGCATACTGGTTGTCCAGCCTTGTTTACTAGTTTTACCGCCTTGTGTACTGGTTTTCCTGACCTGTGTGTTGACTGTCCAACTTTGAGTTGTTTAGCTTTCTGTACTGGTAGTTTAGCCTTCTATGCTAGACTTACAACCTTTTGTACTAATTTCCCAGTCCAGTGCGCGTACTAGATGTCTTGCCCTGTGTAGTGATTGTCCAACTTCGTGTTTTTCAACACTGTGTACTTGTTGTACTGCTCTGTGTTGGTTCTACCTTTTTGTGTACTAGTTTCCCTGCCTTATGTCTAGTTCTACCACCTTGTGTACTGGATGTCCTGTCATGTGAGTTGATTGTCTAACTTTGCGTTGACCAGCTTTGTATACTGGTTGTACATCACTTTGTGGTAGTTCTGCCACTTTATGTTCTGCTTATCCAGCCCTGTGTGCTACTTATATCAACTTGTGTACTGTTTGTCCTGCTCTGTGTTTTCATTGTACATCTTTGTGTTGTCCATCCTTTTCTACTGGTTACCCATCCATGTATGCTAGTTCTGCCGCCTTGTCCACTGTTTCTCCTGCCCTGTGTGTTGATTGTTCAACTTTGTGTTGTCCAACCTTGTGTTCTAGTTATCCAGCACTGTGTGCTAGTTCTGCCACCTTGTTTGCTGGTTGTACATTCCTGTTTGTCAGTTATACCATCTAGTGTAATAGTTCTCTAGCCCCGTGTGCTAGATCTACCACCTTGTGTACTGGTTTTCTTGCCCTATGTGTAGATTACCTAGATTTGTGTTGTCCAACCTTTTGTACTAGTTGTCCAGTCTTGCATGCTAGTGCTACTACCTTGTGTATTGATTGTCTTGACCTGTGTGTTGATTGTCTAACTTTGTGTGTTCTAACTCTGAGTTCTTCGTTGTCCATCCCTGTGTGCTAGTTCCACTACCATCTGTACTGGTCGTCCGACCCTGTGAGTTGATTGTCCAATTTTTTTGTCCATCTTTGTGTAATGGTTCTCCGGCCCTGTGTGCTAGTTCTTTCACCGTGAGTAGTGGTTTTCCTGCCCTGTGTGCTGATTGTCTAAATTCGTGTTGTGCAACCTTTTGTACTAGTTGTTCAGTCCTGTGTTCTAGTTCTACTGCCTTGTTTACTAGTTGTCCTATCTCCTGTAGTCATCATCCAACTTTTATTATCCAGTTTTGTGTACTGGTTGTTCATCCCTGTGTACTAGTTTCACTAAGTTGTGTCCTGATGTTCCTCCCTCTGTGTTGATTGTCCAACTTTATGTTGTCCAGATTTGTTCACTGGTTATACATCAAACTTTGGTAGTTCTACCACCTTTTTTTGCTGGTTGTCCAGCCCTGTATGCTATTTCTACCATCTTGTGTACTGGCTGTCCTGCCCTCTCAATTGATTATCCAACTTTGTGTTGTCCAGCTTTTTGTACTCGTCCATCCCTTTATGTTTGATATACCACCTTGTGTATTGGTCGTCCTGTCCTGTGTGTTGATTGTCCAACTTTGTGTTGTCCAACCTTGTGTACTGGTTGTCCAGCACTCTATGATAGTCCCACCACCTTATGTACTGGTTATACAGCCCTTTTTGTTGGTTGTCGAATTTTGGTTTGTTCAGTTTTGTGTACTTGTTGTCTAACCCTGTATTCTAATTGCACCACCTTTTTTTTTACTGCATGTCCAACACTGTGTTCTAGTTCTACCAACTGATTTTCCTGTCGAGTGTGCTGATTGCCAAAGTTTGTGTTCTTTATCCTTGCGTACTGATTGTCCACACATGTGTGTTAGTTCTACCACCTTTTGTACTGGTTGTCTTGCACTCTGTGCTAGTTGTACCAACTTGTGCATTGGTTGTCCTGCCCTCAACCTTATGCTCTACAGCTTTGTGTACTGGTAGTCAGACTTGAGTGCTAGTTCTACCACTTTGTTTGCTGGTTTTCCAGCTCTGTTTGTTAGGTCTACCACCTTGTATAGTAGTTGTCCAGCCCTGTGTGCAAGATGTACCACCTTCTGTATTGGAGCTCCTGCCCTGTGTGCTGACAGTCCAAATTTGTGTTGTTCAACCTTGTGTACTGGTTGTCCAGTCCTGTATGCTACTTCTAATACCTTGTGTCCTGGTCGTCCAACCCTGTGTGTTGATTATCAAATTTTGTGTTGTCCATAGTTGTGTACTGGTTGTCCAGCCCAGTGTGCTAGCTTTACCAAACTTTATTCAGGTTGCCAAACCCTGTGAGCTAGTTCTACCACCATGTGTAGTGCTTATCCTATCGTGTGTGCTAGTTCTACCACCTTATGCACTGGTTGTCCTGCCCTGTGTGATGATTGTCCGATTTTGTATTTTTCAGTTTTGGTTACTAGTTGTCAAGCCCTGTGTGCTATTTGTACCACTTTGTTTACTGGCTGTCGAGCCCTGTGTACTAGTTTTACCACCATGTGTAGTGTTTGTCCAGCCCTGTTTGCTAGATCTACCACCTTGTGTACTGTTTTTCAGCCCTGTGTGCTGATTTTCCAAATATGTTGTCCAACGTTGTATAGTGGTTGACCGGTTCTGTGCTTTAGTACTACCCCCTTGTGTACTGGTCCATCCTGCACTGTGTATTAATTTTCCAAATTTGTGTTCTCCATTTTTATGTACTGGTTGTCCAGCCTTGTGGGTCTATTTCTACCAACTTGTTTACTGGATATCCAGCCCTCTGTGCATATTCAACCACCTTGTGTGCAGGTTGTTCTGCCTGTGGGCTAGTCCTACCACCCTCTATACTGGTTTTTTTCATGTGTGCTGATTTTCCAACTTTGTGTTGTCCAACCTTGTGTACTGGTTGTCCAGTCCTATTTCGCTAGTTCTTTTGCCTTGTGTTCTGTTTGTCCAGTCCTATTTGCTAGTTCTTTTGCCTTGCGTTCTGTTTGTTCAGTCCTATTTGCTAGTTCTTTTGCCTTGTGTACTGGTTATCCTGCCCTGTGTGTTGATTTTCCAACTTTGTGTGTTCCAGCTTTATATATGGGTTGTTCATCCTTGTGTTAGTTCTACTACCTTGGGTCCAGGTCTTCCTGCCCTCTGTATTGAATGTCCAACTATGCGTTGTCCATATTTGTGTAGTGGTCCTGCCATGTGTGCTCGTTCTACCAACTTGTGTACTGGTTGTCCTGCCCTGGGTACTGGTTGTCCAACTTTGTGTTGTCCAGCTTTGTGTACTGCTTGTAGATCACTTTATGGCAGTTTTACTAACTTATGTACCGGTCATCCAGCCCTGTTTGCTAATTATACCACCTTGTGTACTGGTTTTCCTGTCCTGTGTGTTGATTGTCCAACTTTGTGTTGTCCAACCTTGTGTACTGGCTGTCCAACCCTCTCTGCTACTTCCATTTCCTTGTCAACTGGCTATACTACCCTTTGTGTAGGTTGTCAAACTTTGTGTTGTCCAACTTTGTATTCTGGTTGTCTAACACTGTATTCTGGCTCTATCCCCTTTTATACTGCTTGTCTAGCACTGTGTGCTAGTTTTACTAGCTTTTGTACTGGTTTTCCTGCCGTTTGTACTGATTGTCCAACTTCGTACTTTCCAACCATGTGTTCTGGTTATCCTGCCCTGTTTGCTAGCTCTATCAGCTTGTGATCTGGTTTTCCAGCTCTGTGTGCTAGTTTTACCACCTTGTGTATTGGTTGTCCTGCTCTGTGAGCTGATCGTCTAACTTTATTTTTTCCAACCTTGTGCACTGCTTGTCCACATCTGTGTGCTAGTTCTACTACATTGTGTACTGGTTATTCTGACCTGTGTGCTAGTTGTACCGACATTGGTTGTCTTGCCTTCTGTGATTATTGTGCTGGTCAACTTTGTGTACTGGTTGCCCACACCTGTGCTGGTTCTCCCAACTTTTATGCTGGTTCATCCTGCTCTTTGTATTGATTCTTCAACTTTCTTGGGTCCATCTCTATGTGCTGGTTGTCCAGCACTGTTTGCAAGTTCTATCAACTTGTGTACTGGTTGTCTAGCCCTATGAGGTAGTTCTATCACCTTGTGTAGTTGTTGTCCCTACATGTGCTAGTTCTACCACCTTGTATACTAGTTATCCAGCCCACCTGCTAGTTCTACCACTTTATGTACTGATTTTCCTGCCAAATGTGCTATCTCTACCACCTTGTGTACTGATCATCCTGCCCCATCTGCTGATTGTCCAACTTTGTGTTGTCCAGGTTCTTGTACAGGTGGTCATTCCCTGCATGCTTATAAAATCACCTTGTTCTCTGGTTGTCCTGTCTTGTCTGTTGATATTCCATCTCTGTGTTGTCCAACCCTGTGTACTGATTGTCCAGCCCTCTTTGCTAGTCCTACCACCTTGTGTACTGTTTATACTGCCCTTTGTTTTGGCTTTCGAACGTTGTGTTGTGCAGCTTTGTGTGTTGATTTTCTAACCCTGTATTCTAGTTTTACCACCCGTTGCACTGCTTGTCCAACACTGTGTACTAGTCTGCAGACTTGTGTACTGGTTGCCTTGTCGGGTGAGCTGAATGTCCAACTTTGTGTTTTCCAACTTTGTGTAGTGGTTGTCCACAGCAATGTCCTAGTTCTACAACCTTGTGTACTAGTTTTGTGTACTAGTTTTATAGAACTGTGTGCTATTTCTACTACCTTATTTTCTGCTTGACCAGCCATGTTTCCTAGGTATACCACCTTGTATAGTAGTTTTCCAGACCTGTGTGCAAGATCTATCGCCTTTTTACAGGATTTTCTGCCTTGTGTGCTAATTGTCCAAATCTATGTTGCCCATCTTTGTGTACTGGCTGTCCAGTCCTGTGTGCTACTTCTACTACCTTGTGTTCTGGTTGTCCTGCCCTGTTTGTTGATTGTTCAACTTTGTTTTGTCTATCTTTGTGTACTGGTTGTCCAGCCCTATGTGCTAGTTCTATCACCATGTGTACTGGTTGTCCTGCTTTGTGTCCAAATTGTCCAAGGTTGTTTTGTCCAAACTTGTGTACTGTTTGTCAAGTCCTGTGTCCTAGTTTTACCGTCTTGTGTACTAGTTGTCCTGCCCAATGTGCTAGTTCTACCATATTTTGTACTGAATGTCTTGGCATGTGTGCTGATTGTCCAACTTTGTGTTGACCAGCTTTATATACTGGTTGTACATCACTTTGTGGTAGTTCTACCACCTTTTGTGCTGCTTATCCAGCCCCGTGTGCTAGTTATACCAACTTGTGCACTGTTTTTCCTGCCCTTCTTGTTGATTGTCCAACTTTGTGTTGTCCAACTTTTTGTATGGCTGCCCATCCCTGTATGCTAGTTCTACCACCATATTCAATGCTTTTCCAACACTGTGTGATGGTTCTACCACCTTGTCCATAGGTTCTCCTGCCTTGTGTGTTCAGTGTTCAACTTTGTGTTATCCAACCTTGTGTACTTGTTGTACTACTCTGTGTTAGTTGTAACCCCTTGTGTCCTGGTTGTCCAGGCCTCTGTGCAAGTTCTATTACCTTGTTTACTGGTTGTACTGCTGTGAGTGTTGGTTGTCGAACTTAGTGTTGCCCAGCTTTGTGTTCTGGTTGTCCAACCCTGTATGCTAGTTCTACCACCTTTTGTACTGCTTGTCCAACTCGGTGTGCTAGTTCTACCTTCTTTGTTTACTGGTTGTCCTGCCTTGTGTTGTGATTGTCCAACTTTGTTTTTTCTAACCTTACGTACTGGTTATCCTCACCTGTGTGCCATTTCTTCCACTTTGTGTACGGGTTATCATGCTCTCTGTGCTACATCTACAAACTTGTGTACTGTTTGTCCTCCCCTCTGTGATGATTGTGAAACTTCGTGTAGTCCATCGATTGTCAAGCTCTATACTCTAATTCTACCAACTTGTGTACTGGTTGTTCTGTCCCTTGTGCTAGTTCCACCACCTTGTGTAATGGTTGTTAGTTCCACCACCTTGTGTGATGGTTGTTAGTTCCACCACCTTGTGTAATGGTTGTTAGTTCCACCACCTTGTGTAAAGGTTGTTCTGCCATGTGCGCTATCTCTACCACCTTGTGTACTGATTATCCTGCCCCATGTGCTGATTGTCCAACTTTGCCTTACCCAACCTTTTGTACTGGTTGTCCTGCCTTGTGTGTTGATTTTCCATCTTTGTGATGTCCAGCTTTTAGTACTGGTTGTCTATCGCTGTATGCTTGTTCTAGCACCTTGTGATCTGGTTGTCTTGTCCTGTGTGTTGATTGTCCAACTTTGTGTTGCCTAACCTTGTGTATTGGTTGCCCACTTCTCTGTGGTAGTCCTACCACCTTGTGTACTGTTTATACTGCTTTGTTTGTTAGCTCTATCCAATTTTGTCCTGATTATCAGGCTCTGTTTGCTAGTTGTACCACCTTGTGTACTGGTTTACTCTGCCCTGTGTGTTGATTGTCCAACTATATATTCTCCAACCTTGAGTACTGGTTGTCCGCACTTGTTTGGTTGTTCTTCTATCTTGTATACTGGTTTGTTCTGCAATGTGTGTCGATTGTCCAACTATATATTCTCCAACCTTGTGTAGTGGTTATCCACACTTGCTTGGTTGTTCTGCTACCTTGTGCACTGGTTGTCCTCCCCTGTGTGTTAGTTGTACCAACTTGTGTACTGGTTGTCCTGCCCTCTGTGATAATTGTCCGACCTTGTGCTGTTCAGCTTTGTTTACTAGTTTTCTAGAACTGTGTACTAGTTCTATCACCTTGTTTGCTGTTTGACTAGCCCTGTTTGTTAGGTATACCACCTTGTGTAGTGGTTTTCCAGACCTGTGTGCAAGATCTACCACCTTTTTTATAGGATTTCCTGCCCAGTATGCTGATTGTCCAAATCTGTGTTGTCCAACCTTGTGTACTGGTTGTCCAGTCCTGTGTGCTACTTCTACTACCTTGTGTACTGGCAGTCCTGCCTTGTTTGTTGATTGTCCAAGTTCCTGTCGTCCATATTTGTGTGCTAGTTCTACCAACATATATTCTGGCTGTCTAGCCATATGAGCTAGTTCTACCATCTCGTATAGTGGTTATCCTACCCCCTGTGCTGATTCTACCACCTTATGTACTAGTTGTCCAAGTAATATGTTGTTCTGCTTTTTGTGCTAGTGTGTTCTAATCGTACTATCTAGTTTACTGGCTTGTCCAGCCATTTATACTAGTTTTACCACCATGTGTATTGGTTGTCCAGCCCTGTTAGCTATATCTACTACACTGTGTACTGGTTTTCCTGCCCTGTGTGTTGACTGTCCAAATTTGTGCTGTCTAACATTGTGTAGTAGTTGTCCAGTCCTGTTTGTTCGTTTTACCACCTTGTGTACCGGTCCATTCTGTCCTGTTTATTGATTGTCAAACCTTGTGTTGTCCATCTTTGTGTACTGGTTGTTCAACCCTGTGTGCTAGTTATACCAATTTGTGTACTGGCTGTTAGTTCTGCCATGTGCGCTATCTCTACCACCTTGTGTACTAATTATCCTGCCCCATGTGCTGATTGTCCAACTTTGCTTACCCAACCTTTTGTACTGGTTGTCCTGCCTTGTGTGTTGGTTTTCCATCTTTGTGTTGTCCAGCTTTGTGTACTGGTTGTCCATCCCTGTATGTTGTTTTAGCACCTTGTAATTTGGTTTTCTTGTCCTGTGTGTTGATTGTCCAACTTTGTGTTGTCTAACCTTGTGTATTGGTTTTCCACTCCTCTGTTCGAGACCTACCACCTTGTGTACAGTTTATACTGCTCCTGTGTTGGTTTTCGAACTTTGTTTTGTCCAGCTATGTGTGCTCGTCGTTTAACCCTGTTCTAGTTCTACCACCTTTTGTTTTGCTTGTCCAGCCCTGTATGCTAGTTCTACCAACCTGTGTACTGGTTTTCCTGCCCTGTGTTCTGATTGTCCGACTTTGTGATTTCCAAATTTTTGCACTGGTTGTCCACATCTGTGTGCTAGTTCTGCCACCTTGTGCACTGATTATTCTGCTCTGTTTGCTAGCTCTACCCACTTGTGTAGTGATTATCGGGCTCTCTGTACTAGTTCTACCACCTTGTGCACTGATTATCCTGCCCTGTGTGTAGGTTGTTCCAACTTATGTGCTGGTTATCTCATCTTTTTGATAATTATCCAACCATGTTCTGTCCAAGTTTGTGTACTAATTGTCCAGACCTGTATGCTAGTTCTACCACATTATTTGGAGATTATCCAGCCCTATTTCTTAGACGTACTATCTTGTTTAGTGGTTGTCCGGCCTTATGGGCAAGATTTACCACCTTGTGTACTGGTTGTCCAGTCCTGTGTGCTAATTCTACCTTTTGCACTGATCGTCATGCCATGTGCGTTGATTGACCGACTTTGTGTTGTCCATATTCATGTACTGTTGTCTAGCCCAGTGTGCTAGTTCTACCAACTTTTATTTTGGTTGCCCAGCCCTGTGAGCTAGCTCTACCACCTTCTGTAGTGGTTATCTTACCCTGTCTGCTAGTTCTACCACCTTATTTACTTGTTTTCCTGCCCTGTGTGATACTTGTCGAACTTTGTTTTGTCGACTTTTGTATACCAATTGTCCAGCCTTGTGTGATATTCGTACCATCTAGTTCACTAGCTTCTCCAGCCACGTGTGCTAGTTTTATGACCATGTGTCGTTGTTGTTCAGCCCTCTTTACTAGATCTTCCTCCTAGTGTACTGATTTTTCTGCCCTGTGTGCTGATTCCCCAAATTTGTGTTGTCCAGCTTTGTGTGGTGGTTGTCCAGTTCTGTGTGCTAGTTCTACTACCTTATGTATTGGTCCATCCTGTCCTGTGTATTGACACTCCAACTTTATCTTGTCCATAATTTGTACTGGTTGTTCAGGCCTGCGGGCTAGTTTTACCGACTTGTTTCTTGGTGATCTAGCCCTGTGAACTAGTTGTATTACCTTGTGTAGTGGTTGTCCCTCCCTGTATGCCAGTTCTGCCACCTTGTATATTGGTTGTCCAACACTCTCTGCTAGTTCTACCAACTTGCGAAGTGGTTGCCATGTCCTGTTTGCTATCTTTACCAGCCTGTGTACGGATCATCCTGTCCCATATGCTGATTGTCCAGCTTTGTCTTGTCCAACCTTGTGTACTAGTTGTCCTGCCCTGCTTGCTAGTTCTACCAACAGGTGTACTGTTTGTCCAGCCCTGTGTACTAGGTTCACTGCCTTGTGTACTGGTTGTCCTGTGTGCTGACTGTCCATCTTTGTTTTGTCTAGCTTTCTGTACTGGTAGTTTAGCCTTGTATGCTAGTTCTACCACCTTCTGCACTGATTTTCTAGGCCTCTGTGTTGATTGTTCAGCTTTGTGTTGTCTAACGTTGTGCACTTGTGCATGTTCTGTGTGTTAATTTTACCTTCTTGGGTACTAGTTGTCCTGCCCTGTGTGCTAGTTCTGCCACCTTGTGTACTAGGTGTCCTGACCTCCGTGATGATTGTCGAACTTTGTGTTCTCCAACTTTGTGTACTGGTTATCCAACCCTGTATGCTAGTTCTACCATGTTTTGTACTGTTTGCCCAGCTATTTGTGCTAGTTTTACCACCTTGTGTACTGGTTTTCCTGCCCTGTGTGCTGATTGTTCAACTTTGTGTTTTCTAACCTTGTTTTCAGGTTATCCTCACCTGTGTGCTATTTCTACCACCTTGTGTACTGGTTATCATGCTCTCTACTAGTTTTGCAAACTTGTGCACTGGTTGTCCTGCCCTCTGTCATGACTGTGAAATTTTGTTTTGTCCATCTTTGTGTACTGGTTGTCCAGCCCTGTGTTCTGCCACCTTGTGTACTGGTTGTCCAGCCCTGTTTGTTAGTTCTACCAGCTCTCGTGAATCTTGTCCAGGCCTGTAGGCAAGATCTACCACATTTTGTAGTGTTTTTTCCTGCCCTGTTTGCTAATTGACTCAATTGTCTAACTTTGCTTACTGGTTGTTCAGTCCTGTGTTTTAGTTCTACTGCCTTGTGTATTGGTTGTCCTGACTTGTGTGTTGATTGTCCTACTTTATGTGTTCCAGCTTTGTGCATTGGTTGTCCAGCCATGTGTGCTAGTTCTACTACTGTGTGTCCTGGTCGTCCTGCCCTGAGTGTTGATTGTCCAGCTTTGTGTTGTACATCTTTGTTTACTGGTTTTTCAGCCCTGTGTGCTACTTTTAACAAATTTTGTTCTGTTTTTCCAGCTCTGTGAGGTAGATCTAGCACATTTTGTGCTGTTTGTTCTTCCCTGTATGGTACTTATACCACCTCGTGCACTGGTTTTCTACCTCTTTGTAATAGTTTTACCACGTTGTGTGGTGGTTGTCCTACCTTGTATGCTAGTTCTACCATCTTGTGTAGTTGTTCAGCCTAGTGTGCTAGATCTACCACCTTGTACACTGGTTTTCCTACCTGTGTGCTTTTGTCTAAATCTTTGTTGTCCAACCTTGTGTACTGCTTGTCCTGTCCTGCTTGCTAGTTCTACTACCTTGTGTACTGGTTATCCTGCTCTGTGTGTTGATCATCCAACTTTGAGTGTTCTATCTTTATATATTGGTTGTCCATCCTTGTGTTAGTTCTACTACCTTTTGTCCTGGTCTTTCTGCCCTCTGTGTTGGTTGTCCAACATTGTATCGTCCATTTTTGTGTAGTGGTTGTCCTACCATGTGTGCTCGTTCTACCAACTTGTGTACTGGTTGTCCTTCCCTTGGTGTTGATTGTTCAACTTTGTTTTGTCCAGGTTTTTGTACTACTTGTCCCTCCCTTTATGCTTGATCTACCACCTTTTGCAATGTTTTTTCCTGTCCTGTGTGTTGATTCTCCAACCTTGTGTTGTCCAACCTTATGTACTGGTTGTCCAGCCCTCTCTGCTAGTTCTGCCTGCTTGTTTACTAGTAATACTGTCCTTGGTGTTGGTTGCCGAACTTTGTGTTTTCCAGCTTTGTGTTCTGGTTGTCTGACCCTGTATTCTAGTTCTACCACTTTTTGTACTGCTTCTCCAGCACTGTGTGCAAATTTTACTGAATTTTGTACTGGTTGTCCTGCCGTGCGAGCTGATTGTCTAACCTTGTGTTCTGGTTGTCCACACCTCTGCTAGTTCTACCACCTTGTGTACTGGTTATCCTGCCCTGTTCGCTAGCTCTGCCAACTTTTGCATTGGTTTTCCAGCTCTGTGTTCTAGTTCGACCACCTTCTGTAATGGTTGTCCTGCCCTGTGTGCTGATTGTCCAACCTTATATCTTCCAAACCTGTGTACTAGTTGTCTACGCCTGTGCCCAGTTCTACCACAATGTATACTGATTATCCGGCCCTGTGTGCTAGTTGTACCAATTTGTGAATTGGTTGTCCTCTGAGATAATTGTCTAACCTTGTGCTATTCAGCTTTGTGTACTGGTTGTCCACACCTGTGTGCTAGTTTTACCACCTTGTTACTTGTTCATCCTGCCTTGTGTATTGATTCTCCAACTTTGTGTTGTCCATCTGTGTGTACTAGTTGTCCACCACTGTGTGCAAAGTTCTACCAACTTGTGTGGTGGTTGTCTAGCCCTATGAGGTAGTTCTATCACATTTTATGATTGTTAGCTCTCCGTGTAGTAGTTCTGCCGCCATGAATACTGGTTGTCCAGCCCACTGTGCTTGTTCTGCCACCTTGTGTAATGGTTGTTCCGGAATATGTGCTATCTCTGCCACCTAGTGCACTGATTTTCCTGCCCCATGTGCTGATCATCCAGCTTTGTGTTGTCCAGCATTTTGTACTGGTTCCCCACCCCTGTATGGTTCTTTTTGTCACCATATGCACTAGTTGTCCTTTCTTGTGTATTGTTTGTCCAACTTTGTGTTGTGAAGCCTTGTGTACTGGTTGTCTAACCTTGTATTCTAGTTCTATTCCTCTTTGTACTGTTTGTCCAACAATGTGTACTAGTTTACTCACTTGTGTCATGGTTGTCCTGCCGTGTGTGCTGACTGTCGAACTCTGTGTTTTCCAACCCTGTATACTAGTTATCCATACCTGTGTGCTAGTTCTCCACCCTTGTGTACTGGTTATCCTTCTCTGTTTGCTAGCTCTACCAACTTGTGTACTGGTTGTACAGTTGTGTGTGCTAGTTCTACCACCTTGTGTACTGGTTGTCTTGCCCTGGGTGCTGATTGTCCAACTTATATTTTCCAACCATGTGTACTAGCTGTTCACAGCTATATGCTTTTTCTACCACCTTGTGTACTGGTTATCCCCCTTATGAGCTAGTTGTACCAACTTGTGTACTAGTTGTCGTACCCTCTGTGATTATTGTTTAACCTTGTGCTGTTCAGCTTTGTGTAGAGGTTGTCTAAAACTGTGTGCTAGTTCTATCATCTTGCTTGCTGTTTGACCAGCCCTGTTTGCTAGGTATACCATCTTGTATAGTGGTTTTTCAGCCCTGAGTGCAAGGTCTATCAACTTTTTACAGGATTTCCTACCCTGTGTGCTGATTGTCAACACCTGTGCTGTGTTATCCATCCTTGTATACAGGTTGTCCAGTCCTGTGTGCTACTTCTACTAACTTGCACACTGGTTGTCCTGTCCTGTTTCTTGATTGTCAAACTTTGTGTTTTCCATCTTTGTGCACTGGTTTTCTAACGCTGTTTTCTAGTTCTCTCCCCCCCCTTTGTACTACTTGTCCAACACTGTACTAAATCCACCAACTTGTGTCCTGTTTGTCCTGCCGTGTGTGCTGATTGTCCAACTCTGTGTTTTCCAACCTTGTGTACTGGTTATCCATACCTGTGTGCTAGTTCTACAAACTTGTATACTGGTTATCTTCCCTGACTGCTAGCTCCACCAACTTGTGTACTGGTTGTCTAGTTGTGTGAGCTAGTTCTACCACCATGCAAGATCTACCAACTTTACACAGGATTTCCTGCCCTGTGTTCTGATTGTCCAAATCTGTGTTGTCCATTATGTACACTGGCTATCCAGTCCTGTGTGCTACTTTTACTACCTTGTGTACTGGTAGTTGATTGCCTAAGTTTCTGTTGTCCATCTTTGTGTGCTGGTTGTCCAAGCCAGTGCACTAGTTCTACCAACATTTATTCTGGTTGTCCAGTCCTGTGAACTAGTCCTCCCACCTTGTGTACTGGTTGTCCTGCCTTGTGAGCCAGTTCTACCACCTTATGTACTGGTTGTCCTGCCCTGTGTGATGATTGACCAAATTTTATGTTGTCCAGCTTTTTGTGCCAGTTTGTTATATTTGTAGCACCTGGTTTATTGGCTTGTCAAGCCATGTGCACTAGTTTTACCACCATGTCTAGTGGTTCTTCAGTCCTGTTTGCTAGATCTACTACATTCTGTACTAGTTTTCCTGCCCTGTGTGCTGATACTCCAAATCTGTGCTGTCCAACCTTGTGTACTGGTTGTCCAGTCCTCTTTGCTCGTTCTGCTACCTTGTGCCTGCCCTGTGTATGATTGTCAAACTTTGTGTTGTCCGTCTCTGTGTACTGGTTGTCCAGCTCTGTGTGCTAGTTCTACCAACCTGTGAACTGCTTGTCTACCCCTGTGAAATTGTTCTGTCACCTTGTGTAATGGTTGTCCCTACCTATGTGCTAGTTCTACCACCTTGTATACTGATTGTCTAGCCCCCTATGCTAGTTGCAACATCTTGTGTAATGGTAGTTCTGCCATGTGTGCTATCTCTACCACACTGTGTACTAATTATCCAGCCCCATGTGCTGCTTATCCAACTTTGTCCTGTCCAACCTTGTGTACTGGTTGTTCTGTCCTGTGCGTTGATTTTCCAACTGGTTGTCGATCCCCTTATGTTTGTTCTATCACTTGTGCACTGGTTGTCCTGCCCTGTTTGTTGATTGTCAAACTTTGTCATGTCCAACCCTGTGTATCGGTTGTCTAGTCCTCTCTTCTAGTCCTACCTTGTGTACTATTTACACTGCCCTTTTGTTGGTTTTCGAGATTTGTGTCTTCCAGCTATGTGTACTGGTTTTCTAACCTTGTATTCAAGTTCTACCACCTTTTGTACTGCTTGTCCAGGACTGTGTACTAGTTCTACCGACTTGTGTACTGGTTGTCCTGGCTTGTGTGCTGATTGTCCGACTTTGTGTTTTCCAACTTTTTGTAATGGTTGTCCACACCTTTGTGATAGTTCTAAAACCTTGTGTTGCTGCCTTGTGTGCTATATGTACCAACTTGTGTACTGGTTATCCTTTGTGATAATTTTCCAACATTGTCCTGTCCACATTTGTGTACTGGTTATCCAGACCTGTGTGCTAGTTCTACTACCTCGTTTAGTGGTGATCCAGCCCAGTCTCTTAGGTCTACCATCTCGTCTAATGGTTGTCCGGCCTTGTGTGCAACTTGTGTACTGGATTTCCTGCCCTGTCTACTGATTGCCCTGTCTGCTGATTGTCCAGATTTACGTTATCCAATCTTAGGTATTGGTTGTCCAGTTCTGTGGGTTAGTTCTTACACCGTGGGTACTGGTCCGTCCTGCCCTGTGTATTGACTGTCCAGCTTTGTGTTATCCATCTTTTGTACTGGTTGTCCAGCCCCGTGTGCTACTACTATCAACTTGTGTACTGGTTATGTAGCCCTGTGAGATAGTTCTATTATCTTGTGTAGTCGTCGTCCCTCCCTGTATGCTAGTTTTGCCACCTTGTGTACAGGTTTTCCAGCACTTTGTGCTAGTCTTACCATCATGTGCAATGGTTGTACTGCCCTGTTTGCTATCTCTACCACCTCGTGTGATGATTATCCTGCGCCATGTGCTGAATCTCCAACTTCGTCCTGTCCAACCTTGTGTGCTGGTTGTCCTCTCCTGTGTGCTAGTTCTACCAGCAGGTGTACCAGTTGTCCTGCCCTGTGTCCAAATTGTCCGTTTGTGTTGTCCAACCTTTTGTACTGTTGTCCTGCCCTGTGTATTGAGTGTCCAACTTTGTGTTGTCTAATTTAGCCTCGTATGCTACTTCTACCACATTCTGTACTGGTTTTCTAGCCCTGTGTGTTGAGTGTCCAACTTTGTGTTGTCCAACCTTGTATACTTGTTTTACTGCTCTTTGTGTTAGTTCTACCAGCTTTGTATATTGGCTAAACATCAACTTGTACACATTTTGTGCTGCTTACCCAGCCATATGTACTAGTTATACCAACTTGTTTACTGTTTGTCACGTCCATTTTTTGTACTGGCTGTCCATCCCTACATGCTAGTTCTACCGCCATTTTTAATGCTTTTCCAGTCCAGAGTGTTAGTTCTGCCACTTTGTCCAATGGTTCTCCTGCCCTGTGTTGATTGTTTAATTTTGTGTTGGTCAACTTTGTGTACTAGTTGTCCAGCCCTGTGTGCAAGTTCAACCACCTTGTGTACAGGTTGTCCTACCCTCTGTTCTACCACCTTATGTACTGGCTGTCCTTTGCTGTGTGCTGATTGTCCAGATTTGTGCTCTTCAACCTTGTGAACTTGTTGTACGGCTCTCTGTGTTAGTTATGTCCCCTTGTGCACTAGTTGTCCAGCCCTCTGTGCAAGTTATACAGCCTTGTTTACTGGTTTTTCTGCTGTGGGTGTTGGTTGTCGAACATCGTGTTGTCCACCTTTTGTACTGCTTGTCCACCTCTGTGTGCTAGTTCTAGCACCTTGTGTACTGGTTATCTTGCCCTGTGTGCTGGTCGTCCAACATTGTGTTTTCTAACCTTGTGTACTGGTTATCCTTCCCTGTTGCTAATTCTACCACCTTGTGTACTGGATATCCTTCCCTGTTGCGAATTCTACCACCTTGTGTACTGGTTATCTTTACCTGTGTGCTAGTTCTACCACCTTGTGTACTGGTTATCCTGCTCTCTGTGTTGTCCAACCGTTTTTACTGGTTGTCCAGTCCTGTGTGCTAGCTTTACTGCCTTGTGTATTGGTTGTCCTTACCTGTGAGCTGATTGTCCAACTTTGTGTGATCAAACTTGCCCTATCACCTTGTGCACTGGTTGTCCTGTCCTGTGTTAATTGTCCAACTTTGTGTTGTCCAGCTTTGTGTACTGGTTGTACAATACTTTGTGGTAGTTCTACCATCTTTTGTGCTGGTTGTCTCGCCCTGTGAGTTAGTTCTACCACCTTGTGTCCTGATTATCCTACCCCATCCGCTGATTGTCCAACTTTGTCATGTCTAACCTTGTATACTGGTTGCCCACCCATGTGTGTCAATTCTTCCCCCTGGTGTACTGGTTATCCTTCCCTGTGTCCAAATTGTGCAAGTGTGTGTTGTCCAGCCTTGTGCATTGTTTGTCCTGCCCTGTGTACTAGTTTTACCCCCTTGTGTACTGGTTTCTCTTCCCTATATGCTGATCGTCCAAATTTCTGTTGTCCAACCTTGTGTAGTGGTCCATCCTGCCCTGTGTATTGATTATCCAACTTTGTGTCGACCATCTTTTTGTACTGGTTGTTTAGCTCCGTGTTCTAGGCCACCAACTTGTGTGCTGGCTGTCTAGCCCTCTGAGCTAGTTGTATCACCTTGTGTAATGGTTGTCCTCCCTTTGTGCTAGTTTTGCCATCTTGTATACTGGTTGTCCAGCCCCCTGTGCTAGTTTGACCATTTTGTCTATTGGTTGTGCAGCCCCAGTGCTAGTTCTACCACCTTGTATAATGGTTGTCGTGTCATGTTTGGTATCTCTACCACCTAGTGTACTGATTATCCTGCCCCAAGTGTTGATGGCCTAACTTTGTCCTGTCCACCTTGTTTACTTGCTGTCCACTCATGTGCTCTAATTCTACCACCTGGTGCACTGGTTGTCCTTCCCTGTCTCCAAATTGTCCAAGTTTGTGTAGTCCAACCATGTTTGTTCAGCCCTGTATCCTAGTTTTATCGCCTTGTGTACTAGTTGTCCTGCCCTGTGTGTTGATTGTCTAACTTTGTGTTGTTTAGTTTTCTGTACTGGTATCTTAGCCTTGTATGCTAGGTCTACCACCTTCTGTACTGGTTTTCCAGCCCAGTGTGCTAGTTTTTACCACCCTGTGTACTGGTTGTCTTGCTCTGTGTGTTGATTGTCCAACTTGGTGCTGTCCAACCTTGTGTACTTGTACAGCCTAAGTTTGTTAGTTCTACCTCCTTGTATAGTAGTTGTTCTGCCCTCCGTCCTAGTTCTACATCCTTGTGTACTTGATTTCTTACCTTGTATGCTGATTGTCCAGATTTGTGTTGTCCAACCCTGTGTACCGATTTTCCAGCCCTTTATGCTAGTTCTGCCTATTGTACTGGTCGTCCTGCCCTGTGTGTTGATTGTCCAACTTTGTTTTGTCCATATCTGTGTACTGGTTGTCCAGCCCTGTGTGTTGATTGTCCAACTTTGTTTTGTCCATATCTGTGTACTGGTTGTCCAGCCCAGTCTGCTAGTTGTACCAATTTCATTCTGGTTGTCCAGCACTGTGAGTTAGTTCCCCCTCCTATTGTAGTGGTTATCCTATACTCTGTGCTAGGTCTACCACTTTATGTACTTGTTTTCCTGCCCTGTGTCCTGGCCAGTGTGCTGAATGTCCAACTTTGTGTTGTTCAACCTTGTGTACTTGTACAGCTCTGTTACTTCTGCTCTGTGTGCTAGTTCTACCGACTTGTGCACTTGTTCTTCTAGCCTGTGTGTTGATAGTCCAACTTCCTTTTTTCAAACTTGTGTGCTAGTTCTACCTTCTTGTGTACTAATTGCATTGCCCTGTGTGCTGGTTGTCCGTTTTCGTGTTGTCCAACTTTGTGTACTGGTTGTCAAACCCTGTTTGCTAGTTCTATCATGTTTGCTACTGCTTGTCTAGCTTTGTGTGCAAGTTCCACCACCTTGTGTACTGGCTCTCCTGACCTGTTTGCTGATTGTCTTACTCTATCTTTTCCAACCTTTTTTACTGGATGTCCACACCTGTGTGCTAGTTGTACCACCTTGTGTACTTGACCTGCCCTATATGATGATTTTCAAACTTTGTGTTTTCCCGCTTTATTTACTGGTTGTCCAACCCTGAGTGCAAATTGTGCCCCCTTTTTCTACTGGTTGTCTAGATCTGTGCTAGTTTTACCACGTTGTGTATTGTTGTCAAGCCATTTGTGTTAGATCTACCTCCTTGTGTATTGGCTATCTTTTCCTGTGTGTTGATTATCCAAGTTTGTGTCGTCCAACATTGTGCAGTGTTTTTTCCGTTCCTGTGTGCTAGGTCTAAAGCATTTTTGTACTAGTCCATCTTGCCTTGTGTGTTGATTGTCCAATTTTGTGTTGTCCTGCTTTGTTTACTAGTTGTCCAGTCCTGTATGCTAGTTAAAGCAACTTCTGTAGTGGTTGCCCATCCCTCTGAGCAACGTCTACCACCGTGTGTAGTGGTTGTCCTGCCTGTGTGTTGCTTGTCGAACATTGTGTTGTCCGGCTTTGTCTGTTGGTAGTCCAGCCCTGTGTGCTAGTTCTACCAACTTTTGTACTGATTTCCATCTCTGTGATGTAATTCTACCACCTTGTGTAGTGGTTGTCCATCCCTGTGTGCTAGTTCTATCACTTTGTATAATAGTTGATCAGCCCTGTGCGCCAGTTCTAGCACCTTGTGTAATGCTTGTCCTGTTCTTCGTGGTAGTTTTACCACCTTGTGTACTGATTATCCTGCCCTGTGTGTTCTTTGTCCAACTTTGTGTTGTCCAACCTTGTTTACTTACTGTACATTCCTGTGTGCTAGTTTTAACGCTTTGTGTTCTGGTTAGCCTGACCTCTGCGTTGATTATCCAAATTTGTGTTGTCTAGCTTTGTGTATTAGTTGTTTAACCTTGTATGCTAGTTCGACCACCTTTTGTACTGCTTGTTCCTCCCAGTGTGTTACGTTTACCATATTATGTATTCATTGTCTTGCCCTTTGTGTTGACAGTAAAAGTTTGTTTTCTCCAACCTTTTGTACTAGTTTTCCAGCCCTATGTGCTAGTTCTACCACATTCTTTATTAGTTGTCCTGCCCCGTGTGCTAATTGTGCAACTTTGTGTTTTCCAGCCCTGTTCATTAGTTATCCACTTCTCTGTGCTAGTTTGGCCTCCTTTTGTACTAGTTGTCCTGCCCTATGTGCTTGTTTTGCCACCTTGTGTACTGGTTGTCCTGGCCTTTATGCTGATTGTCTAACTTTCTGTACTTGTTTTACAGCACTGTGTGTTGCTTCACCCTCTTTGTCTACTGTTTTTACTCCCCTGTGTGCTAGTTCTACCAAACTGTATACTGGTTGTTCTACCACGTTTGTTTATTGTCCAACTTTGTGTTGTCCAGATTTTTATATTGGTTTTACATCACATTCTGCCAATTCTACCACTTTTTATACTGGTTGTCCTGCCCTATGTGTTAACTCTACCACCTTGTGTACTGGTTGGCCTGGCCTGTGTGCTGATTGTCCAACTTTGTGCTGTCCAACCATTTGTTCTTGTTGTATATCTCTGTTTCTTCTCACTCATTTTGCACTGGTTTTCCTGTCTTGTATGCTAGTTCTACCGCCTTGTGCCCTGATTCCCCAGGCCTTTGTGTTGATTGTCCAACTTTGTCTTTGACAAATTTGTGTTCTGGGTTGTCCAGCCCTATGTGCTAGTTCTACCTTCTTGTGTACTGGTTTACTACCCTCTGTGTTGGTTGTCCACTCTTGTGTTATCATCCTTTGTGTACTTGCTCTTAAACCCTGTATGCTACTTCTACCACGTTTTGCACTGTTATTTCAGCTCTGTGTGCAAGTTCTACCACCTACCTGTTTGCTGATTGTCCAACTTTGTCTTTTCAAAACTTGTTAAGTAGTTGTTTACACCTGTGTGCTAGTTCAACCACATTGCGTACTTAACCTGCCCTGTATGATGATTTCCCAACTTTGTGTTGTCCAGCTTTGTGTACTGGTTGTCCAACCCTATGTGCTAGTTGTACCTCCTTGTTTACTGGTTGTCTAGCCCTGTGTGTTAGTTTTACCACTTTGTGTATTGGTTATCCAGCCCTGTGTACTAGATCTACCACTTTGTGTATTAGCCCTCTTACCTTGTGTGTTGACTGTCCAATTTTGTTTTCCAGCCTTGCGTACTGGTTGTTCACCTTGTGTGCTACTTCTATCAACTTGAGTACTGGTTTTCCAGCTCTGTGAGCTAGTTCTACCACCTAATATATTGGTTGTCCAACCCCATGAGTTCCTTCTACCACCTTGTATTGACGTTGTCCTGCCCTGTGTGTTGATTGTTGACATTTGTGTTGTCCGGCTTTGTTAATTCGTTGTCCAGCCCTGTGTACTAGTTCTACCAATTTTTGTACCTGTTTCCATCCCTGTGAGCTAATCTTACCTCATTGTGTAGTGGTTATCCATCCCTTTTTACTACCACCTTGTATATTAGTTGTCCAGCCCTGTGTGCTAGTTCTACCGCCTTGTGTAATGGTTGTCCCCTCCTGGTTGTTAGTTTTACCACCTGATATACCGATTATTTTGCCCTGTGTGCTGATTGTCCAACTTTGTGTTGTCCAACCTTGTTTACTGATGTGCTAGTTTACTGTGTGCTAGTTTTACCGCCTTGTTTTCTCGTTGGCCTACCCTCTCTGTTAATTATCCAAAATTTGTGTTGACTAGCTTTTTGTACTAATCGTTTAACCCCCTATGCTACTTTGAAGACCTTTTGTACTGTTTGTCCAGCCCAGTGTGTTAATCTTACCATATTGTGTACTCGTTGTCTTGCCCTTTGTGTTGACTGTGAATGTTTTTGTTCTCCAAACTTTTGTACCAATTGTCCAGCAATATGTGCTAACTCAAACCTTCTTTACTAGTTGTCCTGCCCTGTGTGCTGATTGTGCAAATTTGTGTTATCCAGCTTTGTATACTGGTTGTCCAGTCCTATTTTCTCGTTTTGCCACCTTGTATACTGGTTTCCCAGCTCCTTGTACTAGTTTTGCCACCTTGTGTTCTGGTGGTCCTGCCCTCTATGTTAGTTGTCCAAGTTTGTGTTGTTCATCTTTGTGTGCTGGTTGTCCAACTCTGTGAGCTAGTTTTACCAACTTTTGTACTTCTTTTCCATCACTGTATGTTAGTTTTACCACCTTGTGTAGCAATTGTCCATCCCTTTGTGGTAAGTATAACACTTGGTGTACTGGTTGTCCTGCCCTCTGCACTAGTTCTATCATTTGCATTGGTTGTCCTGCCGCGTTGTCCAACCTTGTGTCCTGCCCTGTATGCTCGCTTTACCACTTGAATACTGGTTGTCCTGCCCTGTATGCTAGTTCTACCACTTGAATACTGGTTGTCCTGCCCTGTATGCTAGTTCTACCACTTGAATACTGGTTGTCCTGCCCTGTATGCTAGTTCTACCACTTGAATACTGGTTGTCCTGCCCTGTATGCTAGTTCTACCACTTGAATACTGGTTGTTCTGCCCTGTTTGCTAGTTCTGCCACCTTGTGTACTGGTTGTCCTGACCTGTGCGCTGATTGTCCAACTTTGTGTTGTTCAAACCTGTGTACTAGTTGTACAGCCCTGTGTGATCGTTTTGCAACATTGTATACTGGTTGTCCAGCCCTGTGTGATCGCTACCTTGTATACTGGTTTTCCCGCCATTTGCACTATTTCTGCCACCTTTTGTACTGGGCGTTCTGCTCTCTGTGTCGGTTGTCCACCTTTATGCTGTCCATCTTTGTGTACTAGTTGTCCAGTCCTGTGTGCTAATTTTACCAACTTTTGTATACCTTGTCCATCCCTCTGTGCTAGTTCTACCACCTCCTGTACTGGTTGTCAGTCACTGTGCGATAGTTCTATCACTCTGTGTACTGGTTCTCTAGCCCTGTGTCCTAGTCCTATCATCTTATGCATTGGTTGTACTGCCCTCTGCGGTAATTTTCTAGCTTTATGTTGTCCGACATTGTGTTCTTGATGTTCAGCCCTATTCGCTAGTTCTACCACCTTTTGTATTGGTTGTCCTTCTCTGTATGCTATTTCTTTTACATTTTTTACTGGTTTTCCAGCCCTTGGACTAGTTTTATCACGTTCTGTACTGGTTGTCCAGCCCTGTGCACTAGTTTCATCACCTTGTGCACTGGTTGTCCTGCCCTGTAAGTTGATTGTCCAACTTTGTGTTGTACAGCTTTGTGTACTAATTTTCCAGCCCTGTGTACTAGTTCTACCACCTTGTGCACTGGTTGTCCAGCCCTATCTTTTGGTTGTCCAACTTTTTGTTGTCTAACCTTGTATATTGGTTACCCAGTCCTGTGTACTAGTTCAAACACCTTGTGTACTGGTTGCCTAGCCCTATGTGCTAGTTCTACCACACTGTGTACTGGTTGCCCTACCCTATGTGCTGCTTGTCCAACAATGTGTTTTCCAACCTTGTGCGCTGTTTGTCCACACCTGTGTGCTAGTTCTACCACCTTGTGTACTGGTTGTCCTGCCCTGTTTGCTGATGGTTCATCTTTGCGTTGTCTAAACTTGTGTACTGGTTGTCCTGCCCTGTGTGCTAGTTCTATCACCTTCTGTACTAGTTGTCCAGCCTTATGTAATGGTTGTTAAGCCCTGTGTGCTCATTGTTCAGCCCTAGGTACTGGTTGTCCAGCCCTGAGTGCTGCTCGTTTCACTTTGTTTCCTGGTTGTCCAGCCCTGTGTGCTGGCTGTTCCACTTCATGTATTGGGTTCCAGACCCGTATGCTGATTGTCCGGCCCTATACACTGGTTGTCCCACCTTGTATGCTATTCTTCCTACCCTGTTTACTCGTTGTCCCACCTCGTGTACTGGTTTCCTAGCCTATATGCTGCTGGTCCCTCCCTGTCCATTGGTTGTCTAGCCCTGTGTATTGATTGTCCCATCTTGTATATTGGTTGTCCTATCCTCTATACTGGTTATCCAGTTCTGTGTACTGCTTGTCCAACACTGTTCACTGGTTGTCCTGCCCTGTGTGCTGCTTGCCTAACACTGTTTACTCGTTGTCCAGCCCTCTCTGGTGCTTGTTCCACCTTGAATTGTACCGAAAAACCTTGACAAATTTATTGCGCTCATTCTGTGAGCAGTAGCGTTAAAGGAACACAAAGGTCAGAAAGTGTTTTAGTCAGATCCCAGTGGGTTAATATCATATAGGTTGTTACAAAGTTAATTCATTGTGTATCTTTCATAGCATGCATTACAAAGTGTCAAATGGTAAGTTTTACCGACTAGATGCAAAAAAGTAGAAACAAGCTTAATATTTCAGGTATCTTGTAATCAGCAATAAGGTGTCTGATATTTCTTGCAGGGTTTGCTTAGACCTATCCCTTAAGGGCTTTATTCTTAGATACAGGAAGCAGTTTAGGTACTAGCTTGTGATCGTTTAGCTAGAGCAAATGTTTTATGCACTGGCTTGTGATTACTTTGATATAGTAAGTAGTTTGGGTACTAGCCTGTGATTGCTTTGATAGTGCAAGCAGTTCATAGTCTGACTTGCCTATTACTTGGATAGAGCAGGCAATTTATGTACTAGATTGTAATTGCTTAGTTAGAACAGGCAGTTTATGTATTAACTCATGATTGCTTAGAATAAAGGACTTATATTCATGTGCTGCACTTGTTATATGCACCTGTTGTCTTCTCGTTCCAATTACAAGACAATTCTAAGCATGTGTCTTCCCTGCAGGTGAGGCAGAGCAGGAAATCAGCCGCCGCATGCGTTTGTTTGTTGGCAACCCTCGCACCCGTCCCGCTCACGGGCGTGTGTGTGTGTATGACACGCACGAACCCCCAGCGTTCAGTTACTGAAGAGAACGTTCACAGGGTAAATATATAACTCACGATTTTTTTCGTACGTGTGTGTGTGTGTGTGTGTGTGTGTGTGTGTGTGTGTGTGTGTGTGTGTGTTTTGTAGCTTCTATCCTTATGTAGTGGCTAGGGTGATAATCTTCAAACTACTTGTTGTTGGTGGTCAAATATGGTATATTTTCAGTTTTGTTTTCGTAAAGAACTTGATAAATTTCTTACTTGCAGCCACACTAGTGATGTTCTTTATGTAGAATGATAATGATATGCTCTGTAAGGCATGGCAAGGTGACCACCGTCTAGAAATCTAATGCGACGAGAGCCATTTTAATCACAAAATGTCCTCTAATGGTATGAGACATTTTGTAATAATGGATCTCAAGTTCAGACGTTTGGTTTGGCACATCAGAATTTTGATGAAGTGTAGTCAGTGATGTAGAATACAAAGGAAATTTACATCTACGTTTACATGTATCATGCCATGTATCAAGCCAGTTTGATGTCATTCTGTCGTGGACTAATGTTGTGTGCTATGTTCTACTATAGTACTGTCTCTTCAGGTTACTAGTTTTTACAATCGTTAGGTAACGAGTGTTCTGGTGCTGGCATCATGGGTATTGCTGGAATTCATTTATTTGCCTGCCAGTGTAGTGTGCCAGAATCAGCAACTGATGGAGTGTTAGTGTACACAGTAAAGTACTGGTTACTATGCTGATGAGCATTGGTGCTATACCACAGATATTGCACTACCAACATTACTATACTGAAACAGTGTACCGTTATGATGTACTGTTGCGATACCCTAGTTTGGTCCTTTTTTTTTTTTTTTTTTTTTTTTTGCTTTGTCGCTGTCTCCCGCGTTTGCGAGGTAGCGCAAGGAAACAGACGAAAGAAATGGCCCAACCCACCGCCATACACATGTATATACATACGTCCACACACGCAAATATACATACCTACACAGCTTTCCATGGTTTACCCCAGACGCTTCACATGCCCCGATTCAATCCACTGACAGAACGTCAATCCCGGTATACCACATCGCTCCAATTCACTCTATTCCTTGCCCTCCTTTCACCCTCCTGCATGTTCAGGCCCCGATCACACTAAATCTTTTTCACTCCATCTTTCCACCTCCAATTTGGTCTCCCTCTTCTCCTCGTTCCCTCCACCTCCGACACATATATCCTCTTGGTCAATCTTTCCTCACTCATTCTCTCCATGTGCCCAAACCATTTCAAAACACCCTCTTCTGCTCTCTCAACCACGCTCTTTTTATTTCCACACATCTCTCTTACCCTTACGTTACTTACTCGATCAAACCACCTCACACCATACATTGTCCTCAAACATCTCATTTCCAGCACATCCATCCTCCTGCGCACAACTCTATCCATAGCCCACGCCTCGCAACCATACAACATTGTTGGAACCACTATTCCTTCAAACATACCCATTTTTGCTTTCCGAGATAATGTTCTCGACTTCCACACATTCTTCAAGGCTCCCAGAATTTTCGCCCCCTCCCCCACCCTATGATCCACTTCCGCTTCCATGGTTCCATCCGCTGCCAGATCCACTCACAGATATCTAAAACACTTCACATCCTCCAGTTTCTCTCCATTCAAACTCACCTCCCAATTGACTTGACCCTCAACCCTACTGAACCTAATAACCTTGCTCTTATTCACATTTACTCTTAACTTTCTTCTTTCACACACTTTACTAAACTCAGTCACCAGCTTCTGCAGTTTCTCACATGAATCAGCCACCAGCGCTGTATCATCAGCGAACAACAACTGACTCACTTCCCAAGCTCTCTCATTCCCAACAGACTTCATACTTGCCCCTCTTTCCAAAACTCTTGCATTCACCTCCCTAACAACCCCATCCATAAACAAATTAAACAACCATGGAGACATCACACACCCCTGCCGAAAACCTACATTCACTGAGAACCAATCACTTTCCTCTCTTCCTACACGTACACATGCCTTACATCCTCGATAAAAACTTTTCACTGCTTCTAACAACTTGCCTCCCACACCATATATTCTTAATACCTTCCACAGAGCATCTCTATCAACTCTATCATATGCCTTCTCCAGATCCATAAATGCTACATACAAATCCATTTGCTTTTCTAAGTATTTCTCACATACATTCTTCAAAGCAAACACCTGATCCACACATCCTCTACCACTTCTGAAACCACACTGCTCTTCCCCAATCTGATGCTCTGTACATGCCTTCACCCTCTCAATCAATACCCTCCCATATGCTTTCCCAGGAATACTCAACAAACTTATACCTCTGTAATTTGAGCACTCACTCTTATCCCCTTTGCCTTTGTACAATGGCACTATGCACGCATTCCGCCAATCCTCAGGCACCTCACCGCGAGTCATACATACATTAAATAACCTTACCAACCAGTCAACAATACAGTCACCCCCTTTTTTAATAAATTCCACTGCAATACCATCCAAACCTGCTGCCTTGCCGGCTTTCATCTTCCGCAAAGCTTTTACTACCTCTTCTCTGTTTACCAAATCATTTTCCCTAACCCTCTCACTTTGCACACCACCTCGACCAAAACACCCTATATCTGCCACTCTATCATCAAACACATTCAACAAACCTTCAAAATACTCACTCCCTCTCCTTCTCACATCACCACTACTTGTTATCACCTCCCCATTTGCGCCCTTCACTGAAGTTCCCATTTGCTCCCTTGTCTTACGCACTTTATTTACCTCCTTCCAGTTTGGTCCTATTGCGTTAAATACCTGAGTACTGTCTTGGTAAAGACTGCTTCTCTCTGTATCTTTGTGGTCGCTAACGTTGGGAACTGATGCACGAGCTCATGTATTATATAAGTCTAGTGAATTTAGGCACTATTGATTATACTGTTGTTTTGTGCGATATTGCCGTATTCTTTCAGAGTAGCAGATGATAGTAATGCAGTATTGAAATGAAATTATTAGTGCGAATATTAGTGTGGCACATTTGTACGAAATGAACTTGTGTACTACTGTACTGTGTGGATCCCATTCAGTCACTTTCTGACCCGACGCAAAGTAAACACATTCCTTTTCAGATTTGTGTAGACAAGGGAAGGACTTGTAGTCATGTAAACTTGGACACATTCAAGTTCAGATAGATTGATATACTTTTTTCTCATAAAACTATGATTTTAGACAATAAAAAGAAATATTTAACAAAGAGGCCAAGGATAACTTTAGGCCAAAAACAAAAGATTAAACATTGAGTGATATCTGAGATGCTTTGGAGGGAAAGAAATGTGTGAGGATGGTGAGGATCTCTGCATCACAAATAGGCTGCACCAGAGAGCTGCAGGTACCTGGCTGTGGCCTCGATAAAAGAAGCATCATTAGTGTCTGTGTAAACGCCCATTGTGCTTGCAAGCTGTCAAGGATACTGAACCTAATGTATGTGTTCAAAGGCATTAGACTGGCACGCTGCATTACTGCATCAGTCACCACACCCCAAGTTAGCGGTCATTACTCTGCAGATCTTTCAGATTACAGTAATTAGAACGACCCAGAAAGAGAGAAAAAGAGAGAGTATAAACAGGGGAATAGCCAGACAAGGGTTAGAATATAATGAATAGAATGAACTAAAGATAATATAAGGAGAGCGAGTGACAAAGCAACATAGGCTACAATAATATGTGAAGATAAAACAGACTATCCCCCACTGTTGTATTTCACGGAATATATCGAGGCTTGTACCACTGCAACTAGGTTTGTGTTGTAATGGTTGTTATGTGCTGGGGAAGCGGACTGTAGATCTTGTGATGTACTGATGCTGAGGGGTAGCATTGCTCTGTACCACAGAACAATACTAGTCCTGATGTGGAGTACAGGCAGATGAACTGAATATCATAATACAATCCCTTATTTCTGTTATGGTGCTTCTGCAGCTTCAAGGATACGCTCCAATAAGGAGTAAGGAAATGATGGTTCCCTATGGAGTGAGAAGTTACTCGAAGGAACTGTACTCCTTTACGTCCATTGACGATGATACAATCTCGGTCAAGGTGACTTCACTCGCATGTAGGCAAGACCTCTCAGTGTAGTATATTGTTATAATGCATTATATTTACTAAATTTTGCACACTTTGTTGACTATGAAGTTTGTTGAAGCTAATCGAGGGCAAACTGTGGCAGAGGTAAGCCAGAACAAGAGGAGGATAAGAAACTGATGAAAATCTAGTCACATACAGGACCTGCCTTACCGGAGGTGTCCAGGTCATTGTTGAAGAGAGACTGTGTGCGGATACAAATGTTTATCCTAAAATTGAGTATGACGTTTTATACAAACATATGCATTCTTTAAAGTTTATACATTTAGGTGTAGATTCTAATCGCATTGACTCACAAAATATGCAAAAAAAAAGAAAGAAAAAAGAAACATGTTAGCATAAAGAAGAGAAATAACACTGACACAAAAACAAAGGTGACCAGACTTGTTGTGCTTGTCATACAGAGACGAGTTCCTGCATGATGGAGGACGACCAGATGTCAGCCGCCTCCGTGACCACCACGAGCGTAATGTTGACCTTCTAGGAAATGTTTACATTGTAAGATCTTATTCTTGACCCATAGACGAGGGCAAGACATTGTAACATCAGCCAAACAGAAGAAAGGCATCTACCCACATACTTCGAATTAGTAGTTAAATGATTTCCTTAACATTTTTGCTGCACTATACGTGGCCATAAAGTACTTAGATACTTGCAGTCATACAGATAGACATACCACCTTCCACGTGCATTGCCACAGTAACATCATATCAGTCAATAGTATTTTCTAGGAATGACCCATATCTGTGTAGGTCTGCTCAAGCATCTGACTTCCACTGATAAGACTTTCTGGTCCTTAACAAAAAAATATTTTTTAGTAGCTCTTGTATTTCAACCTTCCCTTTCTTTCATCCGACTTGATCGTTTTATTGGCAACTCTCCAAGTCATAAAGCTGCTCTTTTTGATAACATACCTTTTCTTAATTATGGATGATGCAGATTATAAATCTCTGGCCCAGTCTCCTCCCACTGAACCTGTGACATCTTTTATAATCCCCTGACGCAGGGTCTTCCAGGTGTTCTTCTAGATCCAGGTGAACAAGGTGTTTTGGCTCAGATAGCATACCTCCTCGTCTTGTAAGGGAGTGAGCCTCTGAGCTAGCTCCATTTCCTACTAACCTATTTCGCCTCTGTCTAAAACCCCAGACTTTCCCTTTCCCTTGGAAGGACGCCTTGGTGCAGCCCATCCCTAAGAAAGGAGACCGCTCTAACTCCTGCAACTATCGCCCCATCGCTCTCACTTCTAAGGTCTCCAATGTGTTTGCATCTCTCCTTAACTCTTACTTTCTCAAGCACTTACAATCCCATTCCCTTCTTTCAGATCACAAGTATAGATGTCGTAGTGTTAGGTCTACTGGTAATCTTCTCTCTCATTACTCACCTCTGATCCTCCTCTCTCAGGGATTTGGGGAAATTTTTGTGGTCACCCTCGACATCTCCAAAGCATTTGGTATGGTATGTCATAAGTATTTACTTTCTAAACTCCCTCCCTTTGGCTTCACTGTCTCTCGCTATTCTCTAGGACAGTTTACTCTCATGCCGTTCCGTCGCAGTAGTCATCGAAGAAGCAACCTCTACCTATCCTATCAACAGTGGTGTTCTTCATTGTTGTCTTATCCCCTACTCTCTTCTCTCTATAAACAGTATCTCTTCTGCCTCCAAACCTATTTACTCTTACGTAATGATTCTACTTAACGCACTTCAAGTGTTTTAATACTCGTTCACTTTCTTGCACTCAATATATCACCTCTCTCAATTCGGACCCGTGTAGTATCTGAGAATGTGAGAGCAGTAACCTAGTTAAGCTTACCCTAGATCTCTACCTAAAAGACATTCGTTTTCCTGTGTTCATATTCAAAATATTACCATTCATCTCTGTAGTAACGTAAACACGTTTGGCGTTGCCATAGCTTCTGCTCTATCCTGGGAACCCTACATAATCAACATCTCAAAGTCTGCTTCCAAGACGTTAGGTGCTGTTTGGATACCTTAATTATTTTTTTTACCAGCTAGTCTTTCATATCTTCAGGAGTTTTACTCGCTCCAGTATGGAGTAATTCTCACACTTTTGAGGTGGCTTATCCTCCATGTCTCTTATCAACTAGAATGGAATCAAAAGCCATGTCACATCTTCTGTCATCACCTGACTTTAAAAATCATTTTCAGCACTCGACGATGTTGCTACTCTCTCTTCTACAGATATCATATTTGATATCATTTTCTCCAGTTTTCTGTATGTCTCTTCGTCCCCAGGGATTGAACCTGAAGCATGTGTATGGCTATCTCTTCCTATGGTTTTTCTGGGGAGATTGCCTACCTCAGGACTGACCATTATGTTTCCTCCTTCTCTTGAACAACTACGCAGAGGAATCTTTCTCCTCTCTTTGTCTTTCCCTTCACCCATGACTTTTCCACCAGGTCTACAAACACTGGCGAACCCATCTTAATTTCTACTTTCTTTCTCACTTTATTACTTTCACCAAACTGGCCTTGAATTGGCGTGTTTTGCCCTTTCCACGTCGGTCACAAAGAAAAGTAGATATGTAACTTGTAGATATGAAAAGAGATAAGTAACTTGTACTGCAAAAAAACTTACTTGATGACATCTACTCAAAAAAGAAAGTAAAAAAGAAAAATGTAGCTTACCAGGGGAATGATTAGATGGGCTGGTGACAGAGGAATGATCAGGTGAGCTGGTGGCAGGGGAATGATCAGGCGGGCTGCTGGCAGAGAAATGATTAGGCGGATTGGAGGCAGTGGAATGATCAAGCGGGCTGGTGACAGAGGAATGATCAAGCGGGCTGGTGACAGAGGAATGATCAAGCGGGCTGGTGACAGAGGAATGATCAGGTAGGGTTAGTGGCAAGGGAATAATCAGGAGCGCTGATGACGGAGGAATGATCAGGTTGGCTGGTGGTAGGGGAATTATTTAGGTGGGCTGGTGGCGGAGGAATGATCATTCGGGTTTGTGACAGAGGAATGATCAGGCTTCCTGGTGGCAGTGGAATGATCAGATGGGCTGATGGCAGGAAAATGATCAGGCGGGCTGGTGGCAGAGGAATGATCAGGTGGGCTGGTGGCAGACGAATGATTAGGTTGGCTTGTAACAGAGGAATGATCGGGCGCGCTAGTGACGGAGGAATGATTAGGTGGGCTGGTGGCAGAGGAATGATCAGGCGGGTTGGTGGCAGAGGAATGATCGGGTGGGCGAGTGGCAGAGAAGTGATCACGTGGGCTGGCGGCGGAGGAATGATCGGGCGAGCTGTTGACAGGGTAATCATTCAGGAGGTCTTGTGGAGGAGGAATGATCATTCGAGCTGGTGGCAGAGGAATGATCAGATAAGCTGGAGGCAAAGGAATGATGAGGTGGGCTGTTGGCAGGGGAATGATTCAGGAGGCTGTTGGCAGAGGAATGATCATTCGAGCTGGTGGCAGAGGAATGATGAGATGGGCTGTTGGCAGGGGAATGATTCAGGAGGTTGGTGGCAGAGGAATGATCATTCGAGCTGGTGGCAGAGGAATGATGAGACGGAATGGTGGCAGAGGAATGATCAGGTGGGCTGGTGGCAGGGGACTGATCTGGTGGGCTGGTGGAAGGAAAATATTCAGGCAGGCTGGTGGCAGAGGAACGATCAGTGAGCTGGTGGCAGAGGAATGATCAGACGGGTTTGTGGCAGAGGACTGATCAGGTGGGCTGGTGGCAAAGGAATGATCAGGTTTGCTGGTGGCAGAGGAATGATCAGGTGGGCTGGTGGCAGAGGAATGATCAGGTGGGCTGGTGGCAGGGGACTGATCTGGTGGGCTGGCAGTAGGGAAATAATCAGACGGGCTGTTGACAGAGGAATGATCAGGTTTGCTAGTGGCAGGGGAATGATCAGATAGGCTAGTGACAGGAATTATCAGGCGGGCTGGTGGCAGAGGAATGATCAGGTGGGCTGGTGGCAGAGGAATGATCAGACGGACTGGTAGCAGAGGAGTAATCACGTGGGCTGGTGGCAGAGGAATGATCAGACGGGCTGGTGGTAGAGGAATGATTAGATGGGCTGGTGGCAGAGGAATGAACAGGCGGGCTGGTGGTAGAGGAATGATTAGATGGGCTGGTGGCAGAGGAATGAACAGGCGGGTTGGTGACAGAGGAATGATCGGACGGGCTGGTGGCGACTGAATGACCAGGTGGGCTGGTGGCTGACTGGTGGCAGAGGAATGATCAGGCGGGCTTGTGGCAGGGGAACGATCAGACAGGCTGGCGGCAGAGGAATGATCAGTTGGGCTTGTGGCAGGGGACTGATCTGGTGGGCTGGTGGCAGGGAAATAATCAAAAGGACTGGTGGCAGAGGAATGGTCAGGTGGGCATGTGGCAGAGGAATGATCAGGCGAGCTGTTGGTAGGGGAATGATTCGGGGGGGGATCTTGTGGCGAAGGAATGATCATTCGAGCTGGTGGCAGAGGAATGATGAGGTGGGCTGTTGGTAGGAGAATGATTCAGGAGGCTGGTGGCAGAGAAATGATCAGTTGGGCTGGTGGCAGAGGAATGATCAGACGGGTTGGTGGCAGGGGACTGTTCAGGTGGGCTTGTGGCAAAGGAATGATCAGGTTTGCTGATGGCAGAGGAATGATCAGGTGGGCTGGTGGCAGAGGAATGATCATTCGAGTTGGTGGCAGAGGAATGATGAGACGGGATGGTGGCAAAGGAATGATCAGGTGGGCTGGTGGCAGGGGACTGATCTAGTGGCTGGTGGCAGGGAAATATTCAGGCGGGCTGGTGGCAGAGGAATGATCAGGTGAGCTGGTGGCAGATGAATGATCAGACGAGTTGGTGGCAGGGGACTCTTCAGGTGGGCTGGTGGCAAAGGAATGATCAGGTTTGCTGGTGGCAGAGGAATGATCAGGTGGGCTGGTGGCAGGGGACTGATCTGGTGGGCTGGCGGCAGGGAAATAATCAGGCGGGCTGGTGGCAGAGGAATGATCAGGTGGGCTTGTGGGAGGGGTCTGATCTGGTGGGATGGTGACAGGGAAATAATCAGGAGGACTGGTTGCAGAGGAATGATCAGGCGGGTTGGTGGCAGAGGAATAATCAGGTGGGTTGGTGACAGAGGAATGATCAGACGGGCTGGTAGCAGAGGAGTAATCACGTGGGCTGGTGGCAGACGAATGATCAGACGGGCTGGTGGTAGAGGAATGATTAGATGGGCTGGTGGCAGAGGAATGAACAGGCGGGTTGGTGACAGAGGAATGATCAGATGGGCTGGTGGCAGACGAATGATCAGGTGGGCTGGTGGCAGAGGGATGATCAGGCGGGCTGGTGGCAGGGGAATGATCAAGTGGGTTGGTAGCAATGGAATGACCAGACTGGCTGATGGTAGGGGAATGATCAGGCGTGCTTTTGGCAGGAGAATGATCGGGCGGGCTGTTGGCAGGGGAATGATCGGGCGGGTTGGTGACAGGAATGAGCATGTGGGCTGGTGGCAGAGGAATGATCAGACGGGTTGGTGGCAAGGGACTGATCAGGTGAGCTGGTGGCAGAGGAATGATCACGTAGGCGGGTGGCAGAGGAATGATCAGACGGGCTGGTTGTGTAAAATTGCTAACTGCTGGTAATGTGAACCTAATCGATTACTATTACCCGAATAGTCATATTCATATTAGGTGCAATCATAGCGGAATGGTCAGCGTTCCAAGTTGCTACCCAAAAGATCCAAGTTCGAATCCTTGCTGTTGGAGGGTATCATGTGTGTGACGCAAATCATGTGTTCATATGCATTATATTCGTGCTCACCTCCATGTTCTGTAAAATTGTTATCTACTGGTAATGACAGCCTGGTGGGATTTCACTGGTCTAGATCCCGATACCCATGGCTGTGTGAGGAAGGGTATGCAGTTACTGGTAATCGAATAGTTATTTCCATATTAGGTCGATCATATTCGTGCGATTAGCCTTCCCAGCTACCATGCAAAAGGTCCAGGTTCGAATCCTTCTTGTTGGAGGTTATTAAGTGTTATATGAAGTGGGCGTTTACATGCACTACGTTCATGTTCACATACCTCCACGTTGGGCACTAAGTTCTGTAAAATTGCTAATTACTTGTATTGTTTGCTTGATGGGAGTTGACCAGTCTAGATTCCGTTGCTCATCGATGTGAAACAAAGGGTATTCGATTACTAGATGCCGAATATTCATTTCCATATCACATGCGATCATAGCCGAATGATTCGAGTTCCCAACTACTACGCAAAAGGTCCAGGTTCGAATCCTTGCTGTTTGAGGGTCTTATGAGTTCTATGAAAACGGCGCGTTCATATGCACTATATTCGTGTTCCTATACCTCCATGTTTGACATAAACTCTTGTGAAAATGCTGTGTACTGACAATGTGAGCCTTATGGGATTTGACCAGTTTAAACCCAGTTGCACATGGGCATGAGACGAAGGGTAATCAATTACTTGTACTCGAATAGTCATTTCCATATTAGGTGAGATCATAACGGAAAGGTTATCGTTCCTAGCTACCATCCAGAACATCCAGGTTCGAGTCCTTGCTGTTGGAGGGTCAAATGTATCTTGTGAAAATTATGCGTTCATATGTAGTATATTTGTGTTCACATACCTCCTCGTTCATATGTAGTATATTTGTGCTCACATACCTCCTCGTTCATATGTAGTATATTTGTGTTCACATACCTCCTCGTTCATATGTAGTATATTTGTGCTCACATACCTCCTCGTTCTGTAAGATTGCTAACTGCTAGTAATGTGAGCCTGATGAGATTTCACTGGTCTAGACCTCGATACACATGGATGTGAATTCAGTTACTGGTAATCAAGTAGTTATTTCCATATTAGAGGTGATCATATTTGAACGGTTACCGTTTCCACCTACCTTGTAAAGGTTCAGATTCGAATCTTTCTCCTTGAAGATTATTATGTGCTATATGAAAACTGCGCGTTAATATGCGCTGAATTCATGTTCATATACCTTCACGTTTGACAATAAGTGTTGTAAAATTGCTAGCTACTGGTAATGTGAGCTTGTTGGGATCTGACCGACCTAGACCCCGATGCTTTTGGATGTAAGGAGAAGGGTATTCGATTACTAGCAATAGAATAGTCATTTGTCTAGAAGTGATCACTGTCAGCCGAGCGGTTAACGTTCCCAGATACCACGCTCTTGTAGGATAATATGTGCTTTATGAAAAGTGTGCGTTCATATGCACTATACTCGTGTTCATATACCTCCAAGTTTGACAGTAAAACCTGTTTGATTCCTAATTACTGGTAAAGTGAGTCTGGTGGGATTTGACTGGTTTAAACCCCGTTGCTCATGGAGGTGACACGGACGATATTCAATTACTACTAACCGAATAGTCATTTCCTACTAGGGGGTGATCATACATAAGCCGTTAGCATTCCCAGCTACCAAGCAAGAGGTTCAGGTTGGAATCCTTGCTGTTGGAGGTTATTATGTGTTTTATGAAAGTTTGGGCGTTCATCATGTGCACTATATCCGTATTGCCATACCTCCAAGTTTGACAGTAAGTTCTGTAAAGTTGCGAAATAATGGTAATGTGAGCCTAATGGGATTTCATTGGTCTGTCCCCCGTTGTTCATGGATGTGAGTTGAAAGGTATTCAACTACTGGTAATCGAGTAGTCATTTCCATATCAGGGGCAATAACAGTTGAATGGTTAGCGTTCCCAGCTACCTTGAAAAAGGTCCAGGTTCGAATCCCTCTTCTCGGAGGTTATCATGCGTTATATGAAAAGTGCGCGTTCATATATGTACTATACTCGTGTTCATATACCTCCACGTTTGACAATAAGTGTTGTAAAATTCCTAACTACTGGTAATGTGAATCTGCAGGGATCTCACCGGTCTAGACGTGGATGCTCACGGATGTAAGGAGAAGGGTATTCGATTACTAGTAATACAATATTCATTTGTCTACAGTTGATCAAAAAAGCCGAGCGGATAACGTTCCCAGATACTACGCAAAAGACCCAGGTTCGAATCCTTGCTGTTGGAAGATATTACGTGTTCTATGTAAAGTACTCGTTCACATGCAGTATAATCGTGTTCATATATCTCCACGTTTGACAGAAAGTTCCGTTAGATTACTAACTATTTGTAATGTGAGCCTGATGGGATTTGACCGATGGCGACCTCATTGCTCATACATGTGACACGAAGGGCATTAGATTACTAGTAACAGAATAGTCATTTCCCTATTAGAGGTGATCATGGCTAGCAGGTAGCGTTCCCGGCTTCCACACAAAAAAACCAAGTTCGAATCCTTGATATTGGAGGACATTAAGTGTTCTATGAAAAATGCACTTTCATATGCACTATGTTTGTGTTGATATACCTCATGGTTTGACAGTAACCTGTACAAATTTGCTAAGTACTAGTAATGTGAGCCTGATAGGATTTGACCGGTTTAGACCCATTGCTCATTGATATGAGACGAATAGTATTCGATTACTAATAACAGCTTAGATATATCCCTATTTAGGGCGATCATATCCAAGAATGTGGCGCTGTTGTAGGGTAATATGTGTTCTGTAAGAAGTGTGCGTTCATAAGCACTATATTCGTGTTTATATACCCCCAGATTTGACAGTAAATTTTGTATATTTCCTAACTGCTGGTAACGTTAGCGAGGTGGGATTTGAACGGCCTGTATCCCGTTGCTCAAGGATGTGAGACTAAGGGTATTCAAATACTTGTAATCGAATAGTCATTTCATATTAGTTGCGATCATAGTCGAACGATTAGCGATCCCAGCTACACGCAATATTTTCTGGTTCGAATCCTCGCTGTTGTATGGTATTTTGTGTTCTACAAAAAATGTTCTTTCATATGTACTATATTCGTATTCACATACCTCCACGTTTGACAGAAATTTCTGTAGAATTTGCTAACGAATGATAATGTACGCTTGATAGGATATGACCATTTCAAACCACATTGTTCATTGATGTAAGACGAATGGTATTCGATTACTAGTTATCGATGTCATATCCATTTTAAGTGCGATCACAGCGGAACAGTTGGCGTTCCCAGCTACCACCCATATATTGTGTATTCGTGCCCACGTACCTCCACATTTGAAAATAAGTTCAGTAATATTGCTAACTACTGGTTGTGTAGGCCTGATGGGATATGATGGGTCTAGACCCCAACGCTCTTGGATGTGAGACGAAGAGTATTCGGTTACTGGTAATCGAGTAGTCGTTTCCATATTAGGGGAGATCATTGCTGAACGGTTAACGTTCCTTGTTACTATGCAAAAGGCTCTGGCTCGAAGCCTTTTGGTGGAGGTTATTATGTGTTCTATGGAAAGTGTCTGTTCATGTGCATTATATTCATGTTTGTGTACCTCCACGTTTGACAGTAAGTTCTGTAGTAGAATTGGTAACTACTGGTAATGTGAGCCTGATGGGATTTGACCGGTCTAGACCCCGATGATCATGGATGTGAGACGAACGGTATTAGATTACCAGAGATCGAATAGTCATTTACCTAATAGGGGCATTCATGGCTAAGCAGTTACCGCTCCAAGCTACCATGAAAAAGGTTCAGGATCGAATCCTTGATATTAGAGGGTATTATATGTTCTTTGAAAGTTGAATGTTCATATGCAATACATTTGTGTCCACATACTTCAAAGTTTGACAATACGTCGTATAAGATTGCTACGTACTGGTGATGTCAGCCTGTTAGGATTTGACCTGTCGAGATCCTATTGCTCATGGATATTAATCGAAGAGTCATATCCCTATTTGGAACGACAATGGCGGAGAAGTTAGCCATCCAGGCTACAATATATATACACATATATATTAGTGTTATTTATTTTTTATTTTGCTTTGTCGCCGTCTCCCGCGTTTGCGAGGTAGCGCAAGCAAACAGACGAAAGAAATGGCCCAATCCACCCCCATACACATGTATATACATACACGTCCACACACGCAAAAATACATACCTATACATCTCAATGTACACATATATATACACACACAGACACATACATATAAACCCATATACACAATTCACACTGTCTGCCTTTATTCATACCCATCGCCACCTCGCCACACATGGAATACCATCCCTCTCCCCCCTCATGTGTGCGAGGTAGCGCTAGGAAAAGACAACAAAGGCCTCATTCGTTCACACTCAGTCTTTAGCTGTCATGCAATAATGCCCGAAACCACAGCTCCCTTTCCACATCCAGGCCCCACACAACTTTCCATGGTTTACCCCAGACGCTTCACATGCCCTGATTCAATCCACTGACAGCACGTCAACCCCGGTATACCACATCGATCCAATTCACTCTATTGCTTGCCCGCCTTTCACCCTCCTGCATGTTCAGGCCCCGATCACTCAAAATCTTTTTCACTCCATCTTTCCACCTCCAATTTGGTCTCCCACTTCTCGTTCCCTCCACCTCCGACACATATATCCTCTTGGTCAATCTTTCTTCACTCATTCTCTCCATGTGCCCAAACCATTTCAAAACACCCTCTTCTGTTCTCTTCTGTCCACACATCTCTCTTACCCTTACATTACTTACTCGATCAAACCACCTCACACCACACATTGTCCTCAAACATCTCATTTCCAGCACATCCACCCTCCTGCGCACAACTCTATCCATCCATAGCCCACGCCTCGCAACCATGCAACATTGTTGGAACCACTATTCCTTGAAACATACCCATTTTTGCTTTCCGAGATAATGTTCTCGACTTCCACACATTCTTCAAGGCTCCCAGGATTTTCGCCCCCTCCCCCACCCTATGATTCACTTCCGCTTCCATGGTTCCATCCGCTGCCAAATCCACTCCCAGATATCTAAAACACTTTACTTCCTCTAGTTTTTCTCCATTCGAACTTACATCCCAATTGACTTGACCCTCAACCCTACTGTACCTAATAACCTTGCTCTTATTCACATTTACTCTTAACTTTCTTCTTTCACGCACTTTACCAAACTCAGTCACCAGCTTCTGCAGTTTCTCACATGAATCAGCCACCAGCGCTGTATCATCAGCGAACAACAACTGACTCACTTCCCAAGCTCTCTCATCCACTACAGACTTCATACCTGCGCCTCTTTCCAAAACTCTTGCATTCACCTCCCTAACAACCCCATCCATAAACAAATTAAACAACCATGGAGACGTCACAAACCCCTGCCGCAAACCTACATTTACTGAGAACCAATCACTTTCCTCTCTTCCTACACGTACACATGCCTTACATCCTCGATAAAAACTTTTCACTGCTTCTAACAACTTGCCTCCCACACCATATATTCTTAATACCTTCCACAGATCATCTCTATCAACTCTATCATATTCCTTCTCCAGATCCATAAATGCTACATACAAATCCATTTGCTTTTCTAAGTATTTCTCACATTCAAAGCAAACACCTGATCCACACATCCTCTACCACTTCTGAAACCACACTGCTCTTCCCTAATCTGATTCTCTGTACATGCCTTCACCCTCTCAATCAATACCATCCCATATAATTTACCAGGAATACTCAACAAACTTATACCTCTATAATTTGAGCACTCACTCTTATCCTCTTTGCCTTTGTACAATGGCACTATGCACGCATTCCGCCAATCCTCAGGCACCTCACCATGAGTCATACATACATTAAATAACCTTACCAACCAGTCAACAATAAAGTCACCCCCTTTTTTAATAGATTCCACTGCAATACCATCCAAACCTGCTGCCTTGCCGGCTTTCATCTTCCGCAAAGCTTTTACTAACTCCTCTCTGTTTACCAAATCATTTTCCCTAACCCTCTCACTTTGCACACCACCTCGACCAAAACATCCTATATCTGCCACTCTATCATCAAACACATTCAACAAACCTTCAAAATACTCACTCCATCTCCTTCTCACATCACCACTACTTGTTATCACCTCCCCATTTGCGCCCTTAACTGAAGTTCCCATTTGCTCCCTTGTCTTACGCACTTTTTTTTCTTTTTTTTTTCCAAAAGAAGGAACAGAGAAGAGGGCCAGGTGAGGATATTCCCTCAAAGGCCCAGTCCTCTGTTCTTAACGCTACCTCGCTATCGCGGGAAATGACGAATAGTATGAAAAAAAAAAAAAAATATATATATATATATATATATATATATATATATATATATATATATATATATATATATATATATATATATATATATATATAAAAGGGGTGACTGTATTGTTGACTGGTTGGTAAGGTTATTTAATGTATGTATGACTCATGGTGAGGTGCCTGAGGATTGGCGGAATGCGTGCATAGTGCCATTGTACAAAGGCAAAGGGGATACGAGTGAGTGCTCAAATTACAGAGGTATAAGTTTGTTGAGTATTCCTGGTAAATTATATGGGAGGGTATTGATTGAGAGGGTGAAGGCATGTACAGAGCATCAGATTGGGGAAGAGCAGTGCGGTTTCAGAAGTGGTAGAGGATGTGTGGATCAGGTGTTTGCTTTGAAGAATGTATGTGAGAAATACTTAGAAAAGCAAATGGATTTGTATGTAGCATTTATGGATCTGGAGAAGGCATATGATAGAGTTGATAGAGATGCTCTGTGGAAGGAATTAAGAATATATGGTGTGGGAGGAAAGTTGTTAGAAGCAGTGAAAAGTTTTTATCGAGGATGTAAGGCATGTGTACGTGTAGGAAGATAGGAAAGTGATTGGTTCTCAGTGAATGTAGGTTTGCGGCAGGGGTGTGTGATGTCTCCATGGTTGTTTAATTTGTTTATGGATGGGGTTGTTAGGGAGGTAAATGCAAGAGTCCTGGAAAGAGGGGCAAGTATGAAGTCTGTTGGGGATGAGAGAGCTTGGGAAGTGAGTCAGTTGTTGTTCGCTGATGATACAGCGCTGGTGGCTGATTCATGTGAGAAACTGCAGAAGTTGGTGACTGAGTTTGGTAAAGTGTGTGGAAGAAGAAAGTTAAGAGTGAATGTGAATAAGAGCAAGGTTATTAGGTACAGTAGGGTTGAGGGTCAAGTCAATTGGGAGGTGAGTTTGAATGGAGAAAAACTGGAGGAAGTGAAGTGTTTTAGATATCTGGGAGTGGATCTGTCAGCGGATGGAACCATGGAAGCGGAAGTGGATCATAGGGTGGGGGAGGGGGCGAAAATTTTGGGAGCCTTGAAAAATGTGTGGAAGTCGAGAACATTATCTCGGAAAGCAAAAATGGGTATGTTTGAAGGAATAGTGGTTCCAACAATGTTGTATGGTTGCGAGGCGTGGGCTGTGGATGGAGTTGTGCGCAGGAGGATGGATGTGCTGGGAATGAGATGTTTGAGGACAATGTGTGGTGTGAGGTGGTTTGATCGAGTAAGTAACGTAAGGGTAAGAGAGATGTGTGGAAATAAAAAGAGCGTGGTTGAGAGAGCAGAAGAGGGTGTTTTGAAATGGTTTGGGCACATGGAGAGAATGAGTGAGGAAAGATTGACCAAGAGGATATATGTGTCGGAGGTGGAGGGAACGAGGAGAAGAGGGAGACCAAATTGGAGGTGGAAAGATGGAGTGAAAAAGATTTTGTGTGATCGGGGCCTGAACATGCAGGAGGGTGTAAGGAGGGCAAGGAATAGAGTGAATTGGAGCGATGTGGTATACAGGGGTTGACGTGCTGTCAGTGGAGTGAATCAAGGCATGTGAAGCGTCTGGGGTAAACCATGGAAAGCTGTGTAGGTATGTATATTTGCGTGTGTGGACGTGTGTATGTACATGTGTATGGGGAGGGGGGGGGGGGGGTTGGGCCATTTCTTTCGTCTGTTTCCTTGCGCTACCTCGCGAACGCGGGAGACAGCGACAAAGTATAAAAAAAAAAAAAAAAAAAATATATATATATATATATATATATATATATATATATATATATATATATATATATATATATATATATATATATATATATATATATATATATATATATATATATATATATATATATATGTATTCATTTATTTGTTTATCTATTTATTTATTTTGTTTTGTGACTGTCTCCCACGTTAGCGAGGTAACGCAAGGAAACAGACGAAAAAATGGCCCAACCCACCCACATACACATGCATATACATGCCCGTCCACACACGCAAATATACATACCTATACATTTCACCGTATATATATATATATATATATATATATATATATATATATATATATATATATATATATATATATATATATATATATATATATATATATATATATATATATATATATATAGAAATACTTAGAAAAGCAAATGGATTTGTATGTAGCATTTATGGATCTGGAGAAGGAATATGTTAGAGTTGATAGAGATGCTCTGTGGAAGGTATTAAGAATATATGGTGTGGGAGGCAAGTTGTTAGGAGCAGTGAAAAGTTTTTATAGAGGATGTAAAGCATGTGTACGTGTAGGAAGAGAGGAAAGTGATTGGTTCTCAGTGAATGTTGGTTTGCGGCAAGGGTGTGTGATGTCTCCATGGTTGTTTAATTTGTTTATGGATGGGGTTGTTAGGGAAGTGAATGCAAGAGTTTTGGAAAGAGGGGCAAGGATGAAGTCTATTGTGGATGAGAGAGCTTGGGAAGTGAGTCAGTTGTTGTTCGCTGATGATACAGCGCTGGTGGCTGATTCATGTGAGAATCTGCAGAAGCTGGTGACTGAGTTTGGTAAAGTGTGTGAAAGAAGAAAGTTGAGAGTAAATGTGATTAAGAGCAAGGTTATTAGGTACAGTAGGGTTGAGGGTCAAGTCAATTGGGAGGTAAGTTCGAATGGAGAAAAACTGGAGGAAGTAAAGTGTTTTAGATATCTGGGAGTGGATCTGGCAGCGGATGGAACCATGGAAGCGGAAGTGGATCATTGGGTGGGGGAGGGGGCGAAAATCCTGGGAGCCTTGAAGAATGTGTGGAAGTCGAGAACATTATCTCGGAAAGCAAAAATGGGTATGTTTGAAGGAATAGTGGTTCCAACAATGTTGTATGGTTGCGAGGCGTGGGCTATGGATAGAGTTGTGCGCAGGAGGATGGATGTGCTGGAAATGAGATGCTTGAGGACAATGTGTGGTGTGAGGTGGTTTGATCGAGTAAGTAACGTAAGTGTAAGAGAGATGTGTGGAAATAAAAAGAGCGTGGTTGAGAGAGCAGAAGAGGGTGTTTTGAAATGGTTTGGGCACATGGAGAGAATGAGTGAGGAAAGATTGACCAAGAGGATATATGTGTCGGAGGTGGAGGGAACGACGAGAAGTGGGAGACCAAATTGGAGGTGGAAAGATTGAGTGAAAATGATTTTGTGTGATCGGGGCCTGAACATGCAGGAGGGTGAAAGGAGGGCGAGGAATAGAGTGAATTGGATCGATGTGGTATACCGGGGTTGACGTACTGTCAGTGGATTGAATCAGGGCATGTGAAGCGTCTGGGGTAAACCATGGAAAGCTGTGTAGGTATGTATATTTGCGTGTGTGGAAGCATGTACATACATGTGTATAGGGGTGGGTTTGGCCATTTCTTGCGGTACTTGCGGTACCTCGCAAACGCGGGAGACAGCGACAAAAAAAAGAAAAAATAAAAAAAAAGATATATATATATATATATATATATATATATATATATATATATATATATATATATATATATATATATATATATATATATATACACAGACATATGCACATATACACATGTACATAATTCATACTGTCTGCCTTTATTCATTCCCATCGCCACCTCGCCACACATGAAATAACAACCCCCTTCCCCCTCAATCGGTCTCACTCAGTCTCTAGCTGTCATGTAATATTGCACCGAAACCACAGCTCTATTTCCACCTCAGGCCCTACAGAACTTTCCATGGTTTACCCCAGACGCTTCACATGCCCTGGTTCAATCCATTGACAGCACGTCGACCCCGGTATACTACATCGTTCTAATTCACTCTATTCCTTGCACGACTTTCACTCCTGCATATTCAGGCTCCGATCACTCAAAATCTTTTTCACTCCATCTTTCCACCTCCAATTTGGTCTCCCACTTCTCGTTCCCTCCACCTCTGACGCATATATCCTCTTTGTCAATCTCTCCTCGCTCATTCTCTCCATGTGACCAAACCATGTCAAAACACCCTCTTTTGCTCTTTCAACCACACATTTTTTACTAACACGCATCTCTCTTACCCTATTATTACTTACTCGATCAAACCACCTCACACCACATACTGTCCTCAAACATCTCATTTCCAGCACATCCACCCTCCTGCTCACAACTCTATCCATAGTCCACGCATCGCAACCATACAACATTGTTGGAACCACTATTCCTTCAAACATAGCCATTTTTGCTTTCGGAGATAATGTTCTCGACTTCCACACATTCTTCAACGCTCCCATAATTTTCGCTCCCTTTCCAACCCTATGATTCACTTCCGCTTACATGGTTACATCCGCTGCCAAATCCACTCCTAGATATCTAAAACACTATACTTCCTCCAGTTTTTCTCCATTCAAACTTACCTCCCAATTGACTTGACCCTCAGCCCTGCTGTACCTAATAACCTTGCTCTTATCTACATTTACTCTCAACTTTCACACACTTTACCAAACTCAGTCGCCAGCTTCTGCAGGTTCTCATATGAATCAGCCACCAGTGCTGTATCATCAGCGAAAAACAACTGACTCACTTCCTAAGCTCTTTCATCCACAACAGACTGCATACGTGCCCCTCTTTCCAAAACTCTTGCATTCACTTCCCTAAAAACCCCATCCATAAACAAATTAAACAACCATTCTTTTGTATGTTAATGTGCTGAGAGATGCAAGTAGAGGGATGTCTGATCATTATCTTGTGGAGGCGATGGTGAAGATTTGTAGAGGTTTTCAGAAAAGAAGAGAGAAATGTGGGGTGAAGAGAGTGGTGAGAGTAAGTGAGCTTGAGAAGGCGACTTGTGTGAGGAAGTACCAGGAGACACTCAGCACAGAATGGAAAATGGTGAGAACAAAGGAGGTAAGGGGAGTGGGGGAGGTATGGGATGTATTTAAGGAGCAGTTATGGCTTGCGCAAAGCATGCTTGTGGCATGAGAAGCCTGGGAGGTGGGCAGATTAGAAAGGGTAGTGAGTGATGGGATGAAGAAGTAAGAATATTAGTGAAAGAGAAGAGAGAGTCATTTGGGCGGGGCTAATGGGGAGGTGATAACAAGTAGTGGTGATGTGAGAAGGAGATGGAGTGAGTATTTCGAAGGTTTGTTGAATGTGTTTGATGATAGAGTGGCAGTTATAGGGTGTTTTGGTCGAGGTTGTGTGCAAAGTGAGAGGGTAAAGGAAAATGATTTGGTAAATAGTGAAGGGGTAGTAAAAGCTTTGAGGAAGATGAAAGCCGGCAAGGCAACGGGTTTGGATGGTATTGTAGTTGAATTTATTAAAAAAGGGGGTGACTGTATTGTTGACTGGTTGGTAAGGTTAATCAGTGTATGTATGATTCATGGTTAGGTGCCTGAGGATCGGAGGAATGCTTTCACAGTGCCATTGTACAAAGGCAAAGGGGACAAAGGTCAGTGCTCAAATTACAGAGGTATAAGTTTGTTGAGTATTCCTGGGAAAGTATATGGGAGGGTATTGATTGAGAGGGTGAAGGCATGTACAGAGCATCAGATTGGGGAAGAGCAGTGTGGTTTCAGAAGTGGTAGAGGATGTGTGGATCAGGTGTTTGCTTTGAAGAATGTATGTGAGAAATACCTAGAAACGCAAATGGATTTGTATGTAGCATTTATGGATCTGGAGAAGGCATATGGCAGAGTTGATAGAGATGCTCTGTGGATGGAATTAAGAATATATGGTGTGGGATGCAAGTTGTTAGAAGCACTGACAAGTTTTTATCGAGGATGTATGGTATGTGTACGTGTAGGAAGAGAGGAAAGTGATTGGTTCTCAGTGAATGTAGGTTTGCGGCAGGGGTGTGTGATGTCTCCATGGTTGTTTAATTTGTTTATTTATGGGGTTGTTAGGGAGGTGAATGCAATAGTTTTGGATGAGGGGTAAGTATGCAATCTGTTGTGGATAAGAGAGCTTGGGAAGTGAGTCAGTTGTTTTTCGCTGATGATACAGCGCTGGTGGCTGATTCATGTGAGAAACTACAGAAGCTGGTGACTTAGTTTGGTAAAGTGTGTGAAAGAAGAAAGCTGAGAGTAAATATGAATAAAAGCAATGGTATTAGGTATAGTAGGGTTGAGGGTCAAGTCAATTGGGAGGTAAGTTTGAATGGAGAAAATCTGGAGGAAGTAAAGTGTTTTAGATATCTGGGAGTGGATTTGGCAGCGGATGGAACCATGGAAGCGGAAGTGAATCATAGGGTGGCGAGGGGGTGAAAATTCTGGGAGCGTTGAAGAATGTGTGGAAGTCGAGAGCATTATCTCGGAAAGCAAAAATGGGTATGTTTGAAGGAATAGTGGTTCCAGCAACGTTGTATGGTTGCGAGGCGTGGGCTATGGATAGAGATGTGCGCAGGAGGGTGGATGTGCCGGAAATGAGATGTTTGAGGACAATATATGGTGTGAGGTGGTTTGATCGAGTAAGTAATGTAAGGGTAAGAGAGATATGTGGTAATAAAAAGAGTGTGGTTGAGAGAGTAGAAATGGTTTGGTCACACGGAGAGACTGAATGAGGAAAGATTGACAACGAGGATATATGTGTCAGAGGTGGAGGGAACGAGGAGAAGTGGGAGACAAATTTGGAGGTGGAAAGATGGAGTAAAAAATATTTTGAGTGATCGGGGCCTGAACATGCAGGAAGGTGAAAGGCGTTCAAGGAACAGAGTGAATTGGAACGATGTGGTATACCGGGTCGACGTGCTGTTAATGGATTGAACCAGGGCATGTGAAGCGTCTGGGGTAAACCATGGAAAGTTCTTTGGGCCCTGGATGTGGAAAGGTAGCTGTGGTTTCGGTGCATTATTACATGACAGCTAGAGACTGAGTGTGAACGAACGGGGCCTTTGATGTCCTTTCCTAGCGCTACCTCGCACACATGAGGGTCGAGGGGGTTGTTTTTTCATGTATGACGGGGTGGCCAAGGGAATGAATAAAGGCAGTCAGTATGAATTATGTACATGTGTATATATGTATATGTCTGTGTGAGTATGTATATGTATACGTTGAGATGTATGGTTATGTATATTTGCGTGTGTGGACGTGTATGTATATACATGTGTATTTTGGTGGGTTGGGCCATTCTTTCGTCTGTTTCCTTGCGCTACTTGCGCTACAAAGCTAAATAATGATATATATATATATATATATATATATATATATATATATATATATATATATATATATATATATATATATTTTTTTTTTTTTCCAAAAGAAGGAACAGAGAAGGGGGCCAGGTGAGGATATTCCCTCAAAGGCCCAGTCCTCTGTTCTTAGCGCTACCTCGCTAATGCGGGAAATGGCGGATAGTATGAAAAAAAAAAAAAAATATATATATATATATATATATATATATATATATATATATATATATATATATATATATTATATATATTTATATATATATATATATATATATATATATATATATATATATATATATATATATATATATATATATATATATATGTATATATATACATATATATATATATATATATATATATATATATATATATATATATATATATATATATATATATATATATATATATATATATATATGTATATATATATATATATATATATATATATATATATATATATATATATATATATATATATATATATTTTTTTTTTTTTTTTTTTTTTTTTTTTTTTTGCTTTGTCGCTGTCTCCCGCGTTTGCTAGGTAGCGCAAGGAAACAGACGAAAGAAATGCCAACCCACCCCCATACACATGCCTTGATTCAATCCACTGACAGCACGTCAACCCCGGTATACCACATCGCTCCAATTCACTCTATTCCTTGCCCTCCTTTCACCCTCCTGCATGTTCAGGCCCCGATCACACAAAATCTTTTTTTTTTTTTTGTGATATATATATATATATATATATATATATATATATATATATATATATATATATATATATATATATATATATATATATATATATATATATATATATATATATTATATATATACATATACATATATTATTTACTTACTTATTATACTTTGTCGCTCTCTCCCGTTAGCGAGGTAGCGCAACGAAACAGACGAAAAAATGGCCCAACCCACCCACATACATATGTATATACATCAACGCCGACACACGCACACATGCATACCTACACATTTCAACGTATACATACATATCCATACAGAGACATATATATATATACATATGCACATATATATACATGGTGCCTTCATCCATTCTCACCGCCACCCTGCCAAACATGAAATCGCATCCCTCTCCCCGTCCACCACCGCGTGTGAGCGGGGAAGCGCTAGTGAAATACAATGAAGGCCAACTTCATTCACACAATCTCTTGCTTTTCATGTGTAATGCACCGAAGCCACACCTCCCCTTCCACATTAAGGCCCAAAAAACTTTCCATATTTTACTCCAGACGCTTCACATGCCCTGATTCAATCCATTGACAGCACGTCGACCCCAGTGCACCACATCGTTCCAATTCACTCAATTCCTTGCACGCCTTTCACCCTCCTGCATGTTCAGGCCCCGATCTCTCAAAATCTTTTTTTACTCCATCTTTCCACCTCCAATTTGGTCTCCCACTTTTCCTCGTTCCCTCTACCTATGGCACATATATCCTCTTTGTCAGTCTTTCCTCACTCATTCTCTCCATGTGACAAAACTATTGCAATACACCTTCTTCTGCTCTCTCAACCACACTCTTTTTATTACCACACATCTTTCTAACCCTTTCATTACCTACTCGATCAAGCCATCTCACACCACATACTGTCCTCAAACATCTCATTTCAAACTTATCCACCCACCTCCGCACAACACTATCTATAGCCCATGCTTCACAACAATATAACATTGTTGCAACCACTATTCCTTCAAATATACCCATTTTTACTCTCCTAGATAATGTTTTCGACTTCCACGCATTCTTCAACGCTCCCAGAACTTTCGCCTCCTCCTCCACCGTGAGTCACATCCGCTACCATGGTTCCAACCGCTGCCAAATCCACTTCCAGATATCAAAAACACTTCCCTTCCTCCAGTTTCTCTCCATTCAAACTTACCTCCCAATTTGCTTGTCCCTCAACCTTACTCAGCCTGATACTCTTGCTTTTATTCATATTTACTCTCAGCTTTCTCCTTTCACACACTTACTTAACTAAGTCACCAACGTATGCAGTTTCTAATTAGCGAACAGCTGACTCACCTCCCAAGCTCTCTTATCTACAACAGACTGTATACTTGCCCCTTTCTCCTAAACTCTTGCATTAACCTCCCTAACAACCCCATTCATAAACGAATTAAACAACCATACAGACATCACACACTCCTGCCGCAAACCGACACTCACTGGGAACCAATAACTTTCCTCTCTCCTACACGTACACGTGCCTTACATCCTCGATAAAACCTTTTCACTGCTTCTAGCAATTTACCTTCCACACCATACACGCTTAATACCTTCCACAGAGAATCTCTATCATTCCTATCATATGCCTTCTCCAGATCCATAAATGCTACATACACATCTACTTGTTTTTCTAAGTATTTCTCATATACATTCTTCAAAGCAAACACTTGATCCACACATCCTCTACTACTTCTGAAACCACACTGCTCTTCCCCAATCTGTACATGCCTTCACCCTCTCAATTAATACACTCATATATAGTTTCCAAGAATTACTCAACAAACTTATACCCCTGGAATTTTAACACCCACCTCTATCACGTTTTCCTTTGTACAATGGCACTATGCATGCTTTCCGCCAATCTCCAGACAGTTCACAATAAACCATACATACTCTAAATATCCTCACCAACCAGTCAACAACACAGTCATCCCCTATTTTCAAAAACTCCAAGGCAATACCATCCAAACTCGCTGCCTTGCCGGCTTTCATCTTCCGCAAAGCTTTCACTACTTCTTCTCTATTTCCTAAATCAAACTCTCAGACCCTCTAACTTCGCACACAAACTCGAGCAAAGTACCCTATATTTGCCACTCTAACTATCTTTCTATCTATCTATCTATCTATCTATCTATCTATCTATCTATCTATCTATATATATATATATATATATATATATATATATATATATATATATATATATATATATATATATATATATATAATATATATATATATATATATATATATATATATATATATATATATATATATATATATATATATATATATATATATATATATATATATATATATATATATATATATATATATATATATATATATATATATGTATATATATATATATATATATACATATATATATATATATATATATATATACATATATATATATATATATATATATATATATATATATATATATATATATATATATATATATATATATATATATATATATATATATATATATATATATATATATATATATATATATATATATATATATATATTGGAAAGGATCACATTTTTGGGCGTGATCAAGATATTCCTATGAGTCCACGGGGTAAATGAAACACGAAAAGTTCCCAAGTGCACTTTCGTGTAATAATCACATCATCAGGGGAGACACAAGAGAGAAATATGACAGTCAGTTGATATATATTTGCGAGACGAAGCTAAGACGCCATT